>NC_134458.1:171783145-172383145 GCF_047948215.1 Lycorma delicatula
GTAAAACTATTTAAAGCCAAGTTGGGCCAACTTGCCAAAGACGAAAACGCTAATGAAAGCGGTATTATATTTTGGAGGTCTCTTCCACAAAATATGTTTTAATTTTAGATAATGTTCCAGCACATCCTATACCAGAAAAATTCGTTAGTAATGATGGCAAAATTGGATGCTTGTTTTTACCACCCAACATAACCTCTTTAATACAGCCGATGGATAGGTGTAATTGTGACATGCAAAAGGTTATACCAGGCAAGGTATTTAGATGAAGTGTTTACCATACTTGAAGAGGAAGATGATTTAATTGAAGATAAACATGGGGAAAACTATAAACAATATAAAAATATATTCAATAAAGTCAGTAATATTTAATTTAAATGATGCATGGCAGTCACTGAAAAACATAACCCTCACACACGTTTGGAAAAACATTGTTTTAAATAATGACAATGTTGAAAAATTTTTGGAAAAATATTTTTGTGAAGCGGGTAGATTTCTAACAGTTTTTAGGAGGAGAAAAAACTACTAAAAATAATGTGCGAGAACAGTTGGAAAATGGCGATACCAATCCTGGGTACAGAATTATGAATGATGAAGAAATAATTGGTAAAGTTCATTTGCAGACTGAAAATGATTCTGAAGATGAAGCAAAAGAGCAAGTGATAAAAAAACCCAGCCTTTCTAGTGTTTGTAAAGCAGTTGATGCAATAATTTCATACATCAATTTATCACAGGAACAAGACATGCAGCCATATTATAAAAATTTTGGGCAGTTTAATGAAATTATTACTATAGAAAAAACAAACCCAGTCATGTAAGCAATTAAAAATTGACAACTTTCACTTCATGGTTCCACCAACTTCACATCAGTAAGCTAAATCAAACATTGTACATATCTAATTTTTTTTTTTTAATTCACCATAATCAATATTTTAAAATTATCAATGTGTAGTTATGTGCATAATAGAGTAAAATTAGTTTTTTTCCTTGGTTTACGTATTTTCAGTTTTTTCTTTTAAATTATGTATGTTTGTCATGGCTTCGGATCTGGGCTTGGGCTATGTAACAAGCACTATAAAAAAAATTAATTCAAATTTATTAATTTAAATATAGCATTAATATAAGATGGTATCTGATAATGAAATATGAATATACATACTGTATAAGATGCACATTAAATATAGACGTATTGTAATACTGTACTTGAAATATTCAGTTAGTCCATTACCAACTGCAACTTTTTTTTTTTTACTAATGGTTGTAAATTTACTGCAGGGATCAGGCCTGTTTTGTTATTTTTTGGTAATTTATTGTTAACCATTGTATATGAAAAAAATGTACATCCATTTCTACTGAACTTCTGGAACTACAACCCTTCATTATTTTTTTTATTCTGTAGCTATTTAAGTGAAATTATAAAACTACTAATCCATCACAATAATGTTATCACAACATAGTTAATTGCAAAAAAAAAGAATTTTGAACGGTTAGAGCAGCCAGCATGAGTTACCATGCAGCCACGAGCTGTAGCGGCATTTTGTCGACAGCAATTTAGAATGAGGATACAACACTGTCGGCGGGATGGCGACTGCACTGGCGAGGGCATGGATCCCATGCAGCTGTTAGGTGTAGCGGCATCTTGACGATAGTTGAAGAAGTGAATGTCACACGGGACTCTGCGATGGAGCTGAGTGGGAGTAGGAGGTCTGTCCACCTCTCCCTTGTAGACCAGACCAGAGTCCATAATCTAACCTAAGTCAGGAGTATGAACTAATGTTGAGTTCAGTAAGGGAACTAGGACTAAGTTTTATTGTTGCGAACATTTTTGGAGGTATGATGAGATCAATTAGCCTCGCTCAATTTTCGAGACATTCACAGAAATTGACTCAATAATAGTAGAACTATGCGCGGGGTTCGTGCTTTTGCGAACTCGGTTAGCTAGTTCAGAGGGAAATTTTGTAGGACATTCAAGATGTACGGATGAGGCCTACAGTGAAGGCAAAAGCTGAGTTAATAAATCACCTATGTAAATGTCTACAGAGACGACCAGAATCATCACAAGGTGGGCGATCTTGCCCTACGGGGGTTGGGATGTATAGCAGCCAAAATTATTCAATCTTTTTTTTGAATGGCCACCATACTGAAACTAACAAAAAATATTATTTTTTTAAATAAATGATAAAATTATTTTCTTAAAGATTACTTTTTTGTATCTCGTAAGTTATGGAATGATGAAATTATACTATAGGGCAAAGACAAAGATAAGATACTTTTAAATACAATCTGTTGTATTTCTTACTGGTTTTCTTTAGATGTATCTAACAAAACAATATCGCAGAAAAATAAAATGATTTAATATGGTATAAAACCATATACCATACATTTTTCTATTCATGGTTAAAACTCAGTTCATCAAAGATACATTTTTTCTTATGTGACAAATAATTTTAATTAATATGCATACACACACATTAGTATTCAGGTGGCATGACGGTAAGGATGTTCAGTAGGGCAACAATTAAACATTACCTTGTTTCAGCAATTTCCAACTTGATCTTGGAAATGTTCCACATCATTAATTTTTATATGCATTTCCAATATCAAACGTAACTAAATACAGAAACATTACATTAAGAAAATATTTATTATAAGTATACTAGACTAAGTATGAAAATTACTAACGTAATTTGTTTCTAATGAAAAAATATGAAAGAAAGTGTAAAAAATTGATATTCAAATTATTAAATTCTGTAATCAAATTCAACTTCTTCTATTTTAATATAACACCAACAGTTATTAACAGTAATATTTATAACAAAAATACTACCGGATTTCATATAACAGACATATTAAAAAAGCAGTAGTAACTCATTGAAGATGTTCTTAATTGCACTTACAGTAGTTATTTACATTTATTAAGGTACAGCCACAGCCAAGTAACGACGAGCTTGGAGTGGTGACAATTACTAACCAACGTATTATGCATCATGTTTATGCTACTAAGAGATGACTAATCACAGTGTGCCAATGTTTCAGAGAACAACAGTATAGCAGTGACAAGTAAACCGATCATTCAAGCTCACTGTTACATGGCGGCTACAGTACGTATTTCATAAATTATGGTAAACAGATGTTTACTAAATATTCGTTTATCACAAACAAAATCTTTCTTTGAATCCTCATAATTAATCACTGTACATTACTGTTCTGTGGTCAATTTTAAAATTAACTAAAATTTTTGTTTTATTGTAATGCAGTTCATTAACATAACTGCTATAATTGTGGCAAGTTCCCATAATTATAAGAGTGCACCTATAAGTAACTCATGTTTTAAAAAGTAGTTTTATAATTCAAATTCATCTTGGCTGTAATGTCAAACCCCAACCAACCTAATGCAAAGTAAATAAATGATATTAAGTTCTTCGCAGCCCATCTAGAAAAACTATTCTTCATATTTTTTTTTTTTATTTTATAAGACTGAGACAGCTAAATTCATCAACAAAAGCTGCAACAAAAATGGCAAAACTACAGGTATAAATGAATAAAGCATTTGGAGAATCATAAGATTATCAAAATTGACTGTCAACTGGAATCCTTTTTTCAACTCCCAAGAACATAATATATTCAGTCCTAAATAAACGACTTTATACTGACATGATTCATCATACGATAATTTGGACACTCGAAAAATGAGGCTACAATTAAATAAAAGTTTTTTCGTATATAATTAAAATTCTTACAAAAGTCGCACAAGTCTCAATTCTAAAATGCATTTCAACTTAAACTATATGTAACTAAGATAATTCATTCTAATTAATTGAAAGACAATATTGGAGTGCAAATTGAATTAATTACTTATGAGTAATAACACAACAGGGCAGAAGGATAAAAAATTGTCTCTCAGATAAAAGTATATTAACTATAGTGTAAGTAAAGAAATAATATAATAACAGCAATAATGAAAGCTATCATGATCCACTTCCACAAAGGATTACCTATGATTCATGCTGGAAGCAAAAAGAACTTCTTCCTAAAAGCACAATCTCCTAAAGTTGTTTAATCAGCAATAAATATTTATGATAAAAATCTGAAAAAAGTTTCAACAAGTGACTGGAACAATTTAAATGAGAGATGACCGTATATTATTGTATATTCAAACTCAATAACATTTGACAACATAATTTGCAATACAACAACCTGGCTGCTCCAAATTCAACAAAAAAGGGAATAGAAACTAATCAATATTTAATATGTTCATATTAAGATTGAAATTATAAACAATAAACTAACAAAAATTATTTTATACGTATGTATGTATCTATATGTGTGTGTCTATGTGTGCGCGCCCAAGATAAAATTTTTCATACTAAAAGCCATTCAATTATTACTGAGCCAAATGAATAAAAATACTCAGTTAACATGATACCAAACACGATACATAGAAGAAACACTTTCTAAAGTGTTTCTCTCAAGGGAAGTTTTAGCATACTTCTTTAGATACCACAAATACATGAAACTATAAAAAAAAAAAAAAATAAAAAAATAAAAATTTTTGCTGTAACATAACACCATTATAAAAGTTAATAATAATCAGATTTCACAGATAGAAAACAAATTGATAAAGAATTATATGGAATTATTATAACTTTTTCCACAAAAACCAAAAACCTCTACTCCACTGAAAACTTCTGCCAGGCTGAATGGATACAATATATAAAACATCAAATGAAATTACAGAGAAAGTTTTAAACAACAACAATTATTTATAAGATTCTATTACAAAAGCTGAAAATTTTTTTTTTTTAATCCATATTACAGGGTGGAGGGGGCTCACAGCAAAGTATAACATTAAAATTTATAATAAAACTGTTTATTAATGGAGAAAATATGTAAAGTCGGGCAAGGGATCAATAAATAATGACTTCAGTAATATATGTAAGAGTATGTACAAAAAATTATAAAAGTAAATGAATAAATAAAAATAAATAAAATAACAAATAAAATTTTATTAAATTATATATAAAATAAATATAAAATATTCAGGCACTAATTTAGCATCATCTGATATTCTAAAAAAAGAACTAAACTCAAACTAAACTACTTTTACTATTTTAAAGTATTAACTTAATAAGTAATAAACACAAAATTAACTTAATTTGAAAAAAATCAACTGATTAATATGAATAATTGTAAACTTTTTTAATAAATTTTACTAGTTCTTTCAATTATATTTTTTAATAATTAAAACTTTTGTTACAATACAGTACAATCTTGATTAATCAATAATAATCAGATAAGAATTTATTACCTAACTGTTAAGGCAATAAGTACTGGTATGTAATTTGAAGTTTAATGATATCAATTAAAAATACATTTGAATAATTAAATTAACTCAAAGTTTAACAAGAGATGTAATACATTTAAAAAATCCTTTATTTCTACAAAACTATCATTAGAAACCTATTTTTCATTTGAAAATTAAGTAGACAACAAGAGTTAATTTAAAGAGTTCGTATTATTTATCAAAACATTTAATGAGAACTATAATTAAAAAGATTAACAATGAAAAATGATTATTTCCCATAATTTATTTCTGTTTTAAAACAATTTCATTATACGTGCATAATTAAAATGGTGACTTGAAACTTTTTTTTGTTGTTTTTTTTAATTAAATTACTTTTCAATCTACAATTATAATTAAAATTTATTTGTATATCAAATCCATGCAATATAATTAAATAAATTTTATTACGTTAAAATAATAAAACCAAATAAGTTACTTCATATCCAATACACAGCAAATATATATGTATGTATTGTTATTATTAACATTCAATATATACAAATATTTAGATGAAAAAAGATTATATATTATACTTAAAAACTATAAAATACCCATGCATAATAAAAAATATACTTTTCTATCTACAGATTAAAGTAAAAAAAAGTAAACATAACCAATAATTTTCAAACTGAAATACTAAAACAAGTGCAAAATGTTCAAGAAATTATAACCAAATAATTAAATTAAAAAGAAAAGAAAAATTAAAAGTACTCTAATAAAAATTAATTTTAACTTTTATTAAAACTTAAATGAACACAAATGAGTGATCATATACCACCCTTAAAATTTATATAAATTAATGAGTAGTAAATAAAAATGTAAAATGCTAATTTAATAAAATTAATTAAGAGATCAATAAATTAAATCAACTCTAAAAAATAATTATTTACTATTTTTTTTTTCACCTTTCTTTGTTTTTGATTATACTAATAAAAATTATACCATACTACTTTTTTTTTTCTTTTTTTTTTTGATGAATTATTTATTTAAATCTAAATTGTTTTGCTGCAATTAAAAGACACAAGTTACAATTAATGCCTTTTTCCATTCATACACTATAATATAACAATAATAATTGGTTACTATACACATATATTATATATTTATACACATTATAATATAAGCAGTAATAAAATGTAAATAATTGTACTATATCATCAAAAAATGTCATAACTTCTTTTACAAATAATAACTAAAATCAAAACGAGGCAGTAAAATTAAAAAATTAAGCCAATGATCAAACACATTCCTTTTCTTGTGTAGTCAATCATCAGTCTAGGACCAAGTATCTTAAATATACATAACATATGACAACAGAGCAGTGCTGCACTGAATCAGACTTTAAAAAGCAAGAATTCTTTAAAAACTCAATATATTTTAAAAATCCAACAAATGAGAACATTATATCAAATAAAAATATTAAAAAAAACTACCGTGAGCAGATAATGCATATGATTAAAACTTAAAATCATTCCAGAATTTGTCAATACAAATAAATCAAACAATTCATTCATTTAGTGAAAACAATTAATTTTTTTTTTCTTTTTTTAAAAATTATAATAAGAATACATTTAAATTATACATCAAATCCCATAATAAAGAATAACAAATTATTCAACTAAATAAAAACGTACCCAAAATTTTACCTAAAAACATCAAATCTATTTAGGTTTTATATTAATAATAAACTATAATGTTTAGCAAATAGAAAATTATATATATATATAATCAAATAATTCTGTACAATAAAAAAAATCTAGTACATATATGTGTTGTATAATCCATTTCAGCTACCAAATATTTAATATGCTACACGACATTAACACTTAAATATTATTACACAAATATCTTAAATTATATATATATATCATAAAAATAATCCACATTTAACATAAATTTAAAAGGCATTGGTGTTTTTGTTACTTTAAAAAAAAAATTAACATAAAAAAATTAGCATATACCACAAAGGAAAACAAAATGATTTGCTAAATAATTAAAAACTACAACTTGTACTTTTTAGGCACATTTTTATCCTCTACAAATACAGTAAAAACTGAAGACAGAGGAATATGAATTTACTAAAAACCTGTTTGTGAAAATCAGTCCCTTATAATTCCCATTTGAAGAACAATGTAATTTAAAAAAGATTGCCTTCCATTAAAATAATCATAAAAATACAAAAATAGAAAGCTAAATTAGAAATATTAGCCAGATTAGAAGGCAGAAATAGAAAGATAAATTACTTGACAACAGAAAAATCAAAGGCCTTTTCTAGCATGAAAAAGCAGTTGCTGAATTAATAATAATGTGGCTTAAATTAACATGGGTAATATTTTTACCAACCAATACTGTATTTTCAGATTTTTGTAATTTGTTATAACCAATCTTTTACAAATTAAATTAAAGTACAATTGATATGTTTTTCAAGGGCAAAATACAAATTTTTGGAAAATAATAAAGCAAAAATTTTATTTAAAATAGGTGATTATTGCACTTATTTAGAACCAACATTTGGATAACAAAGAGTGCATAATTGACATTTTACTAAATATTATTAAAATTACTTAGAAAATCACATCTCCAATAAAAATCAGGGTACACTTGTAGTTATTTTTTAAAGTTCAACGGAAAAAATATATACATTTAAATTTTAGATTTAATAACGCATTTTACTTTTTTTTTATTTACATGATTCAAAATTGCCACTATATATGAAGAAGAAAAAATTGGATATATTTCTATTGAGCAAGTTGTATAAATTTTTATTTATTATCTTTTTTTAATTGTGTAGCAAAATTCTGCTTGGGTTAACTGACAAATTTATGGCCCTTAAAAGAATCCTTTTTGGGCAGATTTTATTGTATTATTTACTAAATTTATGAATTTTTAAAATAAATAATTTTAGTCATTAGTCAATGTTATCGTTAACTGTTCTTTTAACAATTCTCAGATAAAAAGTGACAATAATCATACTCATCTATACAATCAATAGTAAAACATTTATTTAAAGAATATTCAAAAAGCATGAATAAAACAAATAAAAACACTACAAAAAAAATTAAAATATATAGGGGAAACAAATCATTTCAGTTTAATTACAAAAATCTAAAATAGATAAGGGAAACAAATCATTTCAGATTTAATTACAAAAATCTAGCTAGTGCAATACATACACATGGCAGTTTTCATGGAGGACATACACAATTCTAATCTTTTTTTCTCTTTTTTATAATACACTGTAAAAATAAAATTAACTTTACTGATCATTAAAATTTATACAAATAAACATAACAAATTCCTGAATTTCTTCTGTTATTTTTTTTCTACTGAATAGTAATAATAACAATAATATTTCATTCTGGATGACGGCAAGAAAAGAAGATTGTCAGAGATGACAAACATATCAAATTACTATAAACATTCATTTAATAAACACTGGGAAAACAGAAGCACCATTTGTTGTGTAATCCACTTATCTGGAAAAAAAAATCACAAAATTTAAGTAATACAAGTTTTTATACATGCATACACATTATGTGTGTGTGTGTGTGTGTGTGTGTGCATGCATGCACACATGCACTTTTACCTTTACCTTTTACTTATAATAAAGCATATCCCAAAAAACTTTCCAGGTGTTGTAAAAAAAAATCATAGGATATATATTAATTAAGCACAGAATATCATAGAAATTATAAAGCAATAATAAATAATAAGAATAAAGCAATAATATCATAATTGAAGTCTAAATTAATTGAAATAATAAAGAACAGTCCACTGAAACAAGAAATGTGGAATGTAAAATGTTTTGGTGAGCAAGGAATAAACAAGTGAGGATCAACTATCCATTGAAATGACCTTGCCAAGCCAAATGGGTAACTAGTCTACTCATCCAGTAAGATGAAATAGTTCACCTTAATGAAACAGGTTTCATTATAAAAATTCTCTTTTTACAGTCCGTAAAGATATTTAAATATTTTTTATTATTATTACCATTATTATTAAAACGACTACTGTGTTATATAGACAATGCTGAAAACTTAGAAGTATTACTCAGTTTGAAGTGAGGAAAGTAAAAAACATCTTAATTCTGAAAATAATTAAAAAAAAAAAACAGAAAGAAAATCTTGGACACAAAACGATTTGAATTTAACAATTAATTACAGAAAAGTTAAAAAAAGAGACACTCGGAAAATACTTTCAGCTGACTGAACACCAGTTTTGGAAAATTTACAGTGCATTAAAGCAAATTATTATTAAAAAAAAGTACAATCTTTCCAGATATTTAATCAGATCAGACAAGGAGTTAGAAATATATATTTATAGTAAATGAAATCATTTTCATTGCAACTTGATAATTAAGTGATCACTATAACTTAAAATGAATCTAATTTACCATTATATTACCTACATCCTCTGAACAATCTACTTATAGGCTAGTACAAAAAATAAATTTGTGGGTTGCAATCTGACCTGTTACTTTAAAAAAAGGAAAGAACATTTTTGGCATTCAATGCTGTTTTCAAGTTTTGAAACTGAGATTTAATAGAAAAGAAATTGTAAAATATAACTATTCATAAAATAATATGTTTTTTTTTAATCGGTGTGATATTACAATATTCAAAATATTGCATGAGAGCAACTAGTGAACACCGATTCTAAAGAACAATGGGGAGCACTGAAACATTCTGAACTATGTTAGTGAATTAAAAATTTTGTCTTGACTAGTGATAAAGAACAGTAATAGGTATAGCTCACATTAGGTACAGCATGACAAGCTGTATGTAGCCCAGTATAGTATAACAGGATGCCCTAAAATGTTAAATGAATAAATATAATGTCAAATGAAATAACTTTAACTCTGTTGTGCTGTAAACTCAATTAAATCATTAAAAGCCATTTTTTTTATGGAATATAATTGTACAGTAACCAAATATTCCAAAAATAAATTATTAGCTCAGATTGTTAACTAAAATCAGAAAAAAATTATGTTTTACCTGGAATAGTTTATTAGGAAAAAAATTGTAAAATATAAATATTTTAAATACAATTATTCATAAAATATTATGTGAAATAAAGTAAATACTGAACATATAAATAAATTTGTAACATAAAATTAAATTTTTGGATAATTCACACTTCCTTGGTTCAAACAACTGCAGTCCCTTCAAGACTAAATAATTGAGTTTCTATTCAAGTTCATAAGAAGCAGATTATTCATACAATAAAAATCTTTAGAAATTGTCTAGAAAAATTATATATTGCTTTCTATGATCATATATATAGACTCCCTTATCTGATAATATAATAATAAATATTAATACAAATTTACTTACTTGGCAAAATAATGTTAAATGACCATCAGCACATAGTAATAAAGTAAAAAGTAAATCGGAGTATACACCACGTTATATTATCTTCACGTGATTATCAGTGTCATAAACACCAATAGTGGCAGCGTCACAACAGCAATAACAGTAGTAAAATAGTAGTAATTAATTATAATAATTAGTAACAGTAATAGATATAGCAATTATCAACACTTCACACATTTACATAACCATATTCATCAACCCATTTCAGTATCAAAACTTAAACCGGCCCATTGTATAAAATGTGGCATATCACTGACTGGCATGTCTCTTGCTAAAGCTTTAACCTTTAAATTTCTATCCTCAGTCAACAAGACTACTTCTGAGTTAACACGTCGTGGACCAGGACCACTGCTTTCACCTATACCAAAATGAAAACAAAAATTACACAAATCAGATTATTATTAATCATATTAAATAATATAAAAATTGAATCAACCAAATTCATAACAGAAAATTTTAATATGGCTAACAGATCTAGCAAGAATTAAAAAAAAAAATACGAGGGTAAATCAAATATAAACGGGATTTTTTTTTTTTTTTAATTTATTTATTGAAAAATGAAAGGCAAATATAATTTATTTTTCTACATAGTTTCCTGCTTTAGAAATAAATTTTTCACAGCGAGAAGGAAAGTTTTTTATCGCATCATTGTAGAATGAAGCTGGTTGTGTCAGGAGCCAATTGCGCACGAATCCCTCCATGCATTGTCATCTTCAAATCGTTGCTCTTCTAGAGCTTCTTTAAGCAGCCCAATCAAATGAAAATCGTAAAGCAATAAGTCCGGGCTGTAGGGAGGATGATCAAGTTGAGTCCAGTGAATTTCTTCAAGTTTTGTGACCGTTATAGCTGCAGTACGTTATAACCTGCTCTGCAATTTCAGATACTCTCACCCATCAATCATCTTCAAGAATGTCTCAAACCGCGCAAATGTTTTAGTCTGTAATGCTGGTCTGAGGACGACAATCGTGTTCTTGATTTTCCACTTGTTCTTGTCCTTCCTTGAACTCTTATGTTAGGTAAACACACAACTCCTTGACAATATTTGATCCCTGAACTGTGCAGTCAATCTCCAGAAAATTTCTATTGCTCAAACTCCTGCACGAGTAAGAAATTTTATTATTTTGTGTTGCTCCAACATCATGAGCGTTACAGACAAATTCGTTGGGAGTGTGGAATGGTCAGGCTCTCCTCAATCCTAATGACCCCACCTAAGCATACTAGAAGCGCGGGCCCAGTCCTACCTACGTAGATGCTCAAGAACAAAACTCACATCTATATTTGATTTACCTTGTAATAATAAAAAGCAACAAAAACTGGCACAGTATTTTCTTTTTAAAACGTAACACATTCGCAGTTTTTTATTAAAAATATTTATAATCTACATAAAATACAATTTAAAATTTAAAAAAAAAATTATAACCAAAACAGAGATAAAAAACAAAAATATAAAAAATTATTTAAAATTATAAAGATTAAAAATCAATTAAGTTAAAATTAAAATGTAAAAATATAATTAAAACTTTTAAAGTAAAAACAAAAACTTAAGCAAAGCAAAATCATGTTCCAGCGTGAAATGAGTAAATCAGTGAAATGGCTGGCACATGATTTTGCTGTGTTGTTTTGCACATGTTTTGTTTTTACTTTAAAAGTTTTAATTTTTAATTATTTAATTTTTATCTTGGTTTTAATTATATTTTATAATTTTAAACATTTTTTTATATTTTATGTTTTTTCTCTTTTTTGATTAAAATTTTAAAAAATGTTTAATTTAAATAAAAGTTTTAAAAATTTATGTATAAGATGTTAAAGTGTGATAAGTTAAATTTAATTTAAAGATTTTTAATAAAATTGTTTTTAAAATATCTTTAATATAAAATTATTAGTCAATAAGTAGTATGTTATCGTGGATTGCAGCAAGTTTGTGATGTTTTTTGTGATATATTTATATGAATGTATGCAGCTGATGATGCAAATCAAGTTCGTGAAAGGGCTTCTGTTTGTATAATGATATAAGGTAAGTCATCCTACTTCAATTGTTCTGTACTTGAGGTTGATCTATTAATATAAAATATATATATATATTATGACGGATTTTTTTTCAGAAACATAACAATATTTATGCCATTATTAACAATTAAAAAAGCTTAACTATGATTATTGCTGAACTTTTTTGATATTAGCATAATACTTCCTACTAACTAAAGTTATTATATTTTTACAATTACCATTATTTATTTTATTTTTTGATGAAAAATAATTAAAAAATGTTCTAAACAGATCTGTTAACTCAATAAAATTAAAGAAAATTTATAACCACTATTGATAAGGTACCGTAAAGTTAATCAAAAACAACTTTAATGACAAGATTCTGCTCTGCTTCAACAAAACTTTTATCCCATACCGTATTAAAAAAAGGTTGAGAGTAATCCCCTAATTATATGTTATGAAAAAAAAAATTAAGCGCTCACTGGTAAGAATCCTAAATTTAATCAGTTTATCAGTCATATTCAAAATTCATCAGATAATTAAACTTTTATAATACATGAATTAAAAGCACACTACAGAAATCATTCTGTAATTAAATCATAATTACCTTCTTTTACTGCATTTGATTTATTTTCAGCTCCACCTTTACATGATAAATTCAAACAAGTCGTCAGAATACGGTCATCGTTTTTCATATCCTGTAATAAAAAATAAATTAAAACAATAGTTATTACTAGTAACAAAATAAAATTACCATGTAACTCCAGTAAAACTTTGTACATAACATATGTAAATTAGTGGTATGAAAATTAAAAAGCATTGTTAAGACATCTTGATATTGTAATATTAACTTCATTAATATTCTTAATAGTTTACTGTTCCCATCGTCTATGCACAACAATAATGTCAACACAGTTTTTTCAGGATTCATATTACTCACTACTAACACATGGCTACACCACATAAATACTTAACCAAGGTTTTACCATGATTTACTTTGGTCCTTCCACAAAAATGCTGGAGTTGTTCCTTTTTCTTATCTATGGTGTAGCACACTTTCCCATGTATTCTTTGCAGTTTATAATTAAATACAATTCTGAATAAAATATTTGATTTTGTAGTGATTTTTGAGAAAGTAAAATCAGGTTCAAAAATATTACTAAATCACCACATTATTTTTCAATTTGTAATGAATAAAAACTTTTTTATAAATTTCTTATCCACAGATAACGGACTCAAATTTTTTTTTAAATTCTTAATTGAGATTCCGTTGGGAGGGGTCACTTTTTTAATGCTCCCATGCCATCTACATTAATATTAGAAACAGTTGGATTTTCAATCCTGAAAATTAAACTTTAAAAAAATTGATATTTTAATTACAGGTCCTATTCAATCCCCATATTCTTGGGGCTTAAAAGTTTATTTATTGGCATAATTATTTACTTCAATAAACTGCCCAATTTGGTATAATAACATTCAAAAGGCTAAAAAAAATAAATTATAGTTTAGGAAAAAGAAATATGGATCCCATGATGCTCCCTTGTCCAATGGAGTCTTAAAATCAGGCCAAAGCTGGCATATATATAGCTAAATATTTATGCCAAATTTCAACTTTTTTGGTCTGCAGGTTTTATGGGATGTGAGGTAAAAATTGTTCAGAAATAATCTTCCAACACTTTTCTGAAAGACTTAAAACTTAAGTACATTTATTAAAGCCTCAATTTTCTATAATCTCTGAACAAAAAAACAAAACAAAAAATTATAAGTGGCAGAAACTATCCCGTTTTTTAATATTGTCTCAAATTAATGCCATTAATTCCCCATATTTATAAATACAAACAGAAAAGAGCTCTTCAAACATTAACATTTGCAAAAACCCAGTTACTCAAAATATAGGTTGATCGCTATAGTTTCCCTTAATAGCTATGCTCCTGCAGCAGCAATAAGAGCTATAGTTGGAACAGTAAAATTAACTTTTTTTTGTGTTTCGTAAACATTTTTTTCTCTCTTAATTTTAGCAACTTAAAAAAAGGAGAATGTTTTCCATATATGGATTTCAGAGTGACTAATAGTTTAATTACAATTACGTATAATATTTTTACAAACTGTCTGCTTTGTTCCATGAAAATGAGAATAATAAATAAGTGTTTTCTAAAAAAAAAATTATTTAATACAAGTTACTATAACATAGATATTAAATGAAAATTTAAAAATAGCTAACACAACTGAACAAATAATACAAAATATATTTTTAAGTGCTCACTTCATTGGTATCCTCTTCAGCAGTAAAAGTAGAAGAAGTAAGAACATTCCCGCGAGTTGTTACACAACGTATTGCAGGATGTGTACCAGAACGGAGGAAAGCAAGGGCACTACGAGCTGCTTCAGCTAAAAGAGCTGTATGCTGAGGTCTACTAGGAATGACTATACTGCCTCTTGCACCTTTGCTAAGACCTTCTAATTCATTCAACACTAAAAAAGAAAAAAAGTTGAAAGAAGTTAATACCATTATTAATAAAATACAAAAAACAATTGCAGTAAAACCTCCTATTAATAGATATTAATAAATTTCTATATTGCTATAAAACAATATAGTTCTTAAATGTTATAAACATTAAAATTAATATAAACAATAACACAGAAGCTATAACTGCATAATAGTTAATTTTTTTATTGTTAATATTAACATAAATGCTTGAACTCACCAACAAGTGGAACCATCAATGTGTAAAGATGTTCTTGGCCTGTAGAAGACATCGCTTTAGTTATGGCAGACAATTGAGGTAAATAATCAATAAAACAATTTGTATCTGGAATCAGGTAATGCGGCCTCACTTCCATCTCAACTGTCACTTCATGCTCACACTCCCTCAATATAGCCTATATTCATTGAATAAAAAAAAATATCTATATGAAACATAAATATATATATATAAATGTATCAAATTCTAAATTCTTATTATGATTGTTAAATTTATTTAAAATGATATATTTATATATTAAATGATATTTATAATTAAATTATAATTATTTATAGTTGTTTTGGTAGTTTATATTTTATATAATATAATACCATTTATTATTTAAATTTTATTAAACAAACCACCTAATACAGAATATTGAGATAAAACATATTTTACTTTAATTTTTCATGAAAGTACTTGTGGGATCCCATATCCTCAGTCGTGACTGAAATTAATTTTGTTACTGCACAATAAAAATAAAAATACAAAAATAATTGCTGATTAATTTACATGAATGCTGCGCTATCTGTTGTAGTTTTTATAAGAACATCTCCCTCAAATACTGTCTGATGGTTTTATCAAAACTGAAATTTTGATTACATATGTAACATTTTTCTAATACATTTAATTTTATGTCATCCTTATTAATTTCTAATATTTCTAAATTTGTGTTAATATCAGAAATAGTGTTCATTGTTTATTAAATGATCTGCCTTGTTAGATAAACCTAGTTTATTATTTCTGTAATTTCTACAATGTTCAAGAAATGTAGTTTTAAAGAATCGATTTGTTTTTCTTATATAAATAGCATCACAAATCATTACATTTAATATAAATTCCATACAGACTGTTGTTTATTTTTTTATTATTATTTTTTTTAAATGTAGTTATTAGGTTTGTATGCTGGTTTAAATAATTCTTTATTGTAAATTTTAGTAATGTTTCCAATGATATTGTTAGGGTATAATAAATACTTTATGTATACTTTTTCACTATCTTGTGTTTAATTATATATTTATTGTAAGGTAGTTATTTTGTTTTGATAGTTTTTTTTTATAAAAATTATTAGTTGTATCATATCCATTTTCAACCACTATATGTTTTATGATGTTTATTTCATCATTTAACTTTTCTATTTTATTATGTGCGTATTTGTTTGCTTTATTAATAATTTATGTAAGTGTTAATTTTATGAGACAAAGGTGATTTGATTTTTTATTAATGTTATATTATTTAGATGTAGGTTTTCTACCCACTGATGTTTCAATTGTCTTCGTTTATTTTGATATTGACATCTAAATAATTTAACATTCTATTATTATCTATTTGTAATGTGAATTTAAATTTTTCATTATAAGAATTTAATTTGTTTAATATTATTAAATGTTCATTGTTTATTACCGGGTTATATATAATGAGATTATCATCAACATACCATGTCCATATTAATACTTTATGTGTATAAGAGATAATACAATGTACTAATTTACTCTCAAAATCCTGTAAATATATTTCAAACATAATATGTGATAATGGAAATCCCATATGTAAGGTATTTTTTTATGTATAATATTTGTTATTAAATTCAAAATAGTTTTGTTGACATATATTTCTTATATTAGTGATCATACCTTTAATAAATTTTGGATTGTCTTGGTTAATTAGCAATATATTTTTTATTATTTTGTATGTATGGTCTTTCTTTTTTTCCTGTTTAGCCTCTGGGAATTACCGTTCAGGTATTACTTCAGAGGATGAATGAGGATGATATATATGAGTGTAAATGATATGCAGTCTTGTATAGTCTAATTTTGACCACTCCTGAGTTGTGTGGTTAATTGAAACCCAACCACTAAAGAACACCGGTATCCACGATCTAGTCTTCAAAACCCGAATATAAGTAACTGTATGTATGCTCTATAGCAGTGATTCTCAACCTTTTTAGCTCCAAAACCCACAAAAAGTAAAAAGAGTAAATAATGAAAATTTCATGAACTCCCCAAATTAAACCTAGCTAAAATTATTTAACTGCGTTGATAGCAAACTTTACATAAAAAATGTCAAATGTCATCTTACTGTATGAAATAGATTACTCCTAAAAATTGTAATGAATATTCTAACCAGATAAATTATTTAAATTGTGTCGTATACGCAAATATTTCTCAGCATTTTAGTTTTAAAGATTAAAATAAATCATTATATCATATCAACTAGCCACCTCACCTGAACTTTTTCTCGTCGCTTCTCCTGTTTCCTATGTGATCGTTCCAGCAGTTCTTTACGATGTAATAAGCTTGGTATATCGGCTAAATCGGGTGCCTGAGATGTTATAGCAGATGTATCCACCTCTTCATCCACAACAGTAGCAGTCTGATGACCTGAATCTTCACTCTCTTTATCACTCATATCACTGTCTACGCATACCTCACTATCACTCTATAAAAGCAGGATCATTTTAAGCATCAATATTTTGAATGATTTTGAATATAAAAAATTTTCAATGAAAAGGGTACATATGAAATTTTACACAATTGCTTTAAGCTCTATATACCAAATGCATATATGTTAAACGAGGCGCTCATGAGAAAGCTGTTGTTTTACCATATACGATTGAGACAGTCATGGAGCAGTCATGAAAGTAATCTTATAAAGGAAGTGTGATAATACACAACTCTGTTAAAAAATAAATCCTCAGTTACACTTTTCATAACTGTAGCAAATGATACTACTGTCAGTTTTCTGTAATGTGTACATTATCTTATATGGATAGTCCATTCTAGAGTTATGATGATATATATTACCACATAAATATAAATTAGCTTTATTTGTGGATAATAATTTACTAATGTAACATTAATGTTAAAAAATAATGTTCCTTCCAAAATTAATGGGAGCAATCTTAATTTTACAACTAATCTATAAATATCCTTATCTTGTTATGGAAAAAGGTAACTTGAAAGGAATAACTTATGTAATTATAATAATAATAATAATAATAATAATAATAATAATAATAATAATAATAATAATAATAATAATAATGCCTGAAACAATGATAACTTTGATCATTTTGATTATATCAAATCACTATTAATATTGTACAGTTTCTACTTAATCCATTCTAGTAAATAACTTGTTGCTCTTATAGCAACAAGACATTTTCACTATCAATATAGAATCCAAGTCAAAGAAATCTATCCAAAACAAGAACAACACACACATTGCTTCTTAATCCAACACAGCAACAACTTTTGTCACTGTTCTAAAACCAGTGCAAGCAAGCAAACAAGATTCACCACATATAAACAGCAAGAATTCTATGAACATGTACACAGCATTCTAAATGATTTAATTTAAAGTTAGATTTATTTTGACTTTTTCCATGGATAACACATACTGAATAACCATATCAGATAAATAATTTAAAACAGAATTCAAAATTCAAAAAGGATTTACATACTTGTTCAGGTGGACTAGGTATTTCAACAACAGACACGTATTCACTGAGACCAGATTCATTTTTATGAAGTTTCAAAACTGGTGGATCGATACCACAAAGGAATATACTACCAAAAAATACAATTCTTTTTATTCTAAGGCACAATTCGGCTGCATCCTGTTACAAAAAAAAAAAAAAAATAAAATTAATATTTAGAAGAAAACTTTAGAATTAAGATAACCATGTGTAAACATGTGTTTTACAAAAACACATGTTTACAGTAAAAGTTTAATCATAGCCTAGACTTGTTATGAAGTACAAGAAGGAATAAAAAGTTAAATAAGAATAAATATGACATTAGAGAAAAATGAAAAAAATTTACAAGAGGAATAGAATTAGTTCAATAAAGCAGTAAGTTGTACAATGAAGCATGGTAAAACAACAGAAAAAAGAGGTCGAGATGGAAAAGAGAATAAAATGAAAATATTGTTATAAACAAAAGTAAATGAAGAAATATACAATGAAGCAGAGCTGCATCAATAGTTTACAGAAAAAAAAAAATAAAGAAAAGTTTGCCATCAGGAATAAGTCAGGAAAAAAATACAATTTTTTTTTTTAAAGTGATAACCACAAGCAAAGGATGATGCAAATCAAAGGAAATAAAAACAAGAAAGAATATTTATAAAAAATTTTGAGTAGATGGAAGCAGATGATGATAGTGGAGGGTTATAAGTAACAGCAGAATAATAAGTCAGATTACAAAATGAAAATATATTAACATAAGTAGTCGCAGAAATTTGAATGAAGATAGGGGAGCTTTAAGAAATGGGGAACAAAGCCAGATAAACATGATGCTTAACTGTTAATTGACAAAAAGTATTTCTAATACCCTTCTGCCAATTGAAAAAATAATAAAAAGAATTGAAAAAATAATAAAGAGAAATACAAGTTTGAATTTTTACAAAAGATATAATTTTTAACAGAAATTTTATAAAAATAATTACTCATATAAAACATGTAATTCAGTCAAGAAAAACATTTTAATCTTATGTCAAGCAACACAAGGTATATCTAGAAAGTAAGTTCCGTTTACAAATATTCCCACTGCAGCGGTACAATTACGATTTTATGCAAACTTTAGAGAAGCCTAATATGTTAGGAAGGGATTGACACACCATTCTTATTCGGTAGTCTAGTCTGTAAGCTTGTTAGTGTACATTTATAATATTTAATAAACTCAAGAAACTTGACGAAAGTGAAATTTGACCTGCGATTAAATTTCTTAACACAACAAAGATTAAACTGGTTAAAGTCATTGTGATTTTTTATGCTTATGAAGAAAATGCAATCAATGTTCCCATGGAATGAAGATTGGTGTGATTGTTGAAGGGCAATTGCTGAATGAGGATACATTAACATGCACTGTGATAACTGGAGCAGGGTACCATGTTTGATTACAGATGATTTAGTGGCTTACATTGCAGCAACAACAACCTAAAATGAAGAGATACAACTTCTAGTACCACACAATGATAAGTGTCGCAACAATGGTGAGAACTATTTAGAAAAACAAAGACAATTTCTACTTTGAAGAGAAATAAAATTGTTACACGAGTATGTTCTTGACTGTTTTTTTTTTTATATAGCCCTTTGGATCTTACTTTCTGGATAACCTCTCATATAAATAAAACATAATGAAAATTCAAATAAAAAGTACAGGTTCTTTTACCATATCACCATTTTTATTGGTAAAATGAGAATCCTGAGTATTAGACATCAACGGAGTGAACCCACTAAGTACAGCATCTTCTGGAAGCCTTACTATTTCAGAATCTGAAAAAAAAACAAATAACGGAAACACATGAAACGTATGAATATCATGGTCAGAAGTAACCATAGTTTAATTAAAAATTTTTTTCCCCAAATGGTTACTTGGAATGCACTTATTGCAAACTCATGAACTTTGTGCTAGGTTTGAATGATGTTATCTGTTCAAGAATATCCAATTTCTATTAAATGTTTTCTATATAAATTGAATGAGAAAGCTTTTATTACCTTTTTTTTAGATTGTTTTGTAAATCTTTGTGACAATAATCTAAGAGATGAAAAGAGGTGACTTAAAAATTAAACAACAAATTACAAGTGAAAAAATTGTCTAATTCAGGGTGTTAAAATTACACACACAGTGGATGACATAAAAAAAAGAAAATCAGGGGATAAGACAAGTAAGGAAACTGCTCTTGTACAAAAAAAAAACAGATCTGTTACAGTGTAAAAAATGGAAGCTTATATTTCAAGTTGTTTTTATTTTTTAGTTATATATCTTTCACCTTTATTGTTAATAGGGTATTTAGTAACAGATGTTACCATTTATATTTAAAAGTTTAATTACACTGATAAACATAATTTTTGTTTCCTAAGATGTAATACATGATTTTAATCTGTTTTTTGATGCTGATGCTGAAAAATTTTTAAATTTCAATTAAAGGATTTTTTTCATTTTTCAATGTACAGTTAGCATTTTAAGCTCCTATATTGTATTTTGTTAGCTCATTTTTTAATGCTTAACATTGTTAACATAATTTGTAAGCTATAAATAAACAATCCTAGACAAAGAAATAAATCATATCATAGTCACATATTATGACATATGTACCTATGGTTTGGCATGAACCAAAGGATCATGTAACCAATTGTTACTTTTGCTTAACTGTATCTGGAATTTCTAAAAAATCTAAACATACTGTGAAATATCCTTCACTGCAATCTGCAATCAGGCCTGTACCTCAAAGTGAAATTATTCCAGAATCAGCCAATACTGAAGAGGACAACAATGATTATGGTTTTGAATTATCTTCCAATAAGCCACATCTTATATCACAAGGTGAATTAAATGACTTGGTTAGGGATTTAAATTTATCAAAAATTCAAGATGAACTGTTCAGATCAAGACTGCAAGGCTGGAATTTACTTCAAAAAAATACAAAAGTTTTGGGGTTTCGAAGTCGACAAAAAGAATTTTCTCTACTATATTGACGAAAATAATTTGGTTTATTGCACAAATACTGATGAGCTTATGTTGCACTTAGGACAAGTTCAAAAACCTGAGGACTGGCGCCTTTTCATTGATTCATCCAAGTATAGTTTTAAAGTGGTTCTACTACACAACAGTAACAAATATCCTTCGATACCAATCGCTTACAGTATTAATTTGAAAGAGACATACGATGTGATGAAAGACTTTTTTGAAAAAATATATTATAAAAAACAGAGCTGGTGTATATGTGGTGATTTGAAAGTTATAGCAGCTATTTTGTTAGGCATGCAATTAAGCTATACTAAGTACATGTGTTTTCTTTGCGAATGGGACACAGCTGAGCTAGGGATAAACATTATGTTACCAAAGAATGCAAGAAATGAAACAACTTAACTACAAATGGGAAAAATATTATCCATGAGCTTTTAGTCAAGCCCAAAAAAATATTTTTACTCTCTCTCCATTTCAAGCTAAGACTAATGAAACATTTTGTAAAAGCAATGAAGAAGGATGGATTTTTGTACATCAGGCAGAAATTTCTGAATGTAAGTGAAGGAAAAATTAAAGAAGGATTATTTGTTGGTCCTCAAATAAGAGAGTTGGTCAAAGTTGATGTACTTAACTTGATGTTAAATTATGTAGAAAGTGCAGCTTGGGCTGCACAAATTTGCAAAAGTTTTCCCGGCAAACAAAAATCCGACAATTACCACAATATTGTTAATCAATTTCTTACTTCATACAGAGCTATGGGATGTAATATGTCTTGGAAAATACATTTCCTACATTCACATCTGGATTTTTCCCGGACAACCTCAGAGACATAAGTGGCAAACATTGTGAACGATTCCACTAAGACATTTCGATGATGGAAAGCCACTATAAAGGGAAATGTAATACTAACATGCTAGCCGATTACTGTTGGACACTAATTCGGAATGTGCCTGAGGCTATTTATAAAAGAAAAGCATCAGCGAAACCATTCTAACACATATATGGCCGTGCAAAATTATAAATTTCACAGATTTTAACTATATTTTCCCTTAATTTTTTTTTAAACATAATTTATTTAAAACTAAGGGTGATAGAAACAATTGTACTTGCAGACCTGTATTTTACACAAAAAGCAATTCAAGAAATGGTATCACACTTAGAAAAACAAACAAAAAAAAAACAAAAAAAAATTTTTTTGTCTATCAGTGTTATCTTTTCAGTATGTAAAAAATAATTTTATTCAAATAATGTTTTTGTTCACATTTTTGTCCAAATAATGAATTGGTTTCTAAGAAATATGATAGATAACTCAAAGCAGCAAAGGAAAAACACACATAACAGGGAAGAAAAAAAAATCCTAAAATATAAATAAATAAAAAGTAAATTAAAAACATAAATTTAGAAGATCACACTCTACCTCAGTTTATCTAAAGTCTGTACTATTTCCTAAATTCTTTCTACTATACTTTTTACATCCAAGATTCAATCAAATTATTTAAATTGTTAAAAAAGGAATATACATACAGTGTATTATTGTAGTTTTGTTATCAATATTTATGTTTATGTAACTGATGACCAATAGAATAGTCGTCATTATAAAATGTATAATATAAAGCTTTAAACCTTTAGTTTATAATTTAATATACTTTGCACATTTCAAAAGTTCAGTTATCATCTTTACTGACTTCTAAATAGAATCAATTGTTATATTCATTAGCTAACAAATTCATAATAAATATGTAATAAATGTAACAATAAGTAATACGGGATGGCATTCCCAGAGACATTTTCAAGCATTATAAAACTTTCAATAATTGTAATAGATCCAGTTTACAATCATTCAAGAACTTTACATTTTTCTTCTTTTTATATTTTCTGACATTATTAGGTTAAGTTTCAAACTAGAGCGTCCTATAATGGAAATCTAAGTAACACATATGGATACTGTAACAAGCCACACAATTCGTCTAACGTGGGTGATGGTTTTGCTTCTCTTCCTAGACGTTGTTGATTTGTGGGGCACCCCTTGGGGTCCATCCTAACAAGTACGTGGTGCAATTTATTTCTGGTCAAGGCACCTTCTGAGAGAGACTCTGGTGATTTGGCCTGGTGGATTCAGGTGTGTGTCCAGATTGTGGACAACTAGATGACGCATACCATGTAATTTACAAATAAGCGAAATATGAACTTTTGCGCATGGAGACTATTTGTCAACTCAACATTAGATCTCAATGAGAATTGGAAAACTGAGCTGAATGGGTAATTGTTGAAAATTTCATCTGGTACCGGGCAAAAGAACGAATTGCAGGCGGAATTTAGGGTTCCGCCTGGTATTTCCTCTGTCATGGTTTTGATATTCTGGTATTATGAGGTTTGATGTTTTTGTAGTGTTTTGTTTATTTAGTTTTATTTTATAAGTTTTTTTATTTTTTGTTTTGTTATGTTATGGTTGCATGTTGAACTCAAATTCTCTCATATTGAGTAGGTAGTTGCATTTTTAATTTCAGTTCCTTCATGGCACTCAGTCTTGATAAAGACTCAACATAGATGTGTTTTTATTTTAATGAGTTCATTTCCCAGTAGTACAATGATGAGAACATTACATATAGTATTCGTATCGGTGGCAACCTGACTGAGGCAAGAACAAGGCTGAGAGATGCCTTTTGCCGGGGTTCTGAAGATGACCTCCAGTAGAGCCCATAAGGGCAAGGTACAGAGGGGGTGGCATGGCGACCAAAACTGCCACATGGAGGGTGTCTTCTCCTACTGGGTCAGGATCTGCCTTACCTTGAGGAGCTAATCAATACTTAAAGGAAAACAATTTGTTGCACCCTATACCTAAGATGTTATGTGCTGCTACATCTTAGGTTAAATTTATTTTGTACTATAAACTACTATCAATATATAATGATTAGCTGCTGGTATGACAAAACAAAAATTAGTGCCAACAATATTTATTTATTAATTTATAATGTACTAACACTTTTAACTATAACTTTAATGTAGTCATCAATATAAATAAATAATAAAAAGGCAAGAAAAATATGAAATAGAAATAAGAAGGCAAGAGAAATATGAATTCAAAACACTAATTATAAAATGTAAATTGAGCATTGTAAATGACAGATATGGTTATATTGAATATGGCTATTAAACACTATACTTATTTTGATATTAAATACTGATACATCACACTACAACAATCAATCATGGGCAGAAGTCAATGTGTTTTGCTTTTATGACATAATAGTATTCACAGTAATTTAATTTAGAAGTGGCCGTGATATAAAATTATATTTTCATTCACAGTCATACTTTGAATTTTAAACAAATTCTAAAGGGTTCAGCATAGCAAAAATCAAAGATTTTTATAGCAACATGCAACAGAACTATTAGAATAGATTATTATAGATTAGAATAGACCTGGTTAACATAACTACCACCACCACCACCAAATATGATACAGAAGATTGGCATTGTACTAAATACAGTCAAATCTATTATAGTAAATCTAATTTTATCAGGTAGGAATAAATTATATTATCAATTAAAAGTGTCTTTAATGATTTTTTTAAAATATTTCTCATCTTTACAATCTTTTCACTGTTTAGAAGTGTTCTGTATTAATTTTACTCCTACATACAGGATCCTTTGAAACAGCTTTAAATTATGTTCTTCAATGATAATGAATAATAACACCTTAAAAAATGTATTATTATGGAAATCTTCATTCAAGGTTAAAGATTTATATGTGTAAGTTTCATATTCATATATGAATAAACTTGAAACTGTCATTAAATCTTGCGATAAAAAAGCCTGCTCACTATTTTGGATATGAGTTTTTCCTTATTTAATGGTGTTTTTCTGAATTTTTAAAACTCTTTGTAAATTAAAACTTTGTGAAACCCCCAGAAAACAATTCCATATCTAATATGTGACATTGCCCAGTTATATTCTAATATCAGCTGTACAATATTTTTAATCATTACTTTTTCCACTACCTGACATTACATAAACATCCCTTCATTAATTTATTACTTAATGAGCTTGATTCAAGCAATATAGATAAAATTTATCCGTTTGCTAATGCATCAACCATTTGTTGTACCAGCTAACCACCTGCCAATAGTCACATCAGCTGCTGCAATGTTCTAGAAAACTATTGTTCCAGGATTTTTAATTATACTTTCAGCTCTTATAATGTCAGTTATTATTTGCTTACCCACTTATTACTTATAATAAAAGTAATATTATTACTAAAGTTTATAACACAATTTTCACTTTATTTATACTATTGTTTTTTAATAGAGAAATGTTTTGTAATTTTAAATTAGAAAAGAAAGTTTTTTTTTAATTATCCTTTTAACTGGTAATATATTTTCCAGACTCGCAGAAACAAAAATATTTTAAAAGATTAGCAAAGAATAAATGCAGAATATTATCATTATACGTAGAATAAAACTATATAAATTTTCATTTGACTTATTTTGAAATCAGGTAACTTTTTTTATTCTTTATACGGCTTCAAAATTGAGTGCGTATGAATTATATCCAGACGGTAAGTATTAAACAGCCAGGCTGACAATTTATGTATCAATTTATGTATTTATGTATTTGTGATAATTTATGTATTCTTTACCCATATATGTATCATCTTCTCATAAATTCTTAGAAGCCATTTTAAGGATTTATTATTTTTAAGCCATTCTCAGCCCTTTTAAAACATTTTACCATTATTCCCAAACTACACTTAAAAAAAATTCAATAAACTTAAAATGTCAGTAATTCTAAGCTAAAAACTAAGATACATTTCTTAGTCTTTATTCTGTTTCAAGTGCTATTTTAAACCAAAAAATATGATATACAAATGGCTCTTAACTTTCTAACATAAACTGTTACTGCTGGATTACCATTCAAAATTAAGATGACAAGTTTCCATATTAAAACAAGAGTTCTATTCAAAATGAACTAATACTTAAATTTTATAATAATATAATTTTTTTTTAATACATAAATATATTTTATTATAATAATTTATAACTTTTATTATCATTAAAAACTCCAATCACAACTTAGGTGTAGCAGAAATCAACTTGAAGCTCACGAAAATAAGGCTGGTCAGAAACAAAATACCTATGATTTGGAAAAACTAAGAAACAAAGAGATTGTCAAAGAGATGTAAAATAGTGTACTGGAAAAAACAACTACAGGAGGGGAGCCAAATAATGTGAATGATCACTGGTGTCAATAATCACTGCTTTTAACCAATAAAACAAGTAGCTGAGGAAACGACAGGAATTAAGAACAGAGGAACAATATGGTAAGAGTGGGTAGTGAAGAAATGATAGAAAAAAATGAAGGAAAGTAGAAAATGGAAAAATGTTCAAACAGAGGAAATTAAAAGGAAATATAGAAAGCTTAATAATGAATTAAGAAGAAAAAATGAGATACCAAAAGAAAAGTGGTTACAGGAAAAGTGTGCTGCAATAGAAAAACAAGAAAAAGAAGGAAGGTACGATCTAATGTACAAAGAAGCTGCAGAAATGGTATTCAAGAAAAATGGAAAAAGTTCTACAGTGTATCAGATCGAGTCAAAGAACAAGGACATAATAACTGAGAGGAATCAAGTGAAAATGATATGGGAAGAGTACATCGTGGATTAATACGCACTGAATGATAGGCTAAGGGAAGTAAATCTAGGAATAGAAAAAGAGAACAAAGTTCATGAAGATCACAAGGGTTATAATATATTAAAATGTGAAGTACATATGGGCATGAAAGCATTGGCTAATGGAAAAGCTGGAGGATGTGATGAATTGCCAATTGAGTAGTTTAAAACTCTTTGAGAGAATGGAAAAATTCTATTGTTGGATCTGTCCAATAAAATATATGATGAGGATAGATGGTATTTAGGTAGGAGGCATTTAATAGGAAAAGGAGTTTGCTATGTGGGAAATTAAATTTAGATTTGATGAAGAGAATGACAAGATGTTTTATTTGAGTATTATGCTTTATGATCCAGAAACATGGACTAAGGCAAATGATAAATTGAGGCGTTTGAGATGTGGGTATAGCATAAAATGGTAAACGTTTGTTGGCAAGATAGAGTGACAAATGAGGAGGTGTTGAGAAGAGTAGAAGAGGAAAGGAATATGTTAAATACCATACTAGGGAAAGAAGATTTCAGTTGATTGATGGGGTTATGGAAAGAGGAAAATAACAGAAACAAAAACACTTGCACATGACAGAAAAAAGTGGAGAGCAGCCATGGCAAGAGCTGCCCCATTGGTAGAACACAATGAATAAATGAATGAATTAAAAACTCTATTTTAATATAATTTTCAATTAATAGAATTTACAATAGCAGTACTACAAGTATACTACACTATTTTTAACATTGGATTTGCATAAATTTTATTATATTGTTTCTACCATATATGATTCTTATTTTATAAACATTAACAATAAACTGCTAACAGAATTGATAATAAAGGGAACAAACAAATAATTCTTAAAATGAAATTTTACCAGAAAATTTTCTTTAATAAAAACCTTACCTTACATAACTACAAATTGGAAATGTCAATTTAGATACGCATTTATACAAAAATTTGTAAGCAGTCTTATAAGAATTAAAAGTCTTCAGAACATAAGTTTTCAATATATGTAATTTTAAGTCCATTACAACAATAAATGTAAAAGTCGTTACTAATAAAACAGAAAATATTTTGTTAAAACTTGACAAATTTTATATATTTTGGGATTATAGGTTATTTGGATACTGACAATTCTAACAAGGACAATGATGCTGACTTCAGATTTGAAGAAATTATCATAAGAAGGTTAATGAATTCCCTTAATTTATTATTACGGGAAGGCCTATCTTTTTTTTTATTATGAAGAACTTGATAGCTAAGAGAACAGTTTTCTTACTCGATTGTGTAACAAACCTCTATTTCTAGAAAAGGAATTTTATATCTCATAAACATCTTTCCTTTTTTAAATAAAATTTTTCAATAATGTTTTTAAAAAAGTTATAAATGATAAAACAGTCGTTATCAAAAAATATAAATGTTTTTTTTTAAGGGACAACTGTTTGATTGGTCTGCTTCAGCTTCATTTTCTCTATCTTCCACAATTTCACATTGCTGTTCAGTTTGAATTTTTGTAAATTTATTATAAAGCAGAGCTTCAGAATAAAGTATGTAATTTATGTATGTAATTTTTTCCTGTTAAAAATTTACAATTTATTAACTTCATGTTGTGGGACAATGCATTTTCATATTTAAATATCTATAATACAGGATGATTCAAAGAAATGGGAAATTTTGAAAGTTGTGTTGGTAGCCGTGGGCGATTGGTACCACTTGATAAGTGGCGCCAACCTCTCTAACCTAGCCTGCCATTTAGTTGTCATGGATGCTTGGAGTGGTGCGCAACGTGCATTTGCTATTAAAGCATTTTACAAAAACAATGACGGTGTGGAGGGAGCGCGTAGAGAATTTTGCTGTCATTTTATTCTGGGACGGCACGACCATGTTCCATCAGTACATACAATTAAAACATGGATATCTAATTTTGAGGAAACTGGTTCGGCAATGAAAAAGAAACCTCCAGACCATGAGCGAACCGTCCATACACCACAGAATGTTCAAGCTTTACAAGATGCTGTCACACGAAGTCCACATCGGTCAATCCGTCGTCTCTCAGCATCTTTACAATTGCATAGCTCAAGTGTTCGAAGAATGTTAGTGAAGGACTTGCAATACCATCCATACAAGTTGCAGATCGTCTAGGAACCGAACGATGCAGTCGTGCGAGCACATTTCTGTAATGTAATGCTTCAGAAGATAAATGATAACGAAGAGTTTGTTCACAAACTGTGGATGTCAGACGAAGCGAATTTCCACCTCAGTGGATTTGTTAACAAGCAAAATTTCAGATACTGGGCATAAGAAAATCCTACATAGCTACAACAGCATCCGTTGCACAGCCAGAAAGTGACCGTGTGGTGTGCTATGTATTCTTACAGTGTTATAGGCCCTTATTTTTTTGAGGATGACAACGGTCTCGCGATTACAGTGACGTTGGCTCGTTACGTAGCCATGCTTGAAACCTTTGTTGTGGAACAACAAAAGAGATTTTCACCAATTCTTAACACAGCCTGGTTTCAACAAGATGGAGCAACGTCACATACTGCACGAATATCGATGGCAGCTGTACGCCGATTGTTTGGACGTGTTTGTCACGTGAAATGTCACCATTTCGTGAAATGGTGACATTAGATGGCCTCCCAGATCGCCTGATCTCTGAACTTGCAATTACTTTTTGTGGGATCACCTTAAAAGCAAAGTGTTCCACAGTAGACCTGCTACAACGGAAGAACTGAAGGCAAAGATCCGTGAAGCAATTGCGGAAATTCCAGTCGAGATGTTACGTCAAACCATGAACAATTTAACGAAGAGACTTCATGAATGTTTACGCAGAAGAGGAGGTCACCTGCAAGATGTCATCTTTACAAAATAAACTAAAATGTATGTATCCTAAAATGGCAACATTTGTACAATTACGTGAAATAAAACTCATTTTCTAAAAAAAAGTTTTCATTAACGTTATTTAATTTTTTTAATTTCCCGTTTCTTTGAATCACCCTGTATAAATAAAAATGGTAAATTCATAATTAATTTTTGCTAGAAAATCTACAGTATAACAAGAGTCTATGATTTATGTTGGTAGGGATCAGTCCAATATGTACTAATTTTGTTTAAAATCTAGAATTACTGGTTCAAAAGCAGAAAATAATAACATTAATTTTTTAAAAGTTATCAATCAAAAGTAGGATGTTTTGAATTATAAATATAGCCTACATAATTACAAATACAAAGAATATTCAGTGCTAAGAGTAAATAAATATTTTCTTCATGAAATAATACATAATGAGTAAATTACTAATACATTATAAAAATTCATTCACCTGCAAAAATAAATAGTTTTACTCAACTGTTTATACAAAATTTTAAAGAAAAGAAATGTACAACTTTTAACATTTTCAAAATAAAAATATACTTTTTAAACCTGCACTTAACACAAATTCTAAATTAACATTTCAAAATAACAGCATCAGCAAAACAAGTATCTTACCAGGCGTCAGTTCGGTAGACAAAATATTTTCTTTATTACTGAATCTTTCTAGAATATTGACAAGGGTAGCCAACCTACTCCAAGCATCACCTGGTGGCCTATCAAAAAAGCAAAAACAAACAAAAAATTCAAATAACAATAAAAGCAAAATTTATAAAAAGGATCATATGAAATTAAAGCCTACTGCAAAAAATAAATATATTTCAGGAATGTATCAATTTTAACTGGGACTTGTTTTTAAATATTTTTCTTCATTATTTATGCACTTTTTATAATAAAAAATGGACTACTTACATTAATCCATGAAATAAACCACCCGTTTCAACAGGAAATGGGATACACACTGTTAAGTAGAAAAACTATTTTAATTGTAAATAAGATCTGCAGTCAAGAGAATTATAGGCGCACTTCTCTGCCAATGAAATATCAGTCTGTACAGTTCAGAACTGAGGAAAATTTACAATACATTTTTTCCCTTAAACACTCTCATTTATCTAACAGGCTTATACTCAGTGGAGGGGAAGATCCAACTGAACTTTTTAGCTAGGTTGGATACTTCCAGATACCACATATTTTTAAGGTATTAACATCATATACATCCATTCTCAGGAGGCTTTCTAACATTTGGAGGAAAAGCAATACATAGTGACATATTTGAGAGGCCAATATAAAATTGCTAACCAGTAATGTACCTCTTCCACTCAGTTTCTAAGGAATTGTAACCATTATCTTGACAGGACATTGGAAGCATTCTAATGTTTGAGTGAAGCACTCTATCTCATTTCTGATCTCTCTGATGGTGGAGAATCCCTTTCTCATTATAGAACTTTTCCCTTTACTTTCCACACATTATGCTAATCATATGATTATAATCATCGAATAATATTTTGATCGTTTCTTACATAGTAATTTTTTTGTGGATTTTGGTTAGATACCCACCAGATTCTGTTCTTAAGTAGTGAGAGTCTGTTGGAATTATTGCATCCTTGATTGATGGGAGTGAATCTAGGCGTGATCAGGTCCAGAGTTTGATTCCTACCTAGATCTTGCATACTAAGCTCAACCTAGAGCTGAGATAATTATTGGATATATCTGTGTATTTTAAGATATATATATATATATATATATATATATATATATATATATATATATATATATAACTTATCATTAAAAATAAATACACCAGTAATAAACGTTTATAATATTAAATGATATATATATATATATATATATATATTTTTTTTTTTTTCAATAAACAAAGTAAATTTTAACCTATTAGCTTCTGAATACAGAAAGGAATATATACAAGAAATAAGAAATTTTGTAATCTACTACATAAAAAATTACTAGTATTTACTACATAAAAAAATTACTAGTATTTATAATAGATTTATAGAAATAGGTAATAAAATCAATACCAAAATAAAATATATAAAGTGAAATAAAGAAAATAGTGCCCGATACCGTGCAAGAAAGGTCATTAGTACTCTCACAGCTGTTTTCACGGAAGAATTTATAGTTATTCTTTAATAGCAGTGACACATCTACTGTTTATAATTACAATTTTAATGCATAAGGTTGCAAGTTTGATCATGAAAGGAAAGGTGGTTTGAAGCTTCAGAAAAACATGAAAATGTGTGATAATACTTCTGTTATCAATGAAGTATCATTGATTTTGTTGAAAATAAAGGACAAAAGAACAATAATATGCATATATCCAATTGTGGAGATAAGACTGCAAAGAAGTATAATTTTTCTAATTTATTTTTTGAAAAACAGAAAGCCCAATAAAAACTATATAATCTACTCAGCAGTTAAACTTTTATATTCTTCTTACGATTTTAATTTCTGTAATTTAATTACAAAATAATAAAATAATAATTACAGAAATAAAAAAAAACAAATGTGACGTGGGACAAACCTACAACCAATGCGACCACAAACTGTTTGAAGTACTGCCCTTATTGAGGCAATCAATGCTTACTATTGTATCTTTCTTTGCAAATGTTTCATTCTATTTTATTGCAGAACAGCTGATGATGTATCAAGTTTATAAACGCTTCGATCAAAACAGATGCATGTGCCAGCAGCCTAATAATATACAGATTGTGTAATAACAGAAGATTATGAGCTATTATCAATTGAAACCCATAAATTATTTTATATTTCGTACTTTACAAAATTAGTATACAAATTAAAAAAAAAAAAGAATAAAAATATATTTCATAATTTTCATCGCCAGTGAGGAAATTTCTTATCAACGGTATTGAAAAAAAAGAATAAAAAATACAATACAAAAAGAATAAATATAATACACAGTCAAATCTCCCTATAACTGATTCCAAGGAACCCAGAATTTTCACTACCATAAAAGAGATTTCCATTATATAGAAAGGGGAAAAAACAGAGAATTGCACGTTTTCAAGTCGGAAGTGATATTATTTGATCCTTACTCCAACCCTTACTGATAATTTTCTTTAAAGGCTGTAGAGTATTATAGTACCATATTTTAATAAAAATTAAACAGGCTTAATGTGTAAAAAGAAAACTATATCAACCCACTAACCAAAACACCACAAAAATATTGAAGAAGTAAAAAATGACAAACAAAACTTGTATGATTTAATTCAAGTATATCAAAACATTTCAAAAATACACAAAAAATACGATAAAATTTAGTCATTTTTAAAGTTAGAAATTTCACTTGTATTAGTCAGTTTTAATGAATATTTATTTCTGTTTAAAGTAACTGGTAATTTTAATTGTTTATGTTTCAACTTATAAACATGTCTTCTATTTTTTCTTTATGTTCAGAACCTGTCGCTTTAAATTCTCATTAATGTCATAACAACTGAAACATATAAAAACAAGATGAATAACATCAAAAGCTTCTTTAGTGGAAGTCGGTAGTAAAACTCTGGTTCTGTTTCATCCTTATCTTCACTTTCTTTGTTGTAATTTTGAGAAATTATATTCTCTATTATCGTATTGTGTCCCAAAGTTACTGAGGTGGTTAAGTCATCATTAATGCTTACATAAACATTTAAATTCTTTTCTGCAAGTGACTGTAGAAATGTTAATTGTTTTATCCACTTGTCTAGCTGAATATAGTCTTCTAGATCACAGCTGCTATTATTCTTTTCTGCAAGCATAACAAATCCAGCAAGATGAACACATTTTTTATTGTTGCTGTAGTCAAATTTTACCACACTTTTTGCAGCAGACTTAGTAAATGATATGGACTGAATTTTTCTTTATTTTATACAGTCCATTTCTTCAATAAGTCTACACAATAATTTCTTTCTGTAGCAGCCTTTGAAACATTTAATAACTCCCTGGTCCATCAGTTGAAGAACATTTGTTATATTTGCCAGTAGAAATTGAATTTTTAGGTTTTTTAATCTCATAACATCAATATGAGCAGTACAATTGTCTACAAGCAATAAGATATTAGAATTATTTTTAATAATTCTTTTATCCCATGAATTTCTTCTTAAAAAAGTTTAGCAGTCCGTCCGTGCTGTTTTACTATTATGATACTTCACAATAGGGTTTTTACATTTTTAAAGTATCTTGGATTTACTGATTTTACAAGTAAAAAAAGATGTTTCTCAGTCCCTATCATATTAAAACAGACAAAAACGCTGATTCATTATTTTGAAAGTTTTCCGCCTATACACATTTTTCTCCTTTGAATTTTAATGTTTTATCAGAGAGGGCATTAAAAAACAGTCTATCTTCATCAGCATTAAATATGTCTTCTTCCTTGTAACCATTACATATTCTAGGCTACTCAGTTTTTAACCAGTCATTTGTAGCATTCAAATCAACATCTTTTGTCTCCCACTAATTTTAGCGAAAGAAATATTGTTGTTTTTCTAGCCAACCATCAGAAGCTTTAAAATTATTGTGATGAGTTCACCAAGAAACTTCCAACAAACATCAACTTGTTTAACACCTTTCTCTAATTCAAAAATGAGTTCCATTTTTTCTTGAAGAGGTAAGATTTTTACACTTAGACGACAATGGTTGAAAAAATAAACTCTGATTTAAAGAATGAAAAAACTGTGAAGACAGTTACACTAATTTAACAGAAAAGACAACCTCCAAACGAATACCATATAGAAATCTTAACACTTGCTCAACGTTCTAAACAAATGAACAACTGGCCAGGCCTGACCACCTGACTTCAATCATTGTGATGATCGCACATTCTCCGTTGTAAAATTCTAAGAATCTAGCCCTGTGTACTGTACTACTCTGCATTCAGTAGTACAACAGGCCTACTACTTGCCATGGCTCAAGCACTCATTCACTCTCTCTCTCTCTTCACAAGATAAAAGTCAACTCTTTTAACAGTCCGTCCTTCCTCATAAGTTTTAAAATTTTACGAATACTTTATTTTCATGCAAAAAAAGCAGGTGGCTTGACACAAAAGGTAGTTGCATTAGAGCTGTTAGAGTACTGGGATTTCATTGGCAATATAAATAGGTAAAAATATTACATATATAATTTTGTCTGGGGATGATTAATTCACCATATAAGCTTGAAGCTGGTGCTTGGGAATACAAAATTGAAATTTTGTTGCCTGACCGGGATTTGAACCTGGAGGACTTTTGGATGCTATACTTTACTATAGCAATGTGAAGGAACTAATATTGCTGCTATAGCGAGATTTCCAATATAAAGAGCCGCAACAAGGAGATTTAACTGTAATAATATACACATTATAATGCATAATATATATATATATATATAAATAATAAGAATATAATATAGATTTTTCAAAATAATCTTTTAGTAATTTCCGATAGATGCTATAGAGTTGTAAGTAAATTTCTTTCTAAAGCATGGGTAATGAATTCAAAAATACAAATTTACATTAATAGTGTGTATCAATTAATTATTCTTAAAAAACGACAATAAATAGATAACAGCAGTTAAAGGAATTAAGGGTACTTATCTTTATGATCATGTTAGATAAAATCCACCACTTTATACTAAAGAACTATTCCGGACATAACTCTATTAAATTACAATCACTATCAGAAATATATTAATCAGAGATAACAAACATTATAATAGTGAGCTGGTACCGCTACTCTGCTATTGTTCTAGTCATAGGTGATCAACCAAATTAAAAAAAAATTAACTACTTCAGACAGAAATAAAATATGACCTACATATTATTAAAGAGTAATTTATTATAATAATTTTCTTACCCAACTCTATAATCACGGCAAGAAGGTGGAGGATTCCAGATGGCACTGTGACACAGCAACCAATCACACCAAACCTGCAAAAAATAAAAAAATAAAAATAAAAATATTTTTAAAGACTAATAAATTTGATTAAAAATCACTTTAAAACCTCCATAATTATTCATTCATTTCCAACTTGATTATTCAACAGAGAATTGCTTTGAGCAATTTAATTCTGTATATATACTCGTATAAAAAAAATCATAACCAATGTTAATTTATTTTGACAATTTATTTTAACCGCCAAAGTTAATTTAATAAAAACATTACACCAAGAAATGATTTTAATAAAGAAGCTATTGTACCACTGAAATTTTATATAAAAACACATAATAAAAAAAGGAAAAAAATCCAAAATAAATCATTTCATAAAGATTTTATATTCTTTATGGAATTTCCAATACAACTCTGCAGCATGGGAAAAGTTGAATCTGTTACACTGGTTAGATCGAAGAAGAGATATTATTGCATATCAGCAAGAATGTCGGTTTTACAACTCTAAAACTATATATTGCTGGCCACCATGCAGGTGATTTTACAACTTTGTAATTACAATAACAAATTTATACTTTCACAAGTAAAGATAAATTGTATGTACCGCATGAACATTAGTATACATTTTCTCTCTCTCACACTCTCTCTCTCTCAACCCCCTCCGCCACTCATGTTGAAATGAATTCCCTACTCTATTCCTACCAACCAAGTAATGTACCTTTCTTCACTTCATGTATAATTATCCTATAATCAGAAGTATTTGTAATATTTTCTAATTTATATAATTCAAAATTAATTTATACATTACAACATTTTGTAAATCTGCAGATAAAATAAACATTTTATGATGAGGAAATGCTACAAAATGTAAATTAAAAACTTTATAAACAACTAGCAGACTCGGCAATGCTTCGCTATTGCTAGATTTCAGTGTGTGTATATATATATACACGAGGGTTATTTATATTTCAAGGTCCGATCGGTCGCAAAATAAAAACCCACGCAAAAATCAGATGAACCTTTGCACATATGTGTTGCGCAGCATCTCTAGTATGGCCTTCAGTCACTTTGTTTAGTTCTGAAAACGCAGCTAGCACATAAACATGTCTACAACAATATCATCAATAGCATCTCCCACCAAGTGTGAAGTGCATGCGGTAATTCAATTTCTTTAAGCTGAGGGGTATAATGCAGCTGAGATTCATACACGAATAAGTAATGTGTACGGTGAAACTTCAATGAGTGACAGCAAAGTGCGACAATGGTGCAGGAACTTTAAAGCAGGACGTACAGATGTTCAGGGAAGGAAGCGAGTGTCAACCGATGATCTCATTGAGCAAGTGGATGAGGTAATTCGAGAAAATCGTCAGTTCACAATTTCTGTATTGAGCGATTCGTTTCCTGAATTGTCAAGGTCAGCTCTCTACACCATTGTGAGTGAGAGACTTCAGTACCACAAACTCTGTGCGAGATGGGTTCCCAAGATACTGTCTGACCATAAAACAATGAGAATGGATGCCTCCGTAACGTTTCTCCAGTACTACCACAATGAAGGATAAAATTTTTTGAACAAAATTGTCACAGGGGACGAGACATGAGTCCATTTCGAAACTGAGGAAACAAAAGAACAATCCAAACAGTGGATGCATTCTCATTCTCCCAGAAAGAAGTTCAAGCGAACCTTCTCCAACAGAAAGTGTATGGCTACTGTGTTCTGGGACTGGAATGGAGTTCTCTTGGTGGAATTCATGGAACATGGCACGACCATCACTGCAGCCTCATACTGTGTGACTCTTCAACGTCTACGAAGGGCAATTCAGAATAAGCAGATAGGAATGTTGTCATCAGGCATTTTCTTTCTCCATGATAATGCTTGGCCACACACTGCAGCTGTAACAAATAAGCTCCTGCAGCATTTTCGTTGGGAAATGTTTGATCACCCACCATACAGCCCGGACTTGGCTCCATCTGATTTTCACCTCTTTGCTCACATGAAACGCTGGCTAGGAGGACAACATTTCGGCACAGACTCCGTTCTATGACGAGGGTATTGGAAAGTTGGTACCACGCTACGACAAATGTCTAAATCGGAGTGGCGACTATGTAGAGAAATAGTGTAACTATATAAGTACTTGTTACAAATAAAAATTTTTTTATTTTCACTGTGGTTTTAATTTCGTGACCAATCGGACCTTGAAAAAAAAATAACCCTTGTGTATATATATATAGACAAAATTAACGCTACTGAAAGTTTGATAAAAACATTAAAAAACTGAAGATTATAGAACTTCACAAAATTTAACCTTTCCCTTTATAAAAGTTAGAATGTAAATAAATCCAACTGGAAAAATAGCACTACCTATTGGATTTAATTCAAACCACTCTCTAAACACAGAAGTCAGTGGCAAATACCCCTAACTTTCTTTCTACTGGTCAGATCAAGGATTTCAATAGCTTTAAACCTTCTCCAGACAATGCAGACCATTTTACAAAAACCTGTGCATAAATCAGACCACACCAGTAGTTTTTTAGTGTACTGCAGACATATACACAGACATTGACTTTTGTATATATAGAAGAAGAAAGTCTGTTTGTGTATGTTTGTTTCATAAATATTTCAACACCAGCGCCACCTAGCAGGTATAGTTTCTGCAAATATTTTTCTTTTCACATATCTAATATATATTCTGAATATGAGCCAAATCAGTCCATAAATACAATTTTTCCAAATATTTCAACCCCAGCGCCATCTAGTGGGTCCATTTTTTGCAGAGGTATTTCTTTCCACGCAACACATAGGACCTAAATTCAATTTTTCCAAATATATCAGACCCCAGAGCCACCTAGCAGGTCCATTTCTTGCAAAAATAGTTCTTTTCACATAACCAATACATATTCTGAATGAGCCAAATCAGACCATAAATACAATTTTTCAAAATATCTCAACCTCAGTGCCACCTAGCAGGTCCAAACTAAGTCAGAAACCCATAAATGATATACAAACAAACATTCATTTATACATATATAGACTATGATTACGAATTCTTTAAACTAACCTTTAACACACTAAAATTATCATAGCACAGAAAGTTACTTCATTACTACTTTTTCATTCACACTCATTAATTTCACTTTTAAATTCTCTGTTTAGCAATCTTAGGAGCCCTTTCAAATAACTTATAAAGTCTTGTTCTTACATGTGTATGACTTTTAATTTTATAACATATCGTTATTTTATACAGTAATAACTTTGTTGTAAAAATGTTTAAAAGAATATTTCTCACTTAAACTTTATGTATTTTGTTAAATAATAATACATAACTTTTGCCCGCGTATACTGTCACATATGCGCTACAGTTGGTTTGTTGATACTTTGCTGTTCCACTGGAAATTTTCCTGCAGGCACTTGCAGTATTACAGAAAACATATTTTGTTTTTCTTTCTAACATTTTAAAGCAAATATATGTTTCTTATACCAGTTCAGCAACTTAAAACCAAACCAAGCTGATTTGAACTATAGTTATTTGAAGTCACCATTAATGCTACAATTATAATGCCAGTATCCCAGCAAAGAATAGTATATACAATTTGGTTATGAAATGATGTACAGTGGGGTCAGTTTCAGATGCAAAACGAAACAGGCAAACTTCTGTTAAGACTCCAGAGGCCACAGCCAAAGTTCAGAGAATTTCTGCAGCTGCTGCTGATGAGTCTACTGCAGATAAGATAAGATCTATTAATTTTTTTTTTAATTTAATAACTTTTCACTTATAAATTAATTAATTTTTATGCACTGAAGTGATAATAGGTTCTTTTTAAAAATGTATTTGGGGGCACCGAAACAAAATAAAAATGAAAATTCAAATCAGTATATTTTTTTACAATTCTATTTATTCAGCAAGCATTTCTGATATCAATAATTTTATATTTTGCTTCTTTGTTATATTAATTCAACAAACTTCTATTATTAATTTAAACACTGAACAGTAATTTTTTGGAGTTGCTTTAAATAAAAATAATATGTAACAGTAACAGTCATGATTCCTTTTTTTATTTTATTCCCAATTGTCTTTATCTCATTTTTTTTCTTCGGCCTGACAGCATACACTGTGGTATAATACCAACAAAAAACCACCTAAGAAGGTTTTCTAAGAAACAATGTTAATCAAAGAACTGACTAACAGCATAAAATTATTTTTAATGAAACTCAAAAGGAAAGAAAAAATTTGGGAAAATTTCAACGAGAAAGAATGAATAAACATAAATAAATCTGAATCAGGATCGGGATGGGGTCATAGATCAGGAATCCATTCCTCCATTATTCTATCTTATAGCAGTATAACAACACATAGGCTAATAATACCTTAATAGCTGGAAGAAGCACTAGTACATCGGACATAAATGTCAACTGGTTTTGATTCTGCTGGCGATCACAATCAGATAAATTATTTTCAACATTAGTGTTATCATTATTACAGCTTCCATTATTGCTATCATTATGCAATTGTTCTTTAAGTAGTTGTATACATCTCTCTAATATCAAATTGAACATCTGAAGTGATATTATTAATGCACACTCTTGAGTAGCAGACCTGTAACTTGGTTCTAAATCATCATCTGCAACAGATACAAATAAAAAACATATATTATTTACTACTCTCCTTTTTATAACTTTTAGAAACATAATTAAAATCTATTACAAGAAAACTTTACAAACACGTAATTATACCAACCGTTTTATACAAAAACTGTGGACTACTGCCAATAATGTGTACTAGGCAAAGAGTTGCACAGTAGGCAGTCAGTTATTTATATTCAGAAGCAAATTAAACCAAAAATTAACAAACTAGCAAAATAATTTATATCTTAAAAAATTAATATGTATGCATTAAGAAGTCTGACTTTAATCACACTTAAAATAAATCTAATCTGCTAATAATAGCAAAAAAAGTAAAGGACCAAAAATTTTTAAAAGAATTAAAGAAATAATTATAACCTAATCATTAAATAGTGGAAATTCCTTCCTAAGCAAGTAAGATGAAATTACCCCTCCATACCATACTCCCACCATACATACCATACAACTACTCTATTAAATTAATACAAACTGAAAATAAAAACAACAAAAATTGGGAAATTGTTTTACTTTTTTCCGCTACTAGAACTTCTTGCACATCCACCAGACAGAGAAAAAAGAGTCCGTGGATAATTCAACATACCACACGATTTTAGGAATGAGTGAAATTGTTACTTTAGGTACCCTTTATTTGACCTCAGGCAGCTCTTTAATTTGTTGAAGGAAAAAACATTTTTTTTTTGTTAACATAATATGTAGGTCGATGCAAAATTATTTATCAGTAATGTGCTGCTTCCACCACAGAAAAAATTTCTTGGTTTCTCAAAGAATTATGTAATATGTCAGCTACTACCTGAAAGGCAAATTGTATCTCTTTGGACTGGGATGTTTATCTCATACTGTAGTTTCTTGGTGGTACTTATCCTTTATCACCAACCACTCCTTTTCCCAATCCTTTACTTACTCTTTCGTAAATTTTTGAGGAAAATTTTCAAAAATGAAATGGAACAGCGTATCTTAAAACAACAGAGATTGATGAATAAAGACTATCCTAGACTTTTTCAAACTACTTTGAGAGAAAAATGTATTAGACTTTAAACACAATGACAAATATATAATGCTTTTTAAATATTTAAAACAGAATAGAATATGTCATAATAATGCAAGAGATAAGGAAACCAGAGTGATAAGTATATCATTACTCTCACAATTAACTTATACCATGAACAGTTCAGGAAAGGGTATGAATAATTAATACAAAAACCTCTACAGTAACAAATACAACAAAAGATTTTAAAGTACTTACAAATCGCCAAATAAAAATTAAACAACACGTATACAAAGATGGAGTATCTGAGAAGAAAGATTAGAAGCTTTTGAAATGTGGTGCTATAGGAGAATGTTAAAAATCGGATGGGTGGATAAAGTGACAAATGAAGAGGTATTGTGACAAATAGATGAAGAAAGAAGCATTTGGAAAAATATAGTTAAAAGAAGAGACAGACTTATAGGCCACATACTAAGGCATCCTGGAATAGTCGCTTTAATATTGGAAGGACAGGTAGAAGGAAAAAATTGTGTAGACAAGCCACGTTTGGAATATGTAAAACAAATTGTTAGGGATGTAGGACGTAGAGGGTATACTGAAATGAAACGACTAGCACTAGATAGGGAATCTTGGAGAGCTGCATCAAACCAGTCAAATGACTGAAGACAAAAAAAAAAACAAAGATGAAATTGTTTTCTTTATAAATAAGATGATTTTTTGGATATTACTATATTTGAATTTTTAAACGCTGCAATTTTTTTTTTTAAATTGTTTACATAAGAATATTTTAATTTTTAATAATCAAATTAAAAGTTCGGGGAAACGTTCACTACGACACAATAAAAACAAGAACCTTATTTAATAATGAGCATAATAAATATTCTGCATATTTCAGCCGCTACGGATGGTTAGCAATACGAGGGAAGGGGCAAAGGTAAAAGGAGGTTCTGTAAATAATTTATTTGGGATATTAAAGATGCAAGATAAAACGGCGTTCACCGGCCTCGAAAGGGGAACCGAACAAGGAATCGCTAACGACCTTCCGTTCCGTACGTCCTTGACAAGGTTACATCAGAGTCTTTGCTCCCACAAATTGCAGTTCAACTTACTACCGTGACCGGTTTCATACGAATACAAATTAACACAACGCAGTCCAGTTTAAAGTTTAACGTAAATAATATGAGACCTTGAGTTAATATGGGTTTATTTGGTTTTGGCAAATGCAAGGAAAATTTATCAACCCAAACATTAATTTTATAAAAAAAAAAAAAGCCACTTACAATATTTTTGTGACTATAAATAACAAGTATACTAGACACTAGAGGTATAATGGAAACCTCAATCGCTTAAAAATTTAAATAAAAACCAGTTATCCATTATATTTACTTAATCTCTCAGCCAAAAAGCCAAAGCCCAATTACAGTCACTTTATGATAGATGAATTGTTTGGCGTACGAAAATTGTCAGGCCTAACCTGTATCCGAATCCAATCAAATACCAAGACATTACAACTATCCCACCGAAGTCCGCGTACGGTACTTTGAACGACAAATTTTCTTATCGATGCAAGATCTGGTGAGAACTTAAAACAATCTTAAATGCCTCGTATTTCTACAACATACAAATATATTTCAATAAATTAAAACTGACTGAAGATTGATATGGTCGCCCATTATTTTATTTTATTTTTTGTGCATTAAATACTGCGTATCGACGTTTAGTCGTTTATTTCCATACGTTGTTTTCTTTTCTTCAGTTCTATCTATTTTCATCTTTTTAGTTGAATTTATTTATTTTTAAATTTTTTTGGCAGTCGTGTTTTTTTTTTTAATTTTTATAACTGTTTTTATTATTTAATACTTTTTAGTGATCATCGAGAAAATTAACGATTCGAAGACACGTGGACTTAAAAACAATCGGCAGTTGGAAGATCAAGCTCTTCCTCGCTCCGCCAACTCTCTACAAATCTCAGTTATTTTCCTCAACAACCTATTCACTGCTGATAACAAACGGTTCTGCCTCATCAGTTTGCTTTATTATTTTTACTAAAAAAAAACTCCAAACAAATAAATTATCTTTAATCCGAATAGAAATATTTAGTGTGAAAACCGGATCAGATTCCATATTATAATACATACATAAAAACGCGTACTGTAATTAACTGTAGTTAAATGAAATAGAGAAAAGTATCAGAACGGGATAAGTACTAAGAGTGTGAACTTCACAAGGCGATTCTTTCGAAAAAGATAATAATATTTTCTACCCACGATATAAAACCTAAGATTTTATCACCGAACACGATAAGATTTTTTTTTATTAATACGTTAACGCGGATGACGTCATCATGGGTTCGGCCACGGGGCGCAGACATCGTCATTGTAACGTCCCTGGTTTATGCTTTTTTAAGGGGTAGGGGATCAAGCAGCAATAATTATCAGCAACGATTCATTCGCTCCCGCCTCAAGGAAGGTTTGAATTTCGTATTCACGGCTTTAGTTTACCATTCTTTCTTAAATAATTTTTTACGAATTTTTAATTTTTTTTCTATACTACTCAAATTTTCTAACCGGTTTTGTTCCAGTTTTCATTTTATTTTAGATTTTTTCAATTTTTTCTGTTAGAGTTTAATATAAGTCAAAGAAAAATCGAATAAGTTCTTCATTGAAAATCAGCCCAGCAATGACATCAAAAAGGGTAAGTTCATTTTTATATTGTATTTTTCAGATGACTATTTTAGTATTAATACTAAACAATTTTAATACGTAATATTTTTTAGCACATAATTTCACATTATCACTGGTCATGTACTTTTTGGAAATTATAAAATTACATTTAAAAAAAATAGTTCACATAATGAGCATAGCTCTTATTAAATACATGTTTTCAATTTCTTTGAAAATATTCCCTTATCTTAATCGATTCATCGCTTTTACATATTCTTCTTTGAATTCATAAAATGCGTTTAACCTTTTTTATAAAATCATTTATAATCGTTTTTGTTAATCATTTCTTACAAAACTTTTAATGATTATTTCCACATTAACATTCCTGGTTATTTCAACTTCTTTTTTTAGAAACATGCAGACAATTCTCAGCTGCCAGCCCCTTTAGGAATAAATAAAAGAAACCTGTCCGTTACTGCAGAAAAGAAAGAATCTTGTCATCAGAAGAAGTGTTTAATTTCCTAATGAATTCAGACGTCGAAGATTCTGACGATGAATGCGAACCTTCTTCTGACGGCGAAGAAGAGGAAGAAGACAATCAATTAACATATTATTGATAATCAAGCAACAGTACCAGAGAATCTACCTGGTAGATCGAACGTCCTGCAACCGCACCAATTCTCTTTACTGGCAATCCTGGGCTTAGAGTTATGCCGGCCAGGATCCAAGAGATTATTTTTATCTTACTCCAAACGATGAATTTTTTAATTTAATTATTCGAGAATATAATTATCAAGGGGAACAACTAGAATAAAAAAAAATTCATTTTCGCGTATTTCTTCGTGGAAACCGTTTGCAAGAGAAGTGAAAATTTTTTTGGGACTTTTGTTTCTTTCGAGTCACTACCCGGCACCTACTTTAGTCACTTACGGCAGGTTAGCTAACTTATATGATTTCCCGATTATGAGAAAAAATATGGCTAGAGATCGCTTCATGATAATTTTAAGGGCCCTTCATTTTGCACCTAATCCTCCCGATGGCGAGGAAACTCCAGCAGATCGATTATATAAAATTAGACCTTTAATTGACATTTTTCACACAAATATGTCTCGTATATATTATCCGACGAGAGAAAGGAGTATTGACGAGTCCGTGCTCCTGTGGAGAGTTCGTCTGTATTTTTCCATTACATACAGAACAAAAAATATAAATTCCGCATCAAATTTTATATGCTGACCCAAACAGATGGCCTAATATTATAAATGAAAATTTATACAGGAGCCGCAGATAATCAACCGGGTGGTAAGGGCCGTGTAGAAAAGGTTGCAAAACACTTGCTCCAGGATTATTTAGAAGTAGGACACAGTGTACTTCTGACCGATGAATTGCTGAGAAGAAAAACGTATGTAACGCGTACCCTGAAAGCAAACTGTAAAAGAAATCCAGTCCACATTATTAATAAAAAAATTTCAAGGGGGTGAAATTGAGCAAGGTTACACCAAGAAAAATATCTGTGCATTTAAATGGTTCGACAAACGCCAGATAATAATCACTTCTTCTCAACATAGTGCACAAATGACAACAGTCAAAACCGGATCTGAAAAAGAAAAAGATAAGCCCGAGGCTATCGCAAAATATAACGAGAGTATGGACGGAATTTATCGAGCGGATCAACTCGTAGCTAACTAGCCCCCGGAAAAAAAAAAACTTTGCGATGGTATGGAAAAGTTGCTATTCATATATTTCATGATTATTAATAATGCGTAACTACTGTATAAAACATATAGGCCTAACAAGAAAATTCAAATTCATATTCCACGGCAAATGGAAAAGAATGAATCTCGTAGAAAACCACAGAGGAAATGCCGAGTGTGCACTCAAAAATAAGGTGGAAAAGTATCCCAAACCCACCGGGTCGCAAATCAGTTGATTTCGAAGTCAACAGTTCTAAGGTTCAAATCTTAGTAAATCCGTATAAAGTTACTTTTATATGGCTTTGATTACGAGATCGAGGATACCGGTGTTCTTTGGTGGTTGGGTTTCAATTAACCACACACCTCAGTCAAACTGTGTCAAAGTAGACACAATTTAAATAATGTATCAGGTTAGAATATTCATTACAATTTTTAGGAGTAATCTATTTCATACGGTGAGGCGACATTTTAAATTTTTTATGTAAAGTTTGCTATCAACGCAGCTAAATAGTTTTAACTAGGTTTCATTGGGGAAGTCATGAGATTTTCATTATTTATTCTTTTTTCTTTTTGTGGGTCTTGAAACTAAAAAGGTAGAGAATCACTGCTATAGACCATACATACAGTTACTTTTATACGGATTTGAAGACTAGATCGTGGATACCGGTGTTCTTTAGTGGTTGGATTTCAATTAACCACACATCTCAGGAATGGTCAAAATTAGACTGTACAAGACTACACTTCATTTACACTCATACATATCATCCTCATTCATCCTCTGAAGTAATACTTGAATGGTAATTCCCGGAGGCTAAACAGGAAAAGAAAGAAGAAATACGTTTCTATTACTGCAGTTTTTACAGTATGAATAAAACTAATGAAAAACACAATAATTATTTTGTTTGCTACTTGTCATGTGTTCTAAACCGATGACACGAAGATTATACTTAAATATAAACAAGCCTATATTTTGATAAAGAATATAAATTATTTCGATGCGATAAACATTTCATTATTTACAAATAACAGCAGACTGTATAGCGGAAGAACGGATGATATTTAGTCAGATAATGTGTTAGTTCTGCATTCTGTGGCGAGCGACGTCACTAAGGCATATTTCGTCGGTTTCCGGCCAAAACAGCACTACTAAGTTAAAAAAAAAAAACAATATTGGCATTGATCTTAAGGGTCTCAAAGATATGAATAAAAAAACCAGCTATATTGATTTGTTTCTTGATACCCCACTAGCACTGAACCTGTTAACAAACAGACAGGCAATATTCGAAGGCTAAACCCACCGGGTTGGTCTAGTGGTGAACGCGTCTTCGCAAATCAGCAGATTTTAAAAGTCGAGAGTTCCAACGTTCAAATCTTAGTAAAGGCAAACTTTTATATGGATTTGAATACTAGATCGTAGATACCGGTGTTCTTTGGTGGTTGGGGTTCAATTAACCAAACATCTCAGAAATTGTCGACCTGAGACTGTACAAGACTACACTTCACTTACACTCATACATATCATCCACATTCATCCTCTGAAGTAATACCTGACTGTGATTCCCGGGGGCTAAACAGGAAAAAAGTATTTGAAGGCTAAAACAAGTTAAGTGATTCTTATAATTACGCAACATACGTGAAATCACCACTCTAGTAAATACATTTTATCGTACTTAATTTATAAGCTCGCTTTATTATTTATGCTTAATTTATATTTACGGTTTTAATAATGTATTTATATCTTACAATGCAGATGCAAGCTTTGAATTATTCTGGCTAAAAGAAATGAAAAAATTACTTATATCTTACGATTTAAGCGATCTCAGATTGTTATACTTTCGATATACATACTAAGTAACAGATTCTTTATCTTCGTCAAAAACGGGCAACGAACAAAAAAGCCATCTAATGATCTATCATTAAACCAACTTTTCCATAATAGTTTTTTTACTACGATCTAGATGAATATAATGTTCAGTTCAAACGCTTGTACAGCGTGTACCTAAAAGAACCATACGATTTTAAAATTTCAGAACTATTCAGATTTTAATCAGCTTTGATCGAGCAAGGTACTGTTAGAAAGAAGTAACTCTCAAGTTTCACGCCGTTGCCGCTAGGTAACACAAGAACTTTAGTGTTAGAGAAAATGGCGACTCCACAACAGAAGTCATTTTGTGTTGTTCTACGCTTCGCGCAATGCGAGTCCGTTAATTACTGTTCAACATGATTTCCAAAGTGAATACGGTACTGAACCTTCTACAGCTCTGAGCATTATGCGATGGTATAGATCAGGGGTTTTCAACCTTGTGCCCGCGGGCGCACATGTGCCCTAGAAGCAACTTAAATGCGCCCGCGACAAAGTGCTGAAATAATGAAAAAAAATAAATTTTAAGATTAAAGAAAATAAATATAAAGAAAATAAATAAAAAATTATTTAGTTTGTAAAATCTTAATAGTGAGAAATTCGCTAACTGGCTACACTGACCGCCTATTACAATCATGTCTCCTCCATCGACGTCTTTTGTTGTATTAGTATTATGGTATTAGTTGTCACCGCGTGCTGTTGTAATCTCATACTGTTGTCATGACATGCTATGGATGTGTTGTGTTTTTTTAAGTTTTTTATGCGATTAGGAGAAAAAGGTGAGAGTGAAATTTAAACATGTGCGCGCGCAACGTCACACGATAAACATAAATATAATGAAGTAAGCCGTTAAGCAAAGTTCATTTTGTATAAACTTTTGCTAAGTTCTCTCATAAGAGGCCGAAGTGATTAATATTTTATATTGTGAATATTGTTATACATATAACCTTATTCTGTACGTAAATATCAATAAGTATTTCAAGATTTCAGGTTAACTCTCTGTAAGTACCAATTGATGTTAGTAAAATAATAATCATTAATTTAATAATAATAATAGATTTTATAATTACTATATATTCTGAAAATTAAGTTTGTTATAAACCAACTTTGTTATCGAAAATAAGGAGAAATATCTGCTTAATATCCAACACATTGTCCTGTCAGTAACAAAAACACATAACGTCGAACGTCAATACAAAACCAATCTCAGTTATTTTTGAGGCTAATTATCCGCCTAAATCCGAGCTAAGGAAAATGAAGTGTAATCAACTAAAATCGGGGTTATCCACCCAGCAAGCAGTTTTTCTTCCTTCAAAATGTCTTATTTGTTGGCAAAACGAAAAAAATATTTATAGAGAGTGAACTAATTAAGGAATCGTTTCTCGTCGGAGCCGAATCGTTATTTGACGGATTTTCTGATAAGCGAAAAATTATTTCAGCGGTAGATTTACCTTCATCAAAGATTTACAGTTAGTAAACGATACAAGTACAAGAAGAATCCAAGCGATTTCAACATATTTACTATGTCAATTGAAAAATGGTTTGGAAGAACGTGAATATTTCTCTTTACAATTACACGAATCAATAGATATATCGATACACCACAAGCGGCAGTAATGACAAGAATGGTATTCAGTGATTTTAGTGTCAAAGAACTATTAACGTTACTATCAGTGCAAGAGTGAACATGGGGTGAAGATATTTATGAAATATTTAAAAATTACTCAACAGAAATTAATATGCCTTTTCACAAATTCAGTAATTATTGATGGTGAACCAGTAATGGTGGGCTGCAATGACGGATTTATTTCCCATCGCAAGAGAGATGAACCCTTTCCGAACACTATGTGTTATCACTGCGTCGTACATCAAGAATCATACGTGCCAAAATATTACCCTTAGAACATGTTATGAATGTTGTTCAAATAACTAACAAAATTCGAGCAAATCCTTCATCACACAGACTGTTTAAAGCTCTTGTCGAAAAGGATGAATTTTCCAAGCTGACCTTATCTTACATACAGATAATAAGATGGTTAAGTAAAGGAAAAACAATTGCCCGATTTTCTTATCTTTTGGAAGAGATAAAGAAATTCGTTATTTTAAAAAATCAAAAGTTTCCACAATTAGATAACCTACAACGGTTGATGGACTTTGCTTTTTTAACCGACATATGTGAAAAATTGAACATTTAAACCTGGATCTCAAGGGAAAAAATAAACATTTCCTGAAATGATTACCTCTATAAAAGCATTCAAAGCCGAAATACAGTTTTGGATAAATAATTTGTCGAAACATTCTCTTGCACACTTTCAAAGGATGAAAAAAATGATGGGTGAAAATAATTTTGACCTAAAATTATTTATCACTCATCTTCAAACCCTTTTAGAACAGTTTGAAAGTACATTTCAGTAATTTACCATTATCGAACACGTGGCTACATTTTTTTGTAAATCCTTTTACTGCACAAGTAGATATTACTGAGCTAAACCTGTAGCAGAACTTCTTCAAAAACAAACATCGAAAATTGAAATTTTAGATTCTCAAAATGACGTAATATTAAAATCTCACGATACAGATGAAAGTTTTTGGAATTTAGATGAGCATAAAAAATATATAATTTTTTGAAAAAAAAAGTCTACAAAACCAATTGCTATTTTGGTTGCACGTATATCTTTATTTTCCACCATGAATATTATCTCAATTTTACACTGCAAACTATGAGAAATTAGCAAATGAAACGCCGTGTCAAAGATCGCACTAATTCGACTTTTATAATAAATATATAATATGTTATAGTAAATATAAGTTACAAAATGCATGTTATAAAAAAGGACATAATACTTTTCTATTTATTTATATTTTAATTTTAGACATTCCCAGAATGTCTACTGATAGACATTCCCAGAATGTCTATCTGGCGTGTTTTACGTAGACGTTTGCTTATGGAACCGTACAGGATTCAGTTACTGCAAGCTCTTTATGAAGATGACAAACGACTGTGGAGTTTTGAAGATGACAATTTTGTAACACGCTTAGTGTTCAGTGACGAGGCTACTTTTCATTTAAGTGGAACGGTAAACCGCCACAATGTTAGAATATGAGATACGGAGATGCTTCTCCGTAAATTCATGTTGCTACATGAATTTGTACAGCACGAAAGAGACTCTCCCAAGTTAATTTTTTTTTTTGTGCAATTTCTCGGGGAAAGGTCCCTTTTTTTCTTAGAGAACACTGTTACGGGAACAAAGTATCTATATATGCTTGAAAACTGGCTTTTCCTTCAATTAGAGGCCGATTCAAAAGATTTAATTTTCCAGCAGGCGGAGCACCACCTCGCTGCAGTCTGCACGTTCGAGAATTTGAACGATGGGAATCCTCAACGATGGATCACCCATACGGGACCTAACGATAAAGCTTTACATCCTGACCTAACAGTGTGCGATTTTTACTTTTGGGATTTTGTAAAATATTTCGTCTATGTGCCTCCCCAGAGTGGTCGAACTGTGGAACCGCATAATAGCAGCCGTGTTAACAGTGAATAGAGAAGCGCTTGCTAGAGTGTGGGACGAATTCGACTACCGTGTGGACGTATACCGTGCATCCCAAGGAGTGCACATTGAGCGGCTATGATTTGGTTTCTAAAAATCTTCATTAAAAAAACCTTTAATACAAAATTAATCTTAAGATTTTATATTCAATATTTTTCAAAATATAAGCAATTCAAATCAGATTGAGGGGGCATGATGTATATCTGAACTAGAATTGCAGCTCCGCGCGGGCCTTTATTAACTCATAAAATAGTTATAAATTTACGTCCATAATGGGCCTCATTTTATTTTTATTTAAAATATTATTATAGAGCGTATTCCGGGATCTGGTAGGCATTTTGCGATAAATTTGATATTGTTGGTATCATTATTGCAATATGTATTCATTATTGTTGGTATAATTATTGCAATTTGTATTCAAACAATATCAAATTTATCGCAAAATGCCTACCAGATCCCAGAATACGCTCTTTTGAAAGAAACATCTTAGAAGTTTTAAAAATCATTAACTGAACTGACATCAAGTACAGTGATAAATAATGATTAAACTCATATTTTTATCCCCGTCGATTATTTCTTTAATACGGTTTAATTTTACTTTTCCAAAAAATCACCAGAAAAACCGTGTTTTTTCTATTTTCACGTCATAAAAAGAAAACTATACGAAAGTGGTTTATACATTTTTTAAAAATCTACGACTAATGCTGTAATTAAATTTTCACTACGGTTTTTTACGACACAATTTTTACGGCAAAATCACCCGTCAAGTTGTATGTTCTGGAGATGTTGAAAACCCTCTAAATATTTTAAATTAAGACGCGAGAAGAAATAAAAAAAGACACTGATAGTGCAAGCAAAAGAGAATTTTCTGCGATCAAAAATGCTTGCAAATCTGCAGAATGAAATCCGTAGTTTTCAGTTTTTAAAAAGTATCTTTCAAATTTTTACCAGCATAAATGCTCACGCAAAACTTTCATATCCTAAACTTTTTTTTCTTTCTTTGACATAACAATTGTCGATCTCCGTGGCAGAGTGGTAGCGTCTCGGCCTTTAATCCGATAGTCACGGGTTCGAATCCCGGTCAGGTATGACATTTTTCATACGCTACACGTCTCAGTTTTCATATTCCCATGTACAAGCTTCTTCGTAAGCTTTTGTAATGAATTAATTCATCAGTCAAAAAACACCAAAATTATTTTAAAAATATATATATATATATATAAATTAAAATAAAAATATATTAAAAACCCAACAAAATCGTGCAAATACTACAATAACAATAAAAACGAGACGCAAGTGATGCAATCAGAAAGAAGCTAGCTAGACAAAACCGACACAAAATTTATATTTCGTGTCCTGTTATTTATATTACGGTCCTGACACAGCGGTTATGTTATCCCATAGTGGCCTAAAAACAGAGAAAAGACAAGCATCATATTAGTAAAAAGTAACTGGAAACGCCAAGGTCATACTAGGGTATCAGACTGGCTGGTTTATGAGGCAGAGAAATGATAATAGAAATTAACTCTATAAAATTTTCAACAATTACTTTTACGGCTCTACAACAACGACAATATCACTATCACATATACAAAGATTAAAAACTGAATATAACCAAAAGAAAACTATTAAATTATTGGTAAAAGATATTCAAAACGAAAAGTTTCCAAGAGCCTTGCCTGAAAATCGTTAATTTGCTATATCATAAATAAATTGAAATTTTTGAACAATACAAACGTAACAATTTTTGAAAGTTTTGTAAAACGGAAAAGTTTATTCGTAGCAAAATTTGGATATACAAAATTAACAGATAATTCCTGTAATCCAAATTCCGCTAGTCCAAACTCCAAGTTATCCGAAAATGATTTTTGAAGGAAAAACATCGGTTATAAAATTCATACACGATAAAAAAAACATAGGAAAAGGTTTTTATTGAAGATTTATTTTCCAAACACCTAAACAGACTAACGAATAATGATGACTAATAGAGCGCAAATTTTTATTGAGACAAGTCAGGAACGATGAATTTAGTAAAATACAAAGATGAAAAATTATTTTGAATTGTAGATGAATTTATTAACAGTGTTTAGAGATGATTAAAATGAAAGATACCAGATTGAAAAATAACGAGACATTTAAATACGACGCTTTCTGCTTTCAACACCTGGACAACTACCGTGGTCTTAATTACAATCAAAATCACGATATTACTAATTTTTTGAAAGAGAACAAAAAAATGCCACACAATAAACCGAAAAAACAATTTTTTATTTCTGCAGGAAGTACAAAAATCAAAAAATAGTGCGTGTTTGTAATATTTATTTCTATAAACAAAAAAGTTTTATTTATTTCATAATTTCAAGCTCACTTTTGGTGAACAATTTAACTTCTAAAGTGTATGTATACAAATTACATATCTAAGTATTTAGTGTGCACGCACGCGTGTTTATATTTAACGTTTATAAACAAACTGCTGCAGCTGTCTTTTTCTTTTTAGATTAAGAAATGAATATGCAGCATAAGAAAAATTCTAACCCGTCCGAAATTCTAATCCATAACTTATGAATGAAAGACACTATATATCGCTATTCAGCCATGAAGGTTAGTAAAGTGACGTAATAGTAAAAATTATAAATAATTTTTACAATCCGTATTTATAGACTATAAAATTACATACTATGCATATTTATCACAAGTACAAGCGCGATCATGTTGCATAGCTATTACGATGAATATTATTTCAATCTAATCGAATAATATTCAATTACAAATCTGTAAATATAATACATTTATATTACACTTCGCGATTTCGTATAAACGGCAAAATCCGTTTTAACTTCTAAATCAACGTATAACATATGTGCGTCTTTACTAGAAATATTATAAGTATTCACCAGCAGGCCAACCCCTTTTGGTGAAAAATAAGTTTTCGCACTTTACTCGCCGTCAGTAAGTTTAATATAAAAGATTCCAAAGGGGACAATAATTATATCAAACAAAATTTGAAATAATCTTCATACAACGATTTTTGGGGGGGATTTTGACTTCATTTTCCTTTTAGCTAATTCAAAATACTTTTTTCTTTTTCTGTTTAGCCTCCAGAACCACCGTAAGCTATTACTTCGGAGGATGATGTGTATGAATGTAAATGAAGTGCAATCTTGTACAGTCTCAGGTCGACTATTCCTGAGATGTGTGGTTAATAACCCACCCACCAAAGAACACCGGTATCCACGATCTAGAATTCAAATCCGTGTAAAAGATTTGTGTACTAAGATTTGAACCTTAGAATTCTCGATTTCGAAATCAGATGATTTACGATGACGACTTCACCACTAGACCAACCCGGTGGGATAAATTCAAAATCCTACTAGATAATAAATAGCACCCGGAGGAAAAACCCTGGCATCGCATATTTACGATAACAGTATTTATAACATAGGGTTAAAATAACCCATTAATTATTTTTAACTAAATTTAAAAACCGAAAATCCGAAACGTCCGAAATTCTTTTGTTTTAGATAACTAGGACTGGACTTTACCGCATGTAGAATTTGTTTTTAAATTCTGCAATTATTTCATCCAGGTACATCAACAAACCGACGGTGTCAAAATTTTCAAACGGAAGGAATCGCCACGGCCGATCGGGAAATTATAAAAACACAAGAAATACCAGTTTACAAACCAAGGGGGCGTTGAACTTCAGAATCATACGCGCTGACGGGCGACGGCCACTAACGACCTTGGTAAGGTCATATTCGGCCCTGTAATGGTACAAACACACACTCGCCGAGCGCCGCCACATGCATCGGCGCACGTGAATGCATCGACCCCAGATCTTGCGAATCATAAATAACGCGGTTCCTTCATCGCGCTATCTATTCGCGGTCACGTAGGATCAGGATTAGAACCAGCAGCTATTTTGATAATCTAAGAGGCGACCATAACACGCTGTACACAGTGAATATTTATAGAGCTTTTTTTTCCAACTACATCCAACGAGGATTACATAGCCTCCAAAGAATTTACGAGGTTAATCTTTTTAATGTACAATAAAAAAAACTATACTAAGAACCCGTATAATTTCGCAATAAAAAATACGCTATCCTTCATACATTAACTCGATAAAAAAAAGTAAAAATAATAAACAGCCAAGGTCATCAAGGAAAAGAAACAGGTTAAGGATCTACGAAAGTGCAACGGCCTCTTCTACAAGCAAACTGACAGAACAAAGAAGGATAGCACTAAGGGTAGAGAGAGTACATTCGGTACCGCATTCTAACAAGAAACGTTTGTTTATTTAATTATAATAATTGAATAACATGACAATGTCAAATAAAATTTACAGCCTTCAATCTGTAATTCACGTCGTAAAAGTATCAGACATTTTTTAAGACATCCAGTAATCGGCGATTTGCAAAATGTCACAAGAAGTTTTTGAAAACAATAAAGACTTAAAAAACCGCACGAAGAAATTTCCAAATATATATCCTCTCGATTTTTTTTTTAAATTTCAACTTTTAGAAATAACTTCTAAATTAAAAACTACGGATTAACTAACTCTTAATTTGACGCCGACTTTAGAAAGTCGAAATTTCAACTACTAAGTTTTTTGTTGCAGTTCTAGAAATAATTATTTTTCAAAGCTATAAAGAGAAACTTAATAAGAAATGCAAAGATAGAGAAACCTGCCGTCATAACATAAATAAGACAAGGAATTACTGAAAAACGACGTAAAGAATCTTCTATCGAACATGAGCGAAGGTTCACTGGAATGTAGAAATACGTTTAACATATAAGCTTTACCCTAAATTATAGACCTGCTTACCCTAGGTATCTAACATTCAATTTTTGCGGGAAAATACTTGGAGCAAATACTAAACAGTAAAAATTCCACTAAACAAAGATGGCAATATCCAATTTCAAACTAACTACATAGCATGTTTATAATTTTTCATTAAAAATAATAATAAACCCGTAAGGTGTATAGACGAGACTTATCAGGGGAAATTTGATTTTTACCTTCCCCGACAAAGTAGAAAAAGAATCATCAAAACTGGTCCATTTTATAGTCAACAGAGTTTGAATATAGAAAATATTTTAAATTCCGAGCCTCCTTCTGCCTTTTTACGTCTGTTAATTATATTAAAAAATCTCATTTTCTTTTCCAAGAGGAAAAACATCCTATAAAAAAGTTTCAGAAGGACTAATTATTATTAGCCAGGATAATTTATGTAAAGTTTCTTAGAAGTACCTAAATTCAATCACATAAATATAGTTACATTAGGCTTTCGTTTATCAATTCCGGATGCCGCTTATACAGAATACATCCTGTTCATATTATCGATAGGAACGAAGTTACGGTATTTTTATAAAACTGATTCATTCTGTATAGGCTGCATCCGGTTCTAATGACACGACACAACAGTTACAGTATCACTTACCCATCGTTGTCTTGTTTATTCGCCATAGTCATTGTACTGTTTGTATATGTGGGCGGTTATGTGCATTTTATCTGTTTAGTTTATCTTGTAAAGTCTAATACGGTGATTTATTTTAATTAGGGCATTAAAATGAGTACAAAAGTACAGCGTCTACGATCTTTTACAGTAAATGAAAAAATGCGCGTTATAGAAGAGGCTGAAAAAATTGGAAATCGGGCGGCAGGAAGAAAATTTGATGTAGATTAGATGAAAGCTCCATTCGAGACTGGCGTAAGAAGAAACAACTTCTGGTGAAAGGCACTGGTAATAAAAGGGCTTTTCGTGGCTTAAAACCAAAATACACAGACAGAGAAAAAAAATTGTATGACTTTGTTATGGAAAAATGGAAATGCGGTTATGCTGTCACGACAGAAATGTGTCAATCATATGCTCGTGAAATCGCTAAATCGTTAAATAAAGTTGATTTTAAAGCAAGCCGTGGATGGATAACACGATTTTTTGCAAGAAATGATTTGTCAATAAGACGAAAGACGACTGTTTCTCAACGACTTCCAGACGCTTATGAACAAAAAATATTACATTTTCACAAATATATAATAAATCTTTTAAAAGATAAAGGCTATTTGCCTTCTCAAATAAGAAACGCTGATCAAACCCCCGTATATTTTGAAATGCCATTTGACAAAACCGTAAACAAAAAAGGTGAAAAGGTGTTACGATTCGCACCGGTGGTAATGAAAAACAAAGGTGTAGTGCTATGCTTTGCATTACTTCTGATGGATCAAAATTACCTCCGTACATTGTTTTTAAAAGAAAAACTCTTCCTACCGTACAGGTAAATGGAGTTATTATCAGAGCACAGGAATCAGATTGGATGGACGAAACCTTAATTTTAGATCGGATCAGGTGTGTATGGCAAAAGCGATCGGGAGATTTACTTAATAAAAAAAATACCGGTGTGCTAGGAATGGATAGTTATCGGGGGCATACGACTAATAAAGTAAAAGACATTTTAAAAAAGGGTATGACAGACCAAGTAATAATTGCAGGCGGATTGACATCTCTATTGCAACCACTAGATGTCTGCATTAATAAACCGTTCAAATCTGCATTAAAACAACTGTACAGTAAATGGATGGCTGATGAAAATTTCTTTCTCACGCCTACAGGAAGAATCAAACGCCCAGATTTTAACCGGATTTGTGTTTGGATAAAAGATGCTTGGGAAGGTATTTCCACGGAATTAGTAAGGAAAAGCTTTTAAAAAAAAGCGGAATACCTAATGAACTTGGTGGTAGTGAAGACGATCACCTTTGACAGGGCGACGTGGAGACTACCGGTAACTCTTCTACAGACATTGACAGTGACAGTGATTAATTAAAAATAAAATCCCATACTAAAAAGTGTATGGAAATGATCCTTTTCAACGTGATACTTTCTTTTCGTTTTACTGGCCTACTGATTCTAAACTAAACTAGTACTTATGGTAATTAATTAATAATGTAATTTAAATGAACGAATTAAATGCTTTACTTTCTGAATATTTTCGTATTTACGTATTTTTTTATCATATCTGTTGCGCTTTAAAATACTGGTATATACTCAATTTTTTTTTTTAGATTTACGGTCCGGAAAATCGAAGTTCGGGGCTTATTCAGAGGCGGGGAGTACTTGAATAAATACGGTATGTCTTCCAAAATTTCTATTAATGTTTTTGTGTGTTTTGGCCTAAAGTTATTTTGAAACTTCGACATACGTAAAATTCCTGACACCCAAAATTTTAGCTATCACTATACTTTCCCTTTACTAAGTAGCAATAGAAAGTAATAATATCATGGTACTGATTAACTAAAATAGATAATTAATTTTGAAAAAAAAAATATCAAAAATGAAACTGGTAAATATACCATCATACGTAGTAGAATAACATAAAAGAAATGCATTTCAAAGGACTTTCACAACCACATTGATATTAGTAAAAAATAAATGATAAAATTTTTACTTAAATTTTAATACAAAGATTATGTACAATTTATATTTATGAAAACAAAAATAATATACAAACTAAAAAAGTAATAATTCTTTGAAACTTATCCTGGGTTATCAAATAGTAAATGTTACAAAAGGTTACAAATAGTAAATGATTTTTTTTTTTATTAGTTACTTTCTTTCTGTATCGACTCAGTAGGAATTTACATATTAATATTTATAAACTGCTCTATCAAATAATTTTTGACAGAATTTTTTATCAGCAATATCAGTGTAACAGACCTCAAAAAGAATCATTTCATACATTTCATCCGAATTAGGATGCCAAGTTGAAATAATTTGATCGAAAAATTTAATATTATTAACTGTGGGACCTAACTTTGTTACACACGGAATGTCTTCAAACCAAACAATACCTCGCATATGAAAATACTTTTCTATGTTGAAAATTAATGCGGTACCACAAATACTGAATCAAAATTTTTTTTTTTTTTTTTTAATTTTATTTGTTATTTTATAAACTTATCCATATTTTTCATGGATGAAATATTCAACTTATTAGAAGAATTTTATTATTTTTTTTTTTTAATTTTCAATTAAATTCAAATCATTCTTTAATACTTAATAAAAAGTTTCCTGAAACTTTAACAACATTACATAAAAGTAATTTTCATAATGACATTATTTACAAGTACAATAAGTTTTATTATATACCACTTTATGCAATTTTTTTAATAATAAAACCATCTACTTAAAAAAAAATGCTTTTCAAATTGCTTAGAATTTGATTTTTGAAATTTGTGCTAAATTATAAACTGCTAATAACACATGAATGCACACAAAGTTCTTCTGGGACTTTCATAATCTATTCTACTAATAAAAATAATAGAAAAAATTCATATAAAAATATGTCCTAAAATGCTTCGTTTGCGTGTTACGGCTAGTGAAAGATTTCACTTGGACTTACTCTAGTGAAATGAGGACATACTGAAATTTTTAGGAAGTAAATTAAGGAGCAGAATTAGTGATTTCTTATAGTTTTTGACCTAAAAATAAGAATAAATTTAGGACCCAAAAAAAAAGAAAGAAAAGAGGCACATAGAAAATTATGACATCTTTTACAGGCAGTATTCAAAATGCAATGTAGGCATCTTTCTTAGCGAGGTTAAGAATAGCAAATTATGGAAAAGCTCTTGGTGGAAAAAAAATCTGTGAGGAGCTGTTATTAGCTGCTACAAAAGATGACTTGAATGTTGGGTAATCATCAGCTAAACAGTTAGATACGATACTACTGTCAAATGACACCATGCATCACAGAATTGAAACCATTAAACATCAAAGAGAACTTAATAGCTCAAGTCAAAAATAGTAATTTTTTTCACCATCAATTGAAAAATGCAATTGATGTATCAGTTTCTTACATCTATGCTCTCATTTTCACAGACGTAAGAAACCGCTCAAATTATGATTTACGTGAGGTATGTATTTCCAAGTTAAAGAGGATTATTTACTTTATGACCGGCTATCAAACATAAATTACCAACAATGAAATATTCAAAACTGTGACGAAGTCAATTTTTTGCAAAGAAAGTGGACCCCATATCCTCTAGTGACTTGAAAAGTTACATTGACAGGGCCATTGTAGCCATCTGATTGGCATTTTCACACAATTACCTATGGTTTGTCATCAAAGTGAATTAAAATAGCATCTGGCTGCTCTCCTAAGAGCTGGTGATTGAATATTTTGACTACACCCATAGCTCCATTCATAAGACAGTCACCGACAGATATCTTACGGCACAATATTACTTGTGAACCCATAGCTAATTTTACTGCATGTAAAAGACCACCGCAATTGTAGACATCAGTTGGAATTACATCATTTGGTGGTTTTCTTTCGCTTGTGGCGGCTTTCCAAAATTTGTCAATCGCAGCTATATTATATATTCGATGTGTAGTACACAAAACCTCCATCATTTTTAACTGATTCATAAAGGACATTATCAATTTTGCACACGCGCATACACACAAAAACATGTACATGTGTGCACGCATGCACACACATACACACACACACACACACACAAACACTTCTTATATTTGCCCAAGCATAACTTTTGAATACAATCTCTGATTTTGATGATTCTTGTTTTAAACGACAGTTCTAATCTTTTAAACAGAATTGTCTCATTCCATTGCTTAAGGGTATTAGACCAATAAAAAAATTATTTCACTGTCACAGACACTAATGCTTATTTCTTTATTTTAAAACTACACTATCACTAAACTATACTAACTTACTTTGGAAAACAAAAATACAATTATATATATATATATATATATATATATATATTTTTTTTTTTTTTAATGAAACAGTTTGAAACAAGACTATTTGCATAACACCATTTTACATTCACAGCAATGATACGATGTGTCTTTTCTGGTTGCCTTCCCACATTCTTTTGTCTCCTTTTCAGAGCAGTCTTTGCACATTTTTTGATATCTTTTTTTTCCTGGAGGTACAGAAATTTTTCTAAAAACTGTTTTCCTGTAGCAAGTCTACTCAGCTGAGTTCCAGATGTGCTTGACTGACTTGGTTCTTCTTCAGACACACTAAATTACAAGCACAAATTCTTTATAAACTGGCTTGTACTAAGTTTTTTCTTAGTTATATGGTTATACAAAATACAAGAATTGACTAAAGACATTAGAATCATATGGAAGGCCAGTTTCCGCCATCATCCTCTGGTATGATAAATTGACCCCAAACTTATTTGTATTATAACCAATTACACAAGCAGGTTTGCTTACCTCTCTTCCAAACCTGTTTTTGTATGTAAGCATATCAACCTTATGTCTCACAGAAATTAAAAAAACATCATACTTATCTTTCCAGCGTAATGAAAGAGAATAGTGTCTTTCCTACGAAACACTTGTCCACACTACGGCCTAGCGTTTTGTTTCACAGCAAGCAGTATGCCTTTTCAGTTTTTTATTGTTTTATAGTTTCAGAGCTTTTCCAGCTCTGAAACTAATGCTGGGCTAGTGTAAAATCTATCTGTGCGAGTCACGAGGGCTATGCTTGGTACTACTAGTGCTGGGATACTTCCAGCTTGGATGCAGTATCAATGACTTGCTGGCAAAATTGGACAGGATTCTGGACCGTCTCCTGGGCACCAGAGTGCTGGTTGCTCTGGAAGCTAATGCAAGTCTCCTGTCTGGGGTTCACCACTCACTGATCCCAGAGGCGCTGGTCTCAAACAGTTTGTGGAAGCCAGGAACCTTTACTTGATTAATGATGCAGAACAACTGCCAACTTTCTCTTCTGGGAGAAGAGAAAGCGACTAGAAAGAGAAAGAGAAAAGTACAAGTAGTTGGACTGTCTGGCCCGAGGCCAGTATGAGCAATCATAGGCTTATAACCTATGAGATCGTTTATAGAGGCAGTCTAAGAGCTCCAGATTCGAGTCGCTATAACCTAAGAGACCTGAATCACCACAGGCTGCGGCGTGAGTGCGTAGCTGCCTTGCAGGGGTTGGAATGGCACATGAAGCACAGAGAGAAGGTGGAATTGATGGCTGACAATTCGGCCGGGCCATCAAGAGTGGCTGTTTTAGGGTCCTCCGGCAACCTCAGCCAATGGACAGACCCTTAGGTAGTGGCCAATCCGCTGATCGAGGTGTGCCTGGAGCCGTCATAACTGCTGCTTCTGGGGAGCCGTCTATTAAATGCAGATAGATACCCAGGAAAATGTGGTGGTTCTCTGACCTTAGCCTACTGTGTGCAAGAGTTAGGTCTACTAGGAAAAGATACCAATGTCGTCCCCTAACGAGGATAATCGTTGATGACGTGCATGCTGAGCATCTGCGGATCTACCAGTGCGCCCATAATTAGAATCTTCATGCCATTAAGGAAGCCAGACTAAGTTATGGCAAGAATCCATATGCGAGTTGCAGCACAGCCCCTGGCAGCTCACAAAATCATGTTACCGGCCAAAACCATTGCACGTGCTGTCCAGTGTTCGATGCAGGTTTGGTGGTCATGACCACACTTTAACATCTATGGCGACTTACCAGGCGTTCCTGGATTGGAATGGTCAGCGTTAGGGTGGGGGCTACATCTTCCCTGGTGTACAGGCTGTGGATCACATGGATCATAGACCGAGTGGTTTCTCGTATTGCACTGTAAAAGGCACCGGGGATTAAACAACTTGACCCTTAACTTTTCTTTCTATTTCCTGTTTAGCCTCCGGTAACTACCGTTTAGATAATTCTTCAGAGGATGAATGAGGATGATATGTATGAGTGTAAATGAAGTGTTGTAGTCTTGTACATTCTCAGTTCGACCGTTCCTGAGATGTGCGGTTAATTGAAACCCAACCACCAAAGAACACCGGTATCCACGATCTAGTATTCAAATCCGTGTAAAAATATCTGGCTTTACTAGGACTTGAACGCTGGAACTCTCGACTTCCAAATCAGCTGATTTGGGAAGACGTGTTAACCACTAGACCAACCCGGTGGGTTAAATGAACAACTTGACCCGGATATATTTTATCATCTGCTGCCTGTCATAAGAGAGCAGCTTGGTTCACGGGGTGCAAGTCAGGAAGCAGTTCCAGCTAAGGAGCTGGAACTGCTTCCTGACTTGTTGGAAAGTGGCTTTGTAGAGGGTGCTCTTAAAACCAGGAAAGGATCCTAGTGATGTCGGCAGTTATCAACCCATCAGCCTCTAGCTGATAATCGGCAAGTTGCTTGAAAGGCTGGTTGTGGAACGGCTCTGGGAAAGCATTGAGATGAATGTGTTTTCTAAATTGAGGCCAATATGGCTTCACAAAGGAAGTTGGCACCGAGGATTGCATCTTAAATGCTCTTGCCGAGGTTGAAAGCACATATAAATGTTTTGGCAATTTTTATAGACAGAGGCAGTATTTCCTTTCTTGTGTTCGAGTTCTGTCCTCTATGAGTTGGAACACCGCAATGTTCTCGTAGCCCTGCAGGCCGTAGTACGTGACTATTTGTCTAATCATATGGCTGTTTAAAGATGCGCACCTAGCTGTGGAAAAATCCGTCACCAGGGGAAGCCTGCAGGGTTCCATTCTCGGTCCACTGCTGTGGAACCTGGCATTTGATGGGTTTCTGGGAATGAATTCCCAGAAGGGGTCATGGCCCAGGCTTTTGCCGATGACAGTCTCCTTTTAGTTTGTGATAATTCACGACTGCAGCTGGAAGATCAAGCGTATGCGGCCTTGTCAACCGTGGAGAGCTGGATGGACATTCAAAATTTAAAGATTTCTATGCCCAAGATGAAGTTTATGCTTCTCAAGGATGCAGACAAATACAGTCGAAACCCCCACACTAAGTATAAAGGCTGTGCAATCAGCCGAGTGAGAGTTCATAAGTACCTAGGTGTTTAGTTTTTGAGAAGTTAATATTCATCAACCACATTAGGCAAGTAGCGGCGGATGCTGTCTCAGTGATACACAAACTTAGGAGGATTGCTCAGAAGTACTATGGGTTCTCTGGCCGTCAAATGTATATGGTGTACCAAGGTGTTTGAAAGTATGGCCTCTTATGTGGCACCCGTTTGGGAATCACACACACACAAAGCAATAACAGTTTTTCCTTCAACTGCACGTGTAAAAACTATTATTCTCTATTCTTATTTTTTATACACTTGATTAAAGCTGAGTTTCTAACAATATAATTACTATTCTCATAATTTATCTCTTGCAACAAAATATCTTTATTAACTTTATTTTCAAAATTGTAAACAAGTTCACACTCTCTATACCTAAAATTTCTAAATTCTTATATTTATTTGACTTTAGGTTATAACAAAAAATTTTCTCTAAAAGTTGAATTTTATGTTTGCTCACTATACTCCATTAAATTAAAAAACCTACCAAAAAATACATGATTTGAATGTTTACATTTTCCAAACCCAAAACAGCATTTTGCAAAGTGCTAAGTTTTTGTTTTTGCTTGTGTGTTATTTCTTGAATTTGATATTTTTTTTAACTTGGAAATCAATTAATTGAAAATCAGTATAAAACAATGTAAAAAAAAAAAAAAACAATTCTGAATGTATGACAATAAAGTAAACATTGTAAATATTTCAATTTTATTATATTGGGTTTTTCTATTTTCAACTATCAATCTCCTAATGCCTGCAAATTGAAATTCCCTGGCTGATGCACTCCTATGCATCATCACCTAATTTCTACAACAGTCTTGGGAGAATGATCACAAAACAGATATTTTTTGTATAATTAATGATAAACAATAAATCATGTAAAACTACAACTCTTGACATAATTTTACTTTTTCATTTCAGAAAATTATGATTAGATTTAGATCACACGCTATTAAATATAAGAAGAATACATATAATATAACATATCAGTTTACTTACTTTTCAATTGTGTATTTTCAATAGCAAACATATTAAGAGCAAGCAGCTGCAAGAACCGATTTGAATTTAAAGGTAGAGGTGAATGCTGCAATAAAGTACGGAATTCCTTTAACATTTGTACAGCAGTCTCCTGAAATGTTTCCATCCTATAACAAACCAAATATAATATTAATTATAATTATTACACAAAACATGTTAATACATAAAATAATTTAAAAAATAAGAATAAAAACCGACTTCAAAAAATAATAGTACTAAAAAGTTACAAACAATTATATTTTTATTTAATAACTAAAGTAAAATTATTTACAACAAATAACTATTTTTGAAGTCTGTGCCCAGCCGACACAAGTTAAACGTAAAGTTAGTAAAACTGACCACTAGGTGACTAAACAGGATTCCCACATGTAAAATGGGATCTCAAGGCCACATAAGTGAGAGCATATCACAATCATACCTCATTTTGAGTTCGCTATGGTATACATACATGGTAATAATTAATATACATACCTAAGCATCTATAAAGTATTCTTATATTTTTGTACGTCGTATTTTATTGTTATATTGCATTTTTGTAGATCTCATTTTATTGTAGTAAAATTTCTACCAATTTTGCATTGTTTGAGATAGGATATATTACATAATCATAGGTTTTTTTTTAAACTTGTGTTGGCTGGCACTGACTTCAAAAATAGTTATTTGTTGTAAATACTTTTACTTTAGTTAATACATAAAAATATAATCATTTGTAACTTTTTAGTACTATTATTTTTGAAGTCAGTTTTTATTTTTTAAATTATTCTATTTTTAGCGAGAGAGATCTAGTATAAATATACATAATTAATAATATGGGTAGCCCTACTAAACGCACTGCTCAAATGAAACAGCAATGTTTAAAAGAAAGTTGCCAAGAAAGGAATAATCGTTGGAATGATCGAAAGGAAGGAAAAGTAGTGATAGTAGTACTTTCACAAATGAGAACGTATAGTAATCAATTCATACAAAATTAAAGTTTAGAAAGTCATGCTCATAGTGTCAGTTTAATACACCAACATAAGTCAAATGAAACGCAAGAGCAATGTTCTCACCACCTCAGATTATATACAAGGAAGGAGAGTTACCGGAAGCTGTACTCATAAAATTTGATGATGAGACTATTGGTCTTAGAATGAGAAATGTTAATGGTTGTATAACCACTTCACCAGTTTGTACAACATTCCAAGCAACAAAGGAATATGGAGATATCAAGCGCAGAATGCTACCTCTAATATTAAGCTGGGCTGTAACTGTTCACAAACTTCAGTGTACAACTCTTGACAGGGCAGTGATAGACCTCGGCAAGAATAATTTTGTCAAGGGGCAGATTTATGTTGCCCTTAGTAGAGTTAAAACTGTAGAGGGCATCGTCTTGTCTGATTTGGACCCAAATAAGTTATTATATAGATCACCTGATGAGAAAGCTCTGACAGAATGATGAGGTTGCGTAATCTATCCAATTTATAAGTTTCATTATTGCAAGTAGACATTTGGACAAGGTTTGTGAGTACTCTGTTGAAATGAAGTGTTTATAATAAATATAGAATATTATTTCTTGAGACATTATAATATTTAACTCACTTCTTATAGGGTGATGTTGATTGGGAGCTTGTTATATGACTATTTATTTAGTATTACAAAATTAGAATTTTTATAGCAAAATTAGAATTTATTGTTGCATAATATAAATATAAATATTATAATTCTACAATTCGGGATAATACACTTTTTCACCACTTTATATAAATATTAAATGTATGTTTAACATGAATATGAAGTTCAAAAAAAAGTAGACAAGAAAAAAAAATTAAAAAGAGGTACGACTAAGGATGAAAAATTGAAAAAGGAAAGCCATAAATACTTCCAGAGACTAAAAAGCAATATAATATAGACTGTTATTAATATCCTAGTCATACAGGGAAGAGAGGGCAACACTACACTGGTGCGAGTGGTCAGTAGCTAAAGGTGTCAAGCTGTTCACTTTTTGGTATTTTTCGTAAGATTATCACTGGATTTGGTTAAAATTTATACGGAACCACTGCGAAAGTATACTCTTTCAATTAAAGAAAAATTATCAAATCAGTTTACATCAGAAATATTGTGTAACATACATTAAAACAAAAAAAGATTGTCGAATTAACTTTCTCCTTTTTTTTTAAATCGATTAACAATTGATTTAAATCAATAATAAACACTAAAATAAATATTCTGCAACACTAAATCAATAAAAAGTATTTACAAACAGAGCACTTTCATTTTATTAAAGCACATCTTCAATCAATAAACATTTTAAATAAAAACCAATGAACATAAATGTTTCTTTGTGACGTAAAATATTATTATAACTACAATTATAGAACAATTAACTAAAAATTAATATTCTATTCTACTAATATTAACCAATTTGGGAGCAAATATTTACACAAAAATGGCCTTGTGACACTACATTTTTGTAACTACTATGTACACCTACGATATGATAGTCTTCTTTTTAATGTTTCTTGAATAGGTACTGATAATTCTTTTATTCACAAATTAAAATATTTGAATTTGAATTCTAATAATTCCAGACATACACTTTCAAAAATCTTTTCCTGACATTTAAATTAATTTTTGATGTAAACAAATTATATTTCTTACTGAATTTTATTAATAATGAAATAAAATGTAGAACAGGACTGTTAAAATCAATCACTATGGATTATTGTGAGAAAACCACTAAAGCAAAGAAAGAACTTATTCAAATGGAACTGATATCAATAAAGGAAAAAACATTTGAGAATACAGTACTATTATAGAAACAGGTAAACCAGTTTTTATCTTTCTCACTCAAAATTTGCAGATTAGTTCAAGTCAGTTACTGAACAAGTAAAGATACATATTATTAAGAGGAGGCTGAATTAATAAAAAGAATTACAAATAAAACATTTTATAAATGGAAAATTACTCAAAAAACCCATTTCATCAATATTATTCTACTTGAATGATGAATTTGTTTCCTTATCAAAGTTAATACGTTCCGACACCAATGACGCATAAGTGGCGGCTTCTCATTGATCATTCCCCGGCCTGTGTGTGCCACATGTGCATTAACTGCAGTCACTATGTTCTACGTTGTTGTAGCAGTCGGACTTCATTCATGTTCTTTATATTCTAGTGGCATGCAATTTGATAAATAAAAAATGTAAGTTTGTGCTTGGTCTTTTTTTTTTTTTTTTTTTAATTACTTATGGCAGGTTCGAAATACCAGGACCTTCACAACCAAAGAGCCAATGACTCGTAAAAAAAGTAATATCAGAGTTTGAATTACAAAAATTTTTAGAAAACAACAGTAGTGAAGAAGATTTTGATGTGACAGTGAATTATACTATGTGTGGGGGGATGATAGTGACTACGACTGTAAAACTGGAAAAGATGACAAAGAAAACATGAAACTTATTACAGAACAAAATTTTGAGGAGGATGGTTTTGAAAACTTAGTTCACACATAAAACGATGAAGAACAGATTCCTGTTGCTAATAACCAAACGCCTATAGATTTTCCTTCTAATATTTTATGGGCATCAGTACTGCCAAATTTGAAAAGTATCTCCTTTACTTTCATTAGAATGGCTAAATTTATTTTATATTTTTCTTTGCAATCTGTTTGTAATTAGGATTTGTACAAAAAATTTGTAGAATCTTGAACATAATGAATAAATAATAAAAGTAATTGTAGTTGTATGTATCAATAATTTTATGCATTTTTTATTTGTTTTGTGTAACAGGATTCCATAGTTTGTGTCTGTATAATAATTATACTAAAAATATGTTTGTTTTATGTGTAATTATCATAATAGCAAATAAAAACGTAAACAAGCTTTGACTGCTCATAAAAATAATAATAATAAGCAGAAATATGGTAATAATAAGGAATAAGTAGTTGTCGTTGACTGAGAACTACTAAACGACTGACGCGACATGTTCGACCACCGGCGCCGTACATACACTTCTCAATCACCAGCCCATAGACGCATCATATGCGTCATTTCATATTTTGTTTTAAATTGTGATAAAAAAATCAGTTTGGATTTTTTAAAGATTTCAACTTTAAATTAATACTAAAAGTGTTAACTGTTATTACACATCACATTATTACATATTGCATTATAATATTTAATAGCCGTAACAATAAGTAGATATAATGCTGATGTAGGTTCAAAAAGTATCAGACTACTTATTGGCTATGAATAAAATCCTGTAGCTTCCAATTCTTGACCCCCATCTTTATTCTCAGTGCTCCTTCCAGTTGCTGGAGACAATTACCATAGTCTTCTTTCGCAGAAGGCAGTTTATTGACTTTGCATCCACTTCAAGGAATACTTTGACATGCAGATATGCTTCAAATGTCATCGTTTCAGCCACAGGGCCAAATTCTGTAAGTATACGTTGGTCTGCGCCCATTGTGGCGAGGAGGGACACAGGCATGACGACTGTCTGCAGAAAAAAGAGCCTCCAACTTCCATCAACTGCAAAAGGTGGCACAAGAATCATAGGCACTCTGTCAACAGTAGGGAGTGTGGTTGTTACTTAAGAGTTGTTGAGATGTATTTCAATTCCTTTGATGATTAGATTTGATCAACTACTGTAAATATCCAGGGTGCCTATTTGGTCCAAGTTGAGCTAGATGAGGTTGTAGAACAATGGAGCCTCGATGTTATCCTACAGCACCCATATGTGGTCAAGGGTGATCTGGCAGCAGGCTTCCAAGGTTTGAGAAAGTTTACACTTGGAGAAAGAGCACTTGGAAAGATGGGATAAAATTCTCCAACTTGTCAATGCTTGTCCAATTCTTAAAGGTGTCTATACGAATGCCAGATTGATTTTTGGCACAATGGATCACATGTTAGTGCTGAATTAGTCGAAGGTTTCATCAGGCAACATAATTTTGAAATTTTCAATGTTGCTGGGGTGTTGACTACTTACGCAGACATGGACAGTGGATGGAGGACCTTCCAAGGTACTAACTTCGATGTTACCATTGGGAATGATTTCCCTGGTAGGATTCAGAATTGGTCTGTAGTCGATAATTGTGCAAGAAATCGTACTCATAGTTTTTGATTTGGTAGATGGGTTACGTGATACCTATAAAGGCTATGTCCCTCATCAGGGGCACTTTCTGCACAGGAAGGCAGATTGGCTCAAATTTTCTAATATTATAATAACATATTGGATTTTAGCTTATTTTGATGGCTTACTATAACCTGGTTGCTCTCTAGTTAAGCCAGTTAAAAAATGATTGTACCACTTTTAATTTGTGCAGTTTCCATAATATATTTCCATAAGCCTGCTTACTATCATGAATTGCTTCACTTTGGGTATACAAAGTTTTTTGCAGAACTTGATGAGCAGGCATTCTCTGATTCTTCAATGTTCTCATCACTTTGCACAATAAGTGTATAAACACTTATTAGGACAACACATGCAGTGACACTGCTGGACAACTGTTGCACTCTATAAAGTTACAAAAAAATAAGCACATCAGATATTAATTCTGGGAACTAACAAAGCTTTACCACTCACATCGAAATACTTTTTGAGAGAAAAAATGGTTGAATACTTTTCAGACACACCTAATAAATATATTTTGTTAGTAATTAGCTTTTTTTAATTATTTGTAAAGTTTTCAAAAGTCTATACTTTTCTTTAATAACAAAAAAAATTAAAATCATTTTCTTCTGTTTCCTAACTTATATTATCTTTTAGTATCAAGAACACAAAATAATATTTCAGGAAATACCTATCAAGAGTACTAAATTAGTTCACATGACTGAAGGTACATGTGTAATGTTACATTAACAATGCATAAGTTACTTATATTATCAAAACTGTCAACAATTCACACTTACCCAATTTTTGTGAAGAGTTTCCCATGTACATGTAGGTAACTGACACCAAATCTCTTGTTCAACTGCAATGAATATACAAAACACAATAAATGGTCAGAAAATACACTTAAAAAAATTAATTATAAATTCTGTCACTCAATAATCAACTAAATGATATATAAATCAAACAGAGAAAGGAGATTATTTCCTTAGATAACAATGTTATATTGCAAACAATAATAAACCTAACTACTGATAACATCAAACACACAGTATGTCTGAAAAGTTCCCAAACTAAATTAAATAAAAATACAGATTTAAAGATAAACAAATTTACTCACTTCAGCCCTCTACACAGAACCCTTCTCTAGCTATACAATCATTGCAGCGTCAGTAGGGCCTGTCGAACGCTCTGGAGAAATCACTTTGTGAGACTGCCTTCAACTGCTTGGTGCAATCCCTTTGGATGGCTGGAATTTTGTCGAAAAAGCGGCCATTCATCTTCAACTTGAGTTTCAGGGACAGAAAATATTCTGCTGGAGCCAAGTTGGATGAATAGGGCCAGTATAAAACAATAATTTGATTTACAGCGTAATAACATGTTAAACTGTTGCCATGTGTGCCACTCCATTGTCGTGCAAGAGTCTGACTGCCCGCATCCAGGTACTTGGGCCGAATTTGACAAATGTGACGCATCAGATGTTTCATTACTTCCAAATATAATTTAGAATTCACGGTTTGACCAGCTGGAACAAATTCATGATGAATCAGGCCCTTTGAGTCGAAGAATGCAATCAACATCATTTTCATTCTTGATTTTTGCTGCCTGACTTTCACCGGTCTTTGTGCTCCAGGACTTAACCAAGCAGCGGATTGACGCTTTGTTTGCAGATCATACATAAAGCACCAGATTTCATCCCCAATTACAATTGTTTGCAAAAACTTAAGGTCACTATCGGTAGTTTCAACGAAGTCTTGAGCACAAGAAAGATGCACCTGTTTTTGTTCTTTGGTCAAGAAGTGTGGAACAAAACGAGAGCACACCTTTTGGTGGTTCATTTTTTCTGTTAGAATTGTACGTACCGCATCTTTACTGATGTTTAGCTCATCTGCTATGGCCCAAATGGTAAGATGAGATTGTTTGAGCAGGAGCGCATGCACTTTCGCAACGTTTTCATCATGAACAGCTGTTAACAGCCTCCTGCTTCATTCATCATCCAACGACTCTCTACAGTCTTTAAACTGCTTCCACCACGTGTACGTTGTAGTACAAGATGTGGCTTCATCACCGAATTCTTGTTGTAACATAGAATAAGTTTCAACAAAAGATTTTTAAATGTCAAACATAAAATTTTATTACACTTCTCTGTTCCATGTCACAAGCTCGCACAAGGTCACATAAACACAACTTATGCAGCTGAATATAACATAACGCAAGACTGGAGTGATGAAACATGATAAAATTTTGTATACACACTCATCAGACATCATACTACATAGTTCCTTGGTTGTCCGAGAGATGGCATGACTTGTATCGTCTACAGAAATTTAGTTCGGGGACTTTTTAGACCTACTGTGTAATATAAAAATTAGTAATAACATCTGTCAGGAAATCTTTATCAGTCCACCTAATATCTGCAAGCTTCATAAAATCTGACAAAACAGTTCTCGCTTTCTTGAATTAAAATACATCAATCAATATAAGCTGTAACAACACATTGTTTTTATTCCCACACAAGAAGAATAGCCAATTGAAGCAACACAGAATCAACCTTCAGTTTCTTAAAAAACTATTTTATATATTGTATAGACACCAATTTGCAATGAGAAATTTATATGTTAAATTTTATAAACAATAAAAAAAATAATAACAGTATCTTTTTAATGTAGAAGGATTACAGAACACTCGTAAATATTCTGATAAAATTCAGCCCCCAGTTTCCCGGAATTTAACACAGACCTTACTAATAGTCATAATTCCTGATCGCAAAATCTATACACAAAAAATCTAAGCAGAAAAAACTTACAAGAAAGATTTTAAATAAAAAATGACGAATGCATTCCAGTGAGATTTTATGTTTTTTTCATAACAATAATCAATTTCATACAGTAAACTTATCTATTTTAAGAGTTGCAGTGATTTTATTTTTGTGAAACATTTAAGCAGCAATAACCAGTAGTGGCTTGCATTTACAAGGTTTTTTTTTTAACTGGTATTACCTACAACTTTGAAGCCAAGGTTTTGAATTATCCTCTAATATTAACTGTGTAACTATAATACCAAGTCTGTTAAAATCAGTAAGTGTAAAAATACATTGTTAGAAATTTGTTAAAAGAAAAGGTGTAATATAACACAGAAGAGGAGGGTTTTGTGATGGGATGCTACTAGAACCAACACTCCTTATATATTTTTAATTTATTTTATTTGTTGATGGGATTACCTAATCTGAAAATAATTTTTATCAGTATCATTATCATCATAATCATCATCACTAATGTACAAAAAATCATAATTATCAATTTTACTAGCATTAACTGCATTAACATAAATACAAAGACTTATTTAATGATACATCACACATTTTTATGAGCAAAAATGTAAAACAAGATACAACAAAACACAAGTTATATGAAAAACATAGACAACTTCATAAACAAAATGGGGTCTAGTTTACACCAAACAACAAATGCAATTTAATTTTCAAAATGACAAAATAAGGTAATATTACAATACATTAATAAAATGTCCTTAATTAAAGACTGTAAATAACTACGAACATACCACAACATCTACCATGCTCTTCAAAACTGTTAGTAATAATAAATGTTGATTTTTTGACATTGCAGTTTTAACTGCATTATATCAATCAAAAAATAAACATTTACTGTTTCAGTTTAATCACCCTACATGCAGCCCTTGCTTCATAACAATTATCACTTTTTCTCATATCAAACGATTCATATCATACACGGTTGAAAATAACAAAGTAGTTTAATAATACCATGAGCAGTTGAATTTTTTAAAGCAAAATAAAAAAGCTAGTGAAAAAAAATAAAAATGTATTGTTAAAAAATGTTGACAAAAAAACCATTTGCATATATAACAATTGGTTCTACCATTTTTCCTTTTCCCTTACCTTTTTTTGCAATTTTTTTAACTTTTTAATTTCGTTTTTATTTCAAAATGGGCCTTAAATTAAAAAAAAACACTTCTCGTATAAATGCAAACTCATAGTTTGTGTATGCACTACCAATCTTGTAAAACTAGTTAAAATGAATTTTGTGATGCTAAAAGACTTATTTGCGAAGAAAACCTGAAAGATTTTCCATATTCCTTTCTTTACAAAAGTAAGCAACAAATACAATTATAATATTCATAACTGAAGGAAAAGACTCATAAAGCAGAATAAAATAAAACAAACTATTTTAAAAGTGCAGCATCAGTACATGACAATTTCTTAGTTTCCTAAATTGGAATTAATTGAAATGGTGGGGGGGAAGTAGGATACAGCACCACAGGAGTCGGCAGTGTCTTCACCCTGCATTCAATTTATTGCAATTCAATTACATACAGTGGTAGCCATTCTACCGCATTATGATTTTGGACAATTTTGACTTTCTAACATAGTTTATCTTCTCATATATTCAAATTTAAAAACTGTGTTTAACAAGTAGTAAAAAAGAATCCCCAAAATTTCCCCTAATGTACCAAAAAAGTAAATACTGAAGGACTAAAGCAGTTTGATTAAGTTCAATTAAAATCACATCGCATAGTTTTAAATCTCACTATTGTAAATAATACAAGTATTATAAATAATCTTATAAATAAATAATACACCACTTTTGCATAATGTACAAAGAATGACGTAAATGTATACACTCAGTTTAATATCACCCCAGAAAATTAAAACATATACATACACTGAGATATGACATATTGCCAAGTTCCTCTTCTTCAGAATCCCGGTTGCAAGCAGCAGTTGCTGCAGATGTAGTTCTAAGTACAGGCTTACCACTTCCAGGGTGTATCCAAATTTCACGCCTGTATCGTCCTCTAACCAATTCCTCCTTTTCCTTCATCTTTTCCCTCTCACGTACATCCCTCTCCTCCTTGCGTTTCTTCTCTGTCATTTCATACTATAACAAGACAAGTTGTCATATAAATATAATACAGATATATAGAATATATATACAGACATGTCATACAGATGTAAAGATAAATGTAAATATTCATATTTATATAATAAATCAGGTGCATTAAAAAACTACTAATATCAATTGACGATTCACATTTGATATGTTTAGATGTACATTTTACTGCTATTGTTGTTAGATGTTTTTCATGTTCATTGAAGCTAATATTAATTATGGATCTCTAACATGGTAGAACGACATTGTTTTTCAACGATACAACTACAGCAATTAATGACGATAAGCTACAATTAAATAAGATCACTGGTGAAGAAAATTTGGCAACATGGAAAATTATGAAAACACTTTTAGCATGTAATGCAGTTTTTGATATAATTTGTGGTACACTTATAAAACCTGGACTAGATACTGAATATTATGAAAACTAACTTAATACATGGAAAAATGTAAATGCAACAGCAAAGAAATTTCTTTATTTTATCTTTTAATACAAACCCATTATTTCATATAGCTGGATGTGATACTACAAAAGACGTCTGGGATAAAATGAATCTAGTTTATGATATTCAGAGAGTATGATTTTTTGCAGTTTCATAATATCCAATGGAAATCAGGAAATGGTGTGAGGAACCATTTGCAAAATTCATTGATATACACATAAAATGTTATTACTTTGTATCCCAATTGATAAAAATGATTTATTTACATGCTTGACTGCTGCTATTTACTGTAAGATTGATGATTATATATTCATCAATCTTATAAAAGATTTTGATTATTTTATGGCATAACTTTCTTAAACAGATTAATCATGAACAAAATTACAACAGAAATATCTGAATTATAAACTCTGCTTAACAAATAGAGATAAAATAAATGTGGCTAGAGCGACATCAAAATCAAAATAAAGTGTACAGATTAAAAAATATTTTTATGGATTTTTTTATAAAAATGTATTTCAAATATGAAAGTATCTATTCAGTAAGGAAAATTGAAGGTTACTCATAAACAAGATTTTCCATCAAAAGTTTGGAAACAAAAATGACCAAAAGTTTTGAAACAAAAATGACCAAAAGCAATTTTTCTCAAATGGAAAAGTTGGACTTTGATCACATACTTGAAAGACTGGTATAGTTTGTTTCAAATGTAAACAGATGGAAAATGTAAACAAAGTAAATCTTTTTCCTAATCAAGATTAATATAAAGATTACGCCAAGATATTTGCTGAAATCAAAAATGAAGCAAATACAAAAAAAAACATGCTGAGAGAGGTATGTACAAATTTATTGATAATGATTTTATGTGTCATTTAATTGTTCTAATTGACATTGAAAAACCGAATTGTGATGAATAGTACATTGATAGTGGTGCCACACATCATGCCACAACAAATCGTCATGACTGATATGATAACTTTGAGCCTTTGAAGTGTTCAAACAAATGGATAATGCTCATTAACGAGTTAAATTAAAAGCTCTTGATACGGGTCATATAAATATTAAATTTTAAAGGTCAAAATTCATTTGATTAATATTTTGAAGAGGCCTGGTACTGTCCAGATGAAATTTGTAATTTGTTCTCAGTTAAAAAGGATGGACAAAGGGGAATTGACCAATCAATTCAGAGTAATGGAAAATTATGGATTTTCGAAAGAAATTGAGTATTCATTGCAATAGCTATTCTAATCAGAATAATAAACTTTTAAATACTGAAGAATTGGCAGTGAGAGTCACTTGTTGAGAAAAGTCTTATGTATTTCTGAGGCTAGAGATACACCACAAAGTTGGCATAAAAAGCTTTGTCATCAAAATAAACAAGTATAGAATTTTTTGAAGGATCATGGAATACCATTACAAATGGATAATGAATTTTGTGAAGGATGTAAAGCTTGGTAAACAACATCAACTCAATATTGGTGAAATAACTGAAAATCGACTAAACCAAAAGAATTGATTTTTGCAGACGTGTGGCTCAATGGAGGAGAATGATTTGAATGGTTATCATTACTTTCTTATTTTTAAAGATGATTATTCCAGTTTCACAGTTACATATCTATTATGTGCAAAAGATCAAGTGAAAGAAAAATTAAAAAATTTCATGGAATTAGTGAAGATATATGCGGACTGATTATAAAAGAATTATATACTGATGGAGGAAGAAAATTTGATACCAAGGATGTAAGATTATATACAGAGTCAATTGGACTAAAACATTCAATTACAGTTTCCTACACTCCTCAACAAAATGACGTTGCTGAACGTGAAAAAGGCTGTTGTTCTGAAAGTATCTATTCAGTATAAAACTCATTTAGTGGCTAGGGGTTTCAATCAAAGAAAAGGATATGATTTTAATGAGGCTTTCAGTCCAGTTGCTAGATTAAAAAGGATGACAGCCCTGCTGGATGTTGTTATTCAGCGTAATTGGAGTATTAAACAATTTGTTGTGAAAACATCTTTCTTGGATGGTACCTTAGAAGAACATATATATATATATATATATTGTTTAATCTAATCCTAGAGAAAATAATAAGGGAATGGCAGAAGAAGAAAGAGGAAAACGGATTAAAAGAAATACGACTGGGAGCTGGTAAAAACCAAATAAAAGTGGATTGTTTGGCCTTTGCAGATGATATAGCAATAATTACAAAAAATGTTGAAGAAGCTAGAGAATTGATAGAGTTACTAGAGGAAATAGCCACAAGGACAGGACTACAGACAGCTTACGAGAAGACGGAATATATAGAATACCGACATCACAAGGAGAAAGAAATAAAAACAAAAGGAGGGAATATCAGGAGAGTCGATCGTTTCAAATATCTTGGAGATATTTGATATTTGAAAAATAAGATACTACACTACCGTGCTCAAATCAGAGGCACTCTACGCATCAGAATGTTTGATACTCAGGAAGAAGAATGAACTGAAGGAGATGGAAATACGTAAAAGAAGAATCTTGAGGAAAATATTGGGACTGAGAAAACTGAAGACGGATCTTACAGACTAAGAAGTAACGAAGAACTTTATAAAGGGAACAACGAACTGCTGACGTCGACGATGAGAAAACGAAGGGTGAAGTTCTACGGTCATATACTCAGGATGATGGATGATAGGTTAACAAAGCGCGTCTTTAGTTTTTTAACAAATATGAAAGCCACTATAGATTGGGTCGTCGAAGTTAAGAAGGATCTCAGCGAACTACAACTGAACAAAGGCGATGAGTGTAACAGAACTGAGTTTAGAGATAAAATTAATAAACACATTTTCCAGAAACTTACAGATAGGACAAGAACTGGGAGGCAGTGGACTGATGAACAAAAACAAGTTAAATCTCATGATTATATTAGAATTTCTCAAACTACATATACAAATAAAATATTATAAAAATACAGTATGAATGATGCAAAGCCAGTAATGATCCCTATAGTACCTGGATAGATGCAAGGAAAAAGATCAATGATAAAGATGGCATTGGCAGAAGATAAAAATGGTTATCATTGGAAAAAAATGAAATCATTGGAAGTTTAATGTATTTAGTATTAGGGACCAGAAAGATATAGCCTACATAGTTAATATAGCTTAAAGATGTCAGGATGCATCAACTCAAGCACACTTTACAGTAGTGAAACAGATACTCGGATATTGGAAATAAATAAATTATGGTACCTAATTTAAGAAAATGGAGATATTAAAATCGAAGCATATAGTGATGCAAACCATGGTGGAAATAAAATTGCAAGACATTCTACAAGTGGCACATATTAAAATTCAGTGGTGAACCTACCATATGGAAGAGTAATTGATGGTTATTATATTCATATACGAATATTTTGGGGGAGTGTTGTAGATATATGTAAATATTCATACTTATATAATAATTAACACGCATGAAAAAGCTATCTGCTATTGACTGGTGATTCAAATATGATTTTTTAATAAGTATATTCTACTGCTATTGTTGCTACATTGTTAATAAATGTTTTTCATGTTGTCACATCAGTTATTAGAGTATAGTATTAACTGATTAGATGTTTTATCATCAAACATTTTATTATAACATTGTAGCTTATATTAATTTTGAACCTCCAACATTAATAAAATGTAAACTGAACTTCCAATAACATCAACCAAACCACATTAATAAAAACAAAAGAAGCTAAATAAAAAATTAATTAAAAAAGAAAAACCACTAAATATCAAACAGAAAAAGTTACTTTCTAATAAAGTGGTAAAATGCATGACTTGAATCCTGTACTATCCTTAAATAGGTAAAATAATAGTATCAATAGTCTCAATAGCCTAAGCCATTTTTATTGATAATGAATGAACAAGCTAACTGATAATGAACCACATTTTTACTTTGAACTGCACATTAACAATTGAAACAAACTGGAATGCACAAACTTCATACAAAGATTTGATCACAAAGTTTTCCTGGGACTTTCATACCTACTTTTCTCATGAAAATAATGGAAAAGAACGTATGTTTAAAATGATTCATTTACAAGTTACAGCTAGTAAAAGATTTCTATCGGTATTTCAGCTACCCTGGTGAAATGAGGTCATACTGAAATTTTTAGGACATTCATTAAAGGGCAGAATTAGTGAATTTTTATGGATTTGATCTGAAAAATCGAATAAAATAGGTACCAGAATCTGCTGTAGTTTTTGAGATATCCGAGTGAAAACCAATAAACTGGGGTAAAAACTGATGTTTGTTATGTTAAACATTACATATGTTAATGTTAAATATATAAACATACAAAATGTGTAGGGAATTTAATTCTGAAAAAATGATGTAAGATAAGTTGAATAAAACAAAGAAAAGTCAGAAAAATCTGAATTTTATTTAGAAACAGTACATTATTATATTGATAGAAAAATACCTATTTAACGTAAACAAAAAAAAAAAATTATTATTTTGTGATGTAAAAAATCTGTAAAAACAAAATTACTGTTAAAAGTTGTTATTAGAAAATTTAAAAACTGGAAATTAAATATAAACAACTGTAAAATAAATATAAATAACTTAAATAGTTTTTTTTTTTTTTTTTTTAATTAATCTCAGAAATACAGTAAATTATTTGAAAAATGATTACTTCAAAGTTGGCAATAAAATAACAACAGCTGATCAACAATGCGCCATATTGCATTAGTGTTTAAATGATTCTGTAAGGTACATAAATATATCGGGTACTGTGAACTGTGCTGTCGTTAGTGATGGTTTTCTGTGAATTATAGTTTGCAGATGATCGGTTTGCCATTGAAATAATACTGTACTTATTTACAACAAAGGAGTACAATCTGATATAATATTCATTTTGGTTGTGTGTAATGATAATGCTACAGCAGCTGTAGAAAAATATGAAATACTTTTTCAAATCAGAGGATTCCAGATCCCAACACAATTAGCACAGTTTTTTACAATCTTCAGGAAACAGGTTCACTACCTAGTATTCATACCAGCTACAAATGATCTGTCCAAAATGATGCTGTTATTGATGAGATATTATCAACGCAATTCAGAGCAGTCCATGCTTCAGTACACAACATCTTTCTAAGCAGATCGGAGTTTCACATTCAATGGTTGCATGACAATTAAACAAAACAGTGTTATCCTTATCACAAATAGCCAGTTTAACATCTACACCAGCAGACGATACGCTTCGCTTGGATTTCTGCAACAGGTGGAATATAAATAAACTCTACAAGTATGTTTTGTTTACAGATGAGTAAAGTTCACTTGAGATGGCATCAACAACTTATGCAATGAGCGTACATGGGTAGAAGTAAATCCTCATGATACAGTAGAAGTCAATTTTTAACACCAAATTAGCATCAATATATGGTGTTATAGTGTGGTCTTCTTCACAATCAGCTGTTTGAACCATTCATATAACCTGGCTGCTTAAATGCTAAGGTCTACTTGCACTTTTTTCAAGAATTGCTACAGCTGCATGAAGATGTTCCTCTTCAGCAAGATGTTCCTCTTCAGCTGAGACGCAAAGTATACTTTCAGTATGATGGCACACCTCCCACTTCTCTTGTGCCATTTCCACTCACTTAAATCATCATTTCCCTGAGAAATGGTTATGGTAGTAGAGGTCCACATTCTTTGTCACTAAGATCGCCTTGATCAAACACCTTTAGATTTTTGTGTCTGAGGATGGATGAAAAATATTGTATACAAAACAAAAATACATTCTCGTAAGGAATTAATTATCCCATTATGGATGCTGCTGAGTACTTTAAGGACAGTCCTGAAGAACTAAAAACAGCAACAAAAGCAATACTGAAGCATTCCAAGAAATGTGATGAACATTTTTAAACATTTATTGTAAACCGGTTTCTAAATAAAATTTGAATCTTACTGACTTTTCTGTTTTATTACACTTATCTTACACCATTTTGTTCAGAATTAAATTCTCTACAAGTTCTTTTTTTTTAATTCTTATGTGTTTATTACCCATTTAACATATTTATTGTAAATTTAACATAAAAAACAAGGTTTTTTACCCCAATTTATTGGTTTTTCACCCTGGACTTCTGAAAAACTACTGCAGATACAGTTCTGAAAACAATTTATTTGATTTTTCAGGTCAAAAACCTAAGAAATCACTAATTCTGCCCCTTAATTAACATCCTAAAAATTTTGATTATGACCTTATTTCGCCAGGGCAGCTGAAATCCAAGCAAAATCTTTCACTAGCTGGAACTCACAAATGAAGCATTTTAGTATAAATGTTTATATGAACTTTTTCTGTTATTTTTACAAGCAGAATACATTATGAACATCTGGGAGAACTTCATGATGCAATCCGTGTAAGTAAAAAAATATTAAAATCTATAAATGACAAAAGTTGACAATAAGATAAAGATCAAGTCGATAACACCTCAACTAACTCAGTTACATGAAATGAAAACAAGATATGTATGTATATATTTTTCAATGGATAATTTCACTTAATATTGTAAGAATCTTTGTTTTATTCAGTATATAAATGTAATTAAAAACCAAGGCTAATTAACAAAAAAAAAAAGAAAAAATCAAATAAGTAGACATCAGTGAAATATATTTTACTTTTCTGCTTTCATTTTATACTTATTTCAAAATGTTTACAAATAATTTGTGAATTTTACAAGTTTGGAGAATTGATGAACAAATTTACAAATTATTAGGGATAAACTATAATCATTATTACTACATATTTTTTTTTAATATTGGTAATGTTTTAATGAATATAAAATTATTTATTAAATTTTAAACATAAGTACGGGGTATAAATAAATATCTACTCATATATATGAAGTGAGTCTATTAAGTGGGTCTATTAATAAAAGGACTGATGCAACACCACACCTGTTTTATGTATTACAATTCTAAATCCTATTTAGACGTAGGTCATTGTTTTCCACAAGTTTAAGGCATGAAGCAGATCAGTTTCTGACAGCTGCTTTAATACATCCTTACTGCATCAACTGACTCAAAATACGACTCAAACATTACCTCCTTGATATCAAAAAACACAATGAGCATGGCTTTGAATGACAAGCTTCTTTCATTTTTGATAATGTTTTCCAGTAAATTGGGTGTCATTTTGTCTCTGGATCATATTGGAAGATCCATATTTCATTACAAATAATGACTTTAAAAAGATTGAGATCGGCATCAAGTTTCTACAAGAAATCAAATTTGCTTGCAGTATACTTTTTGCTTTGTATAAGAAACCATCTTGAAACAGATGTTTTTATGTTGAATCGCACAAAATTTTCCATGCAGTATCTGTCAATGTTTGCAGCTTTGGCTACCATTTGGTCATTGTGTTGAAAGTTTCTCAATGAGGCTAATTTTTTCTACATTCTCTTTAGTAATTCAAGTTGAAGATCATCCAGGGTATTCAGCATCTTCGGTCTTCTGATATCCTACACTAAATCATATGTGCAACTCTAACACACATCCACAAGACATGCAAACTTCTCCATAAGTCTCAGTAAGCAGTTAGTTATTTTGGTGTTTTGTTTAATTTTTTAAAAATCTAAAATTGCCACATGGCTTAAATTTTAAACTTAACTCCAGCACACAACTGCACTAAATTATGAATCACAGTTAACTGAATGCCTAATGTTTGTCAGGCAAATTCAGACACATCGAAGGTCTCTGCATAAAAGCTCATATTCAGTTCTCCTTGATTTTATTAAGGAACAGAAACACAATCTTACTAGACATATTATTTATATATAACCTTGTAAGGCTATTAAACAGAACGGTGCAATTATCAATTATCTGCGATAGTCTTGGAACAAAGTACTAACAGATGGAAGATTGAAGTATCAATGGATTTAATATAAGAAGTGATGTTAAACTGAAATAAAAATAACACTATGTAACTCTGATACATGCAATACATATTTTACTTCAGAAAAAAGTTTTCTTACTAAGACATTTTGAACATACAAACCTTTTTCCTGTTTTCATCAAACATGGATAACAAACTTTCCCTGGCAGACTGTACAGGATTTGAAGACATTAAACTTCTCATATAGTAATAAACAGCATCCAGTTTTCTCCTCTAAAGAAAAAAAATAGTTAAATTAGATTACTAATTAATCAAAACACCATGATTTATAGATAAATGAAATTAATATTTTTGTTATTGAAAACAAACAAAAAATAAGAAAAGATGAAAACTCAGTTCTTTTTTAAACTGTTTGCAACAAGAATTAATTTTAATTTAAATGTAAAATTAAGTTTAATAATTAAAGAAAAACAAGCAATAATGAAATTTGAATAAGAAAAACTAAGATAAAATGATGAAAAGAAAATTATGTATAATTATAATATGGATAAAAATCAGTAGAATAAGTAAATACTCCAAAAAAATTAAAACTGGAGAGGATAACTGTGGTAGAAAGAGAAAGAACAATTGCTAGAAATACTCAAATAATAAGAGATACATTACAAATGGAAGAGATTACAAAAATCAATAAAAAAGCCAAGGGTAATCAAGAAAACTGTATCGACATAATAAATGTTCTTAATTCCCAACACAATGCAGTGAGGGATGATAAGTTGAAATTAAGTACCAGTGATATCGAAAAGGAAATAATTACAAAAATAACAAAACAAATTTGAAGAAAAATAAGCAACAGCAGTTAATGATTTATAGAGATATGAAAGCTAGAAGGAGACAGAAATACATGCAAAAACCAATAGGGGGAAATTATGTGATAAAGTTTTGAGGAAGAAAAAAACAAGGTTTTAAAGGAAACTAAAAAACAGATTTTTAATTTGATAAAGCTGTAAAGGATTTAACAAAAAATAAAACTGTAAAGATAGGAGGAGGACCTTCTCCTCCTCCTTTGGGAAGGTCTTAACAAAAAATAAAACTGTAAAGATAGGAGGAGGACCTTCTCCTCCTCCTTTGGGAAGGTCCTCCTGCTTTGGTGAAGCATAAATTAGAATATTTTTATCATTAAAAAAAGAAGCAAATAGAAATTAAAAATATTCCAACATAATCTTAAAACGTGTTGGTTCTGCATTACTATTTATGACATTTAACAGAAGAAAAGTATAAGAGATGGACATATTCTAGATAAAAAGCAAACAATTTTATGAAAAGTAATTTTAGCCTTTAGATTAATTTTAAAAGGAAAACAGAGCAACAAGAATCTCTTTAATTTTGAAACAGCATCAAAAAATATCACAAACAGTACGTATCAAAAATGAGAGAAAATGTTAATATTAAACTTTTTAACATTTTTGTACACTATTTTTACATCAGGAAGGAAACAACAAATTAATGACAAATTTGATAATAGATGAAAAAATAATAGTTTTAAAGGGGTTTATCAAAATAATGGAATTTATGAAGGGGATGTGTAATTTATGCCTTGTAATAAACTAATAAGCCTATTTCAATTAAATTCCCCAACTGACACCTTTCAGTCCTTAAATTATCTATTCAAACTTTAATAAAGAAATATTTACAGTAATATTAATCAATATTCTTTCACTGTTGATTCATTTTTTAATTCTATCAATACAGGCCCCAATAATGCATTATTGCTAAGAAAAAGTAATAACTTTTTTTACTCACATAAACATTAAGAATCTAATCTTGCATTTATTTTTACCAAATATTGAGTATTTAAAAAAATATATATATATACAGATATGTAATTATTATGCAATAACCGAATTACTTCAATCATAATTAAGGATGTAGGATCCTGCGAAAAGTACCTTCATGAAAAATTAAGGTAAGATATGTCTTATCTCAATATTCTGTACTAGGTGGGTTTATTTAATAGAATTTCATATATATTTAAAATGATTAATTACTTCCAAAATCACCTTAATTTTATTTTCATGAAATACATGAACAGAAAACAATAATTTATTATTTAATAGTTTACCAGAGTGAACATAAGAATAATAATAAATAATAAAATAAAACAATATAATATATAGTAGTAATAATATATATATTTTATCTTCAGTCACTTGACTGGTTTGATGCAGCTCTCCAAGATTCCCTATTTAGTGCCAGTCATTTCATTTCAGTATACCCCCTACATCCTACGACCCTAACAATTTGTTTTAAATATTCCAACCATTGCCTGGATGCAGAAATTTTCCCATCTACCTGTCACTCCAATATAAAAATACTATTCCAGGATGCCTTAAGATGTGGCCTGTAAGTTTGTCTCTTGTTATAACTATACTTTTGCAAATGTTTCTTGCTTCATAATTTTGCCCCAAAACCTGTTTATTTGACACTTTATCCATCCTGTTTATTTATGATCGTTAACATTCTCCTATAGCACTACTACCAAGTTTTACTACCATATAAAGCTATGCTCCACATATACTTTCAAAAATGCTTTCATGTTTATTAATTTTTGATGCAAGCAAATTATATTACCGACTGAAAGCTCGTTTTGCTTGTGCTATTCAGCATTTAATATTGCTCCTGCTTTATCCATCTTTAGTAATTCTACTTCGCAAATAACAAAATTCTTCTACCTCCAAAATCTTTTCTCATTCAATTTTTATATTTAGTGGCCCATCTACTTTATTTCTACTAAATTTCATTACTTTCGTTTATTTTCATGTGGTATAGTTCTTGCGTAGAACTTCATCCATTCCATTCGTTGTTTCTTCTAAATCTTTTTTACTTCTGCTGGAATCATTATATCATCAGCATATTGGTAGCAGCCGTATCTTTTCACCTTGCACTGCTACTCCGAATCTAAACATTATTAACTGCTAATTCTACATAAAAATTAATAATGGGGATAGGGAACATCCTTGCCTGACTCCCTTTTTTATTACTGCTCCTTTCTTATGCTCTTTGATTATTACTGTTGCAGTTTGGTTCATGTAAATGTTAACCATTGTTCTTCTGTCTCTACACTTGAACCCTAATTTTTTTTAAATGCTGAACATTTTATTCCAATCTACATTATCAAATTTCTTTTCTAAGTCTATAAATATCATATATGTCGGTTTGTTTTTCTTTAATCTTCCTTCTACTATTAATCTGAGTGTTAAAATTGCTTTCCTTGTCCCTATACTTTTCCTGAAACCAAATTGGTCTTCTCCTAACACTTCTTTCACTCTCCTCTCAAGTCTTCTGTACAGAATTCTAGTTAAAATTTTTGATGCATGAGTAGTTAAGCTAATTGTTCTGTGTTCATATTTATCTGCTCTTGCTTTCTAAATTTAAAGCTCCTGCTTTGGTATCATAACAATAACACTCTTTTTGAAGTCTGATGGAACTTCCCCTTTTTCGTAAATATTACACACCAGTTTGTATAATCTATCTATCGCTTCCTCACTAGCACTGCATAGTAATTCTGCAGGTATCCCATCTACCCGAGGAGCTTCACTCATTCAAATCCTTTAATGGTCCATTAAATTCAGATCTCAGTATTGTATGTCCCTTTTCATCTTCTTCGACTTCCTCTTCTTCCTCTGTAACACCAGTTTCTAATTCATTTCCTGTATAACTCTTCAACATATTCCACCTAATTATCACCCTTCTCTTTTGTATTACAAATCGGTGTGTGAACCATCTTTATTTAACACATTATTAAATTTTAACTCATGTACCACAAAATTCTCCTAACTTTCCTTTACGCTTAGTCTATTTTACCAGTGATCATTCCTCTTTCAACTTCTGAACACTTTTCTTTAATCCACTCTTTTTTGCTAATTTTCACTTCTTGTTTATAGTATTTCTTAACTGTCAATAGGTCTTTTTACATTCCTCATCACTAGAATTCTTATACTTTCTATGCTCATCCATCAGCTGCAATATATCCTCTGATATCCAAGCTTTTCTACCAGTTCTCTTTGTTCTGCCTAAGTTCACTTCTGCTGATTTAAGAATTTCCTTTTTAACATTCTCCCATTCTTTTTCTATATTTTCTACCTTATCTTTTTTACTCAGAACTCTTGCAATGTCCTCCTCAAAAATCTTCTTTACCACCTCTTCCTCAAGCTTCTATAAATTCCAACAATTCATCTGGTACCTTTTCTTCAGATTTTTAAATCCCAATCTACATTTCATTATCACTAAATTATGGTCACTATCGATGTCTGCTCTTGGATATGCTTTGCAATCAACGAGTTGATTTCTAAATCTTTGCTTAACCATGATATATAATCTATCTGATACCTTGCAGTATCGCCCAGCTTTTTCCATGTGTATTTTCTTCTATTATGATTTTTAAACTGGGTGTGGGCAACTACTAATATATATATATATATATATATATATATATATATGCCTAATTTAATATCGGCGGCAGAAATTTAATATAGCAACTCAGATGCGAACGGGCGCACAGTATACGGACGCGCTGATACAAGCATCACTCCCACCGCGCAGTTCTCCCACCATAGCAGCACTGCGGTCCCACTACTCTCAGACTCCAATAAAACAGCATGCACGAGAGTGAACTTGCAATTAATCGTCGACTACCACCTGGAGAAGACCAAGAAGAAGAAGAAAATGTTCCCTGGGCAGCTTAACGTGGGACCTCCTGATGGATGCCAGCATTCCCACCGGAGCAGCAGGCCTGGCCAGCCCGCTGAAGGAGCCACTGGACGCAGATGCTACCTTCCCGCTCCAGCTCCAACTCGCCAGGCTTCAATCGCCCTGGCCAGCGTACTCAGCAGCAGGAGCCGGTCCAGCATGGGATTGCTCGGGAAGAACCACCTCGGCTGTGCCAGCGAAGGACGACCGACACCAACCTGACACGCTGTAGTGGGGACCCAACTGTCACTGAGTGAAAGCCCAGTCGGACTTCAATGGACGAGTCGCAACTCCCTGACTTCACCAGAGTCCATCTACTGGACTCAACAGCTCTTCTCAGAGCTAAAGCCAAAAAAAACGACTCTTTTCAGGGCCACCACAAGGTTATGAATTACGTGCCGTTGAAGCCAATTGGCGACAATATATGTGTATATATATAATAAAATAAATCCAGTGAACATAAGAATATATTTTACATGAACTGTAAAATATATCACTTTCTATTTTTTTTCTTTTTTATAGTAAGTTACAACATCAATAGTAATAATTAAAAATCAAAATAACTTATTTTTTAATGTAAGTTACAATTAAACAAGTGTGTGCACACATGCATGCATTCATGTGTGTGTGAATGTACGCACATAAAGCGCTGATCTCAATATAAAAAGCTTCAGTAATTAAGTCTCAGAACAGAAAGACAAAATTAATTACAGAGTTAATTTTCCAACAAAAAAATAGTAATAAAATAATGATTACAAATACATGTAAAATCTTAATATTCATTAATCATCACTTCAAAAACTATATAAGCAATTCAATACTGTTTATATAACTTAAGTAACTGACGTGCAGTCATCAATTAGATAAGAATAAACAAACCCAGTAGACTAAACAAACAAATTTATAAAGAAACATCTTTGATAAAATAATCTATAATTATTCAGCTCAAATGACTGAGCTATAAAAAAATATACAAGATTATTTTTTTGTCTCTCATTATCTCTTCTCTTATTTCCTATTATAAAGTGTAAAAAAATGAAATTGATAACAGTACAAACATGTAATTGCATTTTAAACCATTGTGAAACACTAAGTACATAAAATAAATTTTAAAATCATTTGATTGTCATTACTTCTATAAAATCAGCATAAAATTATCGCATCCAATTAATCAATTTATTAAACTACAAACAGATTAACTACTTCCTTTCAATGGTTGATCCTTTTTTTATCACAGAATGATTGAATGAATGTGAAACAAAATATAACATTATTAATATCAAATTATTAATACACAATTCACAAACAGTACAAGTATTTTGAGAAAAAAAAATTATTATTACAGTATTGTAAAAAGTAAAAACCGAATCATCAATTATTACCACAAAAATAATCAGATAATTGTTTAATAAACATAATTCTTAAATTAATGAACATGCACAATTACAGAAATTATTAATAAAATATTACATACTGCATAAATAGCCAATAATGCCAATTGGTTGTATGGACGTCCATTCTTCGGATTTATCTCTTGCGCCTTGGTGTACCATCTAAAACATAATAAAACAAAAAATTGTTCAGATAAGATCTCATCTAAGAAACACACAGACTCTTAGCAAGTCAGTAATTTGACATTACAGGAATAGGTAATTACAAATTTAACAAATAAGTGAATCTGTTTCATCATTTCTGCATTTTTCAATTGAAACAATATGCTTTCATGCATATCATAGCATTAGAAACTTGTGTAAAACGATAGGAAAAGGTACTTAATTACAATATTAGCAAAACTAATTACTAGTTACAACACTTAAATCTGATCTTTAATTTAAAAATGACTCGTTGAACCATAAACTAATAAAGAACAGTCCTATTTGACAAAGTGTGAAATTACAACTTTATACTAAAAAATTTTAATGCATGCATATCTGGTCCCCCTTCAGTTTTCTAGGTCATGTATAACTCCCTCTAATACTGCTTTCCATTCAAAGCTCTTTTTATTCCCAAGGTGCCTTCCTATCTCCTGATTAAACCACCTTAATTCATTCCCCACCTAAAACTACTCTAGTCCTTTTTCAATTAAGTTCCATGCTCAGAACCTTTTCACTATATAGGAACACATTTCCTTTTGTAGGTACACTTTTTTTTCACAGCAAATATTTAACAGTTTGGTAAAATATCATTCTTCCACTGGTTTTTAAACTTGCTCCATGTACATGAAATTCAACACAACTTTCAGCAACATTTCATACAGATAAATATCCTCTTCCTTCAGACCAACAATATCTCATCCTTCTTTTTCTTTGCCAATAATCAAGTCATAATTCTTCAATTTCTGTTGTATTCTACAGTCTTTCTTGTCTCAACATTTCCTTAAATAATCTACAAATATCATGGAAGTAACTTCAATTATACTCTCTTTCACTTACCACATAATAATCTTCATTATGACAAGGATAGCAGTTTCTTTATTTTCACCTTAATTCAGTCAACATTCCTTACCATTATTTTCATATGAAACTTATGAGTTTCACTGATAGTTTTGCCAAAATTCAAAATTTCATTTCATTTGTTTTTCATTAAATCATAAACTTTCTTAATGTTCAGTAATACTAAAAATCAATAGGTCAATAATTATTTTTACTAAAAATAAATGCCAAAACAGAAAGAAAAAAAATAAATTCATAACCAAATGAAAATACTTACAGCCTGGAAATCCCAAAATTAGTAGATCCATCATTTACTTGTTCCTTGTACCGGGCCAAATCACCAAGATACAAGAATAACTTCTGTGCTGACACTAACGCCAAACCAATATATCCAAGGCCTTTTGTACAATCAGGATTTGATTTTAAATAATCATCAAATTTAATCTGATGAGCAGCCTCCAATCTGTCCAATAATGATTCATAATATTTCATTCCCTATAAACAAAGAAACAATAAATAAATTATACACTACATAATTTATTTATATTATAAAAATTTAAGAGCAAATTAATTTGAAATATCAGTTAACCATAAAACGATTTTAAACTTAAAAATAATGCATTTTACATAATGGTAAAGCATAAACTAAATACAAATAAATCTTTTTGTTCTATTTATAATTAATTCTTTTAAATAACTCTAATCTATTCAATATCACTGGAGAAGACAGATACATCAATTTCATAATACTTCCTTTTTTTTTAAATACAAAACCTATTAAATTTTTTTTTATGTAACATCCAATTTGAAGTAAAAATAAATTTGATAAAGATATAAAACAAACATTACAAATATTGTAATTCCACACAAAATCATCAAATCATATTTACGCTAGCTTTTTTAACATGTTGTGTGCCGTTATCGATTAGGTAAGTCCTGTATAGGCATTCAGACGAGGCATCCTAGTTTTCCCTATATTTTTCTTTGGTGCAGCAGATGTATTTTTCATCTATTCTCATTTACGTTTTTGTCACACAAAGTAATTCTAAAGATTAAATTCTGATATTAGACGGATTAAATCCACATCGGATCAGTGTGACCAGTATTTGAATACAAAATTCATCCAATGCATGAGGCACAGGGACCACATGTCTGGTATGTAAATAAATAAGTTAAATTTATCATATCATAATTATATATTACATACATGATAAATCACAAAAATATTCCACTGATTGTTACAGAAGTCTACAAAAAAAAAGGAGAATACGTACTGCAAAGAATGGGCTGAAATATTCATTCTCTTGTTTTAATTCATACCATGCAAATTAAAATTTAATTTACTTGGCAACAAATGTCCTGAAATCTTAAAATTTATTTTAACAATTTATAATTCTTTGTATTACAATATTTATATGATCTTTGAAGATTCAAATTATATATTTGAACTAATTGCTAAAAAAAATGGAGTTGTCTGTAAATTTAATTATTACGAATATTTACACAATTCATTGCTAACTTCATAATTTATTTTCTACAATATTGTAATTTTCTGTAACAAATTTAATAATAATTCACGGGTTACATATTTTTGCAAACTTTTCGCTTTATTCTGAAAAATAGTACATCTTTTTTAATACTGAATTTCCAAAATTTTTTAAATGTATTCTTATAAAAAATAATAAAATATTGTCAGTTGTTAATGTCTTAACATCAATTGATTTCCGTTTGTTTTAGTTTACCTATGATGAAGCATTGAAAGAAGCGGTGCATTCCTGGCTCGCAGCTCAATCGAAAACCTTCTTTTATGAGGGCATCAGGAAGCTTGTGCAATGATGGACTAAGTGCGTTGAAATGCAAGGGGACTATGTTGAAAAATTATGTACATGAAGTTTCCTATTTTCACTGCAATAAAATTTATAACTGCATTGCAGATAATAGACTTACCCTCGTATGTACATAATGGGGTGAGCTGATGAATTTTTTTTTAATAATCTTATCAGAAGGTAGTTTAAAGAAGCACAATAAATGAAACGAGGTTGGATTTTATGAAAATCGTATACATATGTTTTTTAACTTATCAAAAATTAACATTTGAAACATCATTTGGAAAAGAATTAAAACAAATTCCCATCATATGTCTAGGAATTAGTATAAAACAATTTTTATTTACAGTAACGTATTTTACCTTTTTAACAACCTTCATTTGAAAATTTTCCAATTTTTTATGAAAATAAATAAATGATATATTTCTTTTTTGGGGGGGAGGGAACTTCTACATACCTTTTTAGTTTTACTTTATTTTTTTAATTTTCAACTTTTACATTTTATCAATCACTCTTCTAAAAATTCCACAAACAATAAAAATCAATAACAATAATGTATCCCATAAGAGGTTGCCTGTATGTCCGCAAGTTAAATAACATCATTGAAAAACGTCTTAGTTAAGTAGCTAAAATAAAATAAATATTATCTTACATAAACAGTTAATAAATGGATTTATTTCTAGAAAAGATATTTTAATCTTTATTATTTTACACTCATATTTAGTGATAAAATAACAAATGACAAAACATCTTTATAAATAATTTATTATACATTTATTGCAATATTGTTCTGATGAAATTGAATTAGTATTACAATGGCATTTCACAACTTCTTCATTTAAACCAACTTACATTAAAATTACAAAGTTTATTTTAAAAATAAACCTGATGTATTCTACTGAAACAAATATTGTTTCAACAGATCTCTTAGAGCAATAATAAAAATTAACTATTTATGAAATAATTGGCAACTACTACTTTGAGTCATGTATTTATTTGTTAAGGTTACTAAATAACATATTTTATAAAGAAAATGATTATTAATATAGGAGGAGGTTGTACTTTTAAAAAAAAGAAAGCTATAAACAAATCTAAGACAACAGCATTTGCTTAAAAATGATTTAATAATAAAGCTATTTATCAACTACCCAACAATTAGACATAACAGCCACTGCACAAATACAATTACTCCCAGTATTATAAAAACTAAAGATATATAAAAACTCCTTTCCCCTCAATTTTATAATCTTTTTTTTTATCTTTATATTGTTTACCTCAACAACTTAATTTTTTTAATAAGTCATTAGTAAACAGTTTTCAATCTTTATACAAGTAGATAAATGTGAAAATTACAGAACAATTAGCTTAACTACTCGTGCATCAAAAATTTTAACTAGAATTCGGTACAGAAGACTTGAGAAGAGAGTGAAAGAAGTGTTAGAAGACCACTTTGGTTTCAGGAAAAGTATAGGGACAAGGGAAGCAATTTTAGCACTCAAGATTAATAGTAGAAAGAAGATTAAAGAAAAACAAACCGACATATAAGACATTTATAGACTTAGAAAAGACATTTATTTAATAACATAGACTGGAATAAAATGTTCAACATTTAAAAAAAAAATTAGGGTTCAGGTATAGAGACAGGAGAAAAATTGTTAACATTTACATGAACCAAACTGCAACAGTAATAATCAAAGAGCATAAGAAAGGAGCAGTAATAAAAAAGGGAGTCAGACAAGGATGTTCCCTATCACCATTATTAATTTTTACGTAGAATTAGCAGTTAATAATGTTAAAGAATTTAGATTCAGAATAACAGTGCAAGGTGAAAAGATAAGGCTGCTACCAATATGATGATACAGTAATTCTAGCAGAAAGTAGAAAAGATTTAGAAAAAACAATGAACAGCATGGATGAAGTCCTATGCAAGAACTACATGTAAATAAACAACAAAATGAAAGTAATAAAATGTAGTAGAAATAAAGTAGATGGACCACCGAATATAAAAATTGGACTAGAAAAGATCAATTTACAGTCATTTTTTTAGTGATCTTCTTTGATAAGAGATTAGATGGAAAAATAATAAAGACATCCAGATACTAATATTTTTAAACTTACCAAGATCTAAGGCTCTGTCAAGTTGGACACAATAATTTGCAGTCAGTTTTTTTTTTTTGTCACAAGTTAATACACATAATTATCCTGATTTATAACAAAGAAGGTGTAAAACTAAAAACAATTGGATAATAAAAAGCAATTTAATGAAAATATACAGTGATCGTGTTAAATTCCTAGTGATGTGTTCAATAATAAAAAAAATATCATGAATGGAAACACCTTACATCATTAATAATGTTGAGAATCAACTGCCTGTATTGATCAACATTTTCTGGTACTTCAGTCATAGCTTTACGTAAATGTTCAATAATGTTATAGAACAACATTTTCCATACATACTGTTCAACATTGTTTAACTGACAAAATTTCAATTCAGTCATTAGTAGCACACGCTGAGCCTCTTGCAGGAAATGCCTAAAATAAAATCAAACAGCTCTATTAAAACAATACAACATATAATCGGGGTGTATGTGTAACATAACATATACACTTGAACATGACAAGTTATGAACGAATAAATGCAGATACCCATATAAAACAGAGTAGACCACTTACCTCAATTCAGATACTCTTTGCCAGTACTGTAATATCTGTCCAGAATTAATAATTAATAACAATTCATAATCGCATCTATCAATATCCACTAACAATGAAGGATTACGGACTGTACGTGCGCCACTGAAACATAACAAAACTTTGATTAATTAAACATAACTTGTGATTAAAATTAAATTGTAATCACAAGTTAGCTATGTAATTAATGTAATTTATGTAATTTTGCATTGCCGATGCAAAGTGATTAATACTTTGATCTTATTAATCACATCGTCTGAACACCATTGGGCATTATGAATACTGGTCATGCGAAGTCATTCATTTTCAATAATTAATCATATTGCCCAGATTGCTCAAGCGTTTACCTTACTGCAATGCCACATAATGCCTAGACAATATAAGTACCTGATTTTATCACTTTACCATAACATATTACATATATATATGTATATTTGTTTTTTGTAAAGTCAATATTTACAAGACCCATATTCCTCTGTACCAATATATTGTAGTTCTATAATCAAAAACATACGAAGTCAATTAAATAAAATAACTACATATTTAAAAATAAAATAAAATATATATTATAAATAAATATATATATATAATAAATTATATTATATAATATACATATATATTATATTATATAATATTGACCTGCTCAATGGTTTAAATAGCCGCAGTATTTTGACTGTGCTAAGGTAGCATAATAATTAGTCTTTTAATTGAGGTCTGGAAATGAAATGTTTGACGAAAATTATACTTTATTTTTTTAATTTAATTTGAATTTTATTTTTGAGTTAAAAAGCTTAAATTTAGAAGAGGGACGTAAGACCCTATAGATCTTTATTTTGGTTATAAAATTTTTTTTTTTAGTCTATTTCTTAAATTTTTGCGAGTAAAAAATTGTAATTGTAATTGTTATATAAAAATATTTATATATATTATATTTTTAAATATATATATTAACAATATATATTTATTATATTTAAATATATATTTAAAAATAAAATAAAATAAATAGAAAATTTATACTATGTAACCTGGCCAGCCAATTTTACATTACTGCGAGGATTTGAATTAAATTATTTATATTCATTATGATTATATCTATTTTTATCTAAAAACGAGCTGCCATCTGTTGCCACTTTTATAAGTGTTGTTATCTTCATATTCTGTCTGAAAGTTGATCAAGTTGGAAATTCTTTTGTATTGATATATATAAAATCGCTCCAAAATATCCAAACTTTTACTATTATTTAAATTAAATTTCTTGATTTCCACTATTTCCAAATTTGTCCGAATATCAGATATTGTAAGTTTGGTCAAACTTTTTTTCACCAAATAAGGTGGTCAACAACATTAGATATTCCCAATTTACCATTTTTATCATTTCTAATGTGTTCAAAAATCTAGTTTTAAAAGCCTTATTAGTTTTACCTACGAGGGTTATTTTTTTTTCAAGGTACGATAGTCACGAAATTAAAAACACACTGAAAATAAAAAATTGTTTATTTGCAACAAGTATTACATAGTTACGCTATTTCTCTACATAGTTGCCACTCCGATTTAGACATTTGTCGTAGTGTGGTACCAACTTTCCAATACCCTCATCATGGAATGGAGCCGCCTGTGTTTTCAGCCATGTTTCTACGCTGGTCTACAGCTCTTGGTGGAATTCATGGAACGTGGCACGACCATCACTGCAGCCTCATACTGCGTGACTCTTCAACTTCTAAGAAGGGCAATTCAGAATAAGCAGATAGGAATGTTGTCATCAGGCATTTTCTTTCTCCATGACAATGCTTGGCCACACACTGCAGCTGTAACAAAGAAGCTCCTGCAGCGTTTTCGTTGGGAAATGTTTGATCACCCACCATACAGCCCGGACTTGGCTCCATCCGATTTTCACCTCTTTGCTCACATGAAATGCTGGCTAGGAGGACAACATTTTAGCACAGACATCGAGCTGCAGACCAGCATAGAAACATGGCTGAAAACACAGGCGGCTCCATTCTATGACGAGGGTATTGGAAAGTTGGTACCACGCTATGACAATGTCTAAATCGGAGTGGCGACTATGTAGAGAAATAGCGTAACTATGTAAGTACTTGTTACAAATAAAAAATTTTTTATTTTCACTGTAGTTTTAATTTCGTGACCGATCGGACGTTGAAAAAAAATAACCCTCGTGTATATATATATATATATATATATATATATATATATATGGTCACAATCATTACACTATATTTTATGAATTACAAAAGTCTGCATTATTGTTATTTTTTAAATATTTTATTATATGATTGTTTGTCTTGTATTCCAGTTTAAATTAACTTTATCATAAATATTGGTTATATTTTCAACAACATTATCAGTGTATAAATATTTTAAATATATGTTGTCAATTTTTTGAATATCATACATAGGTATAAGAGTTTTAGCATTGTTAATTTTTGAATTTTCTTTTTTGTATATATTACCAACTAAAGAAACATTATAACCATTATGTTTAGCAATTTGTTTTATCATATTTATTTCTTTGTTTAATTTACTTTTATTTTTATTATATTGTGTGTAATTAATTGCTCTATTAACCATGTGAGTATATGTACTAATTTTGTATGACTACAAATGATTTGAATTACTATGTATTGCTGTTTTATTTATTGGATGTGGGTTTCCTACAAGCTGACATTATAAATTGATTATTTTTGTTAATTTTGATACCAACATCTAAAAAATTTATTTTTTTACTTATGTCAATTTCAAAAGTAAATTTCAAACTATTATAATATGAATCAATTTTATTCAAAATTATTAATGTTTATTGTGGATAATGGATAGATTATAAACTACAAAAACATCATCATGGACTAGGTATGTTGATGATGTGAAAGAAATTCAAGAATTACAAAGTTAAAAAAGAATTAGTTAAAGAAAACAAATTAAATAAAGTAAAACAACAAATCTTTCAAAATGTTTTTGAGAAATTAATGAAGATAGAATGAAGATAGAATAACAAAATTTCATTTTGTACATAGTGGAATATAGGTTTTTTTTATATATTTTTAATAAAACCATATGATTACTTGGTAAGGCAGTTAACTGCAACCCTAATAAATCTGGTTGTTCCAGAACACCTTGAACATCTCAGAGAGTAGCAACCTGAAAGTAAGCAAGTAAACTAATATGTTAATGGCTAAAGCCAAGTTAATAAACTAGTCACCATGAAACACTGAATTTAAACAAAATAGGATAGGTTTCAATGCATCCAGCTGGCAGTTATTAGAGGCTAATGACCACACTTGTGGATGCCTAATGCAAAGTTAAGCAATCAATCATGTTTAGCAGAAATGTCATCCAAAAAGTTTACCGTAAATAGAAAATCAGATCTACTCCCTCAATTATAATATTCATGAGTACAACATACAAATTCTGTAAGTGACATAAGAATCCTTCAGAACACCCTTAACTTATTTTTCTAACTTTCACTCTCAAAACACTTACAGAATTCAACTTAATTATACTTTTTCTTTAAACTAATTAAAAATATACCTGCTATCAAGATTTGCTTGTCCAGATGACATTATCTGTCCACCATCCTTCTGTAAATGAGGTGCTATACGGTTTCCACCAGCCGCAACAATAATCGGTTCATTAGGGTTATTTGGATTAAACAACTGCCGCTGAATATTTCCTCTGTAAACTGGATAAGATGGCACTTCCACTTGCTGGTCTTTATTGGGCGATGGTGATTTGGTTGACATCCCTGTCAAACTGGGTAAAATGAGTATACCAGGAGGCTTTTGCTCATCAGTCACGGGATTCGAAGACGATGAAGAAACATTAGTTGTAGCAGGAATGGCAGTAGAACTAGTAGCTCCAATATATTCATTTCTTAAAGAGGATGCTGGACGTAATTCATTTCTCCAATTTGACATCTCCTCTACCCCATGATTACTCCTCAATTCATTACTGTTTCTTCTTGATCTGTTTCGACGATCTCTTCTTTCACGGCTATTACCGTTCCTATACCGACCTCGCCTATCTGAAGTCTGGCGAGTACTGCCGCTCTGTCTGTGACGTTCACTGCTACTATTTCTTCTTTGTCTATCCCCACCACCTTTACCAGAATGCCAGCGCTCAAAACTGTTATTACGACTGCCTCTACCGTACCTTTCATTGCTGTTTGCTCTCCATGACAAGTTTTCTTTTTCTCTATAATTCATGTAACTGCTGCTACTACCAATACGGTTAGTACTACCATGTCTCCTGTGTTCCCTGCTAGCACTTCTGTAGAAGAGAAAAAGAATTAGAAGCTATTACAATCATATTCAACGATTAATACAATAAATTATACGGTACCAAAATAAAATACATACAATCAATTTTTCAAAAAACCTAAGAATAATTTTATTGTACTAACAGAAGAAAAAAGTTTTAAACAATCTAAAGTTTACATTTAAACAGTGATCACCAAATCAAATATGTGTCTCTAATGCAGGAATAAACCTGCACAGGTCAAACTACAAAACCACTAGAACAAGAAAAGAATAGTACTTTAACTACCCAAAGCTCTACAGACTAAAACCCCTTACTGGTCTTTGACGAATATCTCATCACAAGCTATTCCAATAAAAACTGCACCTGATGAAATATCTCGTCACTCACTGTCAACAAAAAAACTGTGCTCCTAAAGTAATATCTCAAACGTACATTTTAAGTGATATTATTTTGTTATCTGATCAAATATTTTGTTGCTGTATACTTGTATAGTTCTTTTGATAGCCACGGCTTCATACAGAAGCACTGATTGCAGTATCTTAGAAAATATTGATGTTAGATCCAAACACATTGTGTTTATTCATTGTTTAAATTATATTTCACTAATGAACTTATAGATTTAATTATTGAATAGACTAACCTCTACGCCTTTTGCAAAATAAGTGGCTAAAAAAATTTTCACAGTTTCACTACTGGAAACCAATTAATAGTAATGAGATGTTATTCTTAGCTGTGTATATGATGCTTGGTATAATTTGGACGCCACAAATAAACAATTACTACACAAACCAATTTTTTCTACACCAGGATTTTCAAAAACAAAATTTTTGAGGAAAAGAGTAAAATTTCACTTTTGTTTCTTGAATTTTACTGACAATAAACCCCCCCTGTCATCCTGTAAAAAAAGCAAAAAACAAACCTGTTTTTAATTATCTTGTTCAGAGATTTATTTTAGTTCATAATCCAGAAAAAGAAATACTAATTGATGAGAGCTTACTTCTGTGGAAAGGGTGACTTAGTTTTATTCAATTTATTCTAATTAAACGAGCATGGTTTGGTATAAAAACATTCTTTCTGAATCAAAATCTAGTTATATTTATAAAATAAATGTTTATGTGGATGCTGAAACAGATAAATTGAAAAACCGCAATCTTGGTCATAGCTCTTAAATATAGTCATTACTCTTGGAAAAGGGTAACCTATTTGACAATAGTTATTGTATCTACACAGACAACTTTTACTGTAGTCCAGAACTTGCCCTTGCTCTTCATCAGGATAATACAGATTTAGTTGGTATCGTTCGAAGTAACCTTGGTCTTCCCCCTGATTTGGCTGATCAAAAACTATATAAAGATGAAATGATCACTTTATGTGAAAAAGATAGTAAAATGATATTTTTAAAATGGCAAGACAAATGGGAGGTTTATCAACCAACGGTCCATGAATTAAATAGCATTGAAGTACTGCATAAAGGAAAAATGCATTAATTCCAACTTGAATCAATTACTGTAACATTTACATGGGAAGAGTCGATTGGGTGGATTAAATGCTTGGTGCTTATCCACTCAAACACAGAAGGTGAAGTCAGGTATAAGTAACAATTTAGACATCTTTTAAACATAGTCATTTTTAATGCCCATGTTATTTATGTGAAAAGTGGAGGTAAATTACCTTCACTTCAGTTCAGTGAGGCTCGGATTGAAAATATAGTTAAAAGGCATTATGAACAGATTTAAAAAAAAAAAAGCCGGCCTTCCTTCCCCTCAGGTTTCAAGAACGACATTTCCCAGAGTACATTACTAGAACAGAAAAAAAATGCTCTAACTCAAAGCTGTGCAGTTTGTTCAGCAAATAAAATTAGAAAAGTCTTGATACTACTGCAATGGCTGTGATGTAGGACTGTTTAAAAACAGATGACAGATGTAGGGCACCTTGCTTTAAAAACGTTCATACTAAAACAAAACTACTAATGAGTCTTGATACTACTGCAATGACTGTGATGTAGGACTGTTTAAAAACAGATGTAGGGCACCTTGCTTTAAAAACGTTCATACTAAAACAAAACTACTAATGATAGAAAAAAAAACTATTCGGTTAATTTTTATCTTTTATTATCTGCTTGTCTTTAGTAGTATTCTAAGTAGTCTTTAGTATTCTTTAGTCTTTTATTTTTCAATAAGTACTGTTATACATTGTAAATATCCAAACCAAAGATTATCAGTAAAAAGTTTTACTTAATTATCCACAATATTTACTGTCAAAAGGAATGTTTAAAATGTGTTACAAGTGTTAATAACCATAGAAAAGTTATACAGTTATTATTAGACATAATAAGAACCAAATTAAGATTACAATCAGGCTTGGTAAGTAAAAAGCTCATTATTTCTTACTTTATAACTATAAAAATGGGTAAAATGCATATATAATATCTTATTTTATGATAGTTACAGGTACTGAATCGTGAAAATAAAAAAAAAAAACGAATAAAATAGCAATGTATTGACCAAATTTAAATGTGCACAATAGCTTAACGTAAAATTTAAAAAAAGAAATCAGTAAGGGGTAAAATGCCTTGGTTATATGCAACTTTCATGGCAACTAAACACAATGTCCATATTAGTAAGCATGCCATACATTAAAACCATACATTTCATAACATATCAAATTGTCCTGGTATATACATCTACTGATATTAACTTCTTAAAATTCAAAAATGATCAGGTAAATGAATCATTTATCAATGTTTTTATTAAAATCTGAGAATGGTTCTAGGCTTTTTAACCACCTTAATTTTTAGGAATAGTTTAAAAGAGAACATGTTTGAAAATGATACTTCACAGCATTGTTTTTAATGTAATAAAATTTTCAGTTGCTAAATCTGATTCTCTGAGACAGCTGTTTGTTTCAGAAGTAAGACTGAATTTTATTTTACTATTTAATTTACAAAAATCAAGTATCAGCACTCAAGATTTTTATTAAACCATAAATTTCATAGGCAGGATTGGTATAACTTTTCATACCAAGCACTATCTGTTTACTGCGCACATGATTTAAGTTATATCTGTAAATAATTGCTAAGATTCCTTTTATTTTAATACTTTCTTTAAGTTACACACTAATGTACAGCAAAAAAGGACCTCTGTGCTTACTATCTAAATTTGTGTCTGTTTTATTGTTAGTAAAGAATTATTCAGAAATAACATAACCTCCACTAAAATAATTTTAAAAATGAACTTTCATTACTTTAACAAGTATTAGCAAGATTGAAATCATCAACAATAGCTAACAAAAATTTCTTATTTTGCACACTTACCACTGGTTCATACTCTCTTAAAGAAAAATTGATAATTGCCATTTACTAACTCATGACGTACTTTACCAGAAAAAATATAAGATCAAAAATTAAACCCGATTCCTTTCTTGTATTAAATTTTCTAAGATTATATTGGATGTACAAAGAAAAATAATAATTTATACATGGTATAAATATGCTGAACATGCTATGGTATATGAAAGAGCAGTATATCCAAGTAAGTAACTCCTGTTATACTTGCTTCAACAAAAAATCTGATGTGGACACCACATAACTTCCTTGTACGCCTATTAAATTACATATACACATTTTTTGCTGCATTTAAACTTATTTCATTTGAAAGTGAGATACAATCCACGTATTCTTTAATAAAGTGCACAGTTACACAATTGCATTGTGGTGGACACCAATGTGATGCACTGTGCATCACATTTTTTATGTGGTATCCATATCAGCATTTTACATTAGTTTATATATTAATTGTGTTTCACGTCGCTCAAGTAGATATGTGGTATAAGTGAGAACGTGTAGGACCCGTAACCATACACATGTAATCAATTCGCACTCGACTTTAAACACATATGTATTTTTCATTTAAATATATTGATTTATTAATAATTATTAACCTCCGATTGCAAACATTTTTGAATTAAAATGAAAAGTACATAAAATTTTATTTCACTAATAACTTCTGATTTTTTTTCATATTTTTACATATTGTGATCATGAAAAATTTCGGTTTTCAGATTTCAACAGAAATATCCATTTTGACCATCCCTGAATCCATTTTGATTACTTTCAGTGTGACGTCTGTAAGTATATATATATATATACACACACACACACATATACATATATATACGTACATATGTACTTAGACGTCACACTGAAGGAATCAAAATGGATTATAAATCGATATGTATATATATATATATATATATATACACACACATATACATATATATACGTACATATGTACTTAGACGTCACACTGAAGGAATCAAAATGGATTATAAATCTATATATATATATATATATATATATATGTGTGTGTGTATGTATGTATGTGTGTATGTGTGTATTTAATAGGAAAAGGAAGTCATGAGATGTCATCTCATTTTTTTTTATTGTTATTATTGAATTATTATTTACTGTTAAAACCTTTTTTTACAATCAGAAGGAAATAATTATTAATAAATCAATATGTTTAAATTTTTTAAAAAAAGTTAAAAAAATATGTATGGAAGTCAGATTCAAACTGATGTGCCTTCCTTGTAAGATCCAAATATTTCATTAATTAAAATTTGATTTGGCTATAACTCTGGAACCAATGAATAAGTACCACTTATGATATATCATTGAAAAGCTATCAACGAGGGCTTGTTACTGCAGTTAAGAAAAAGTCCAAAATCCAAATTTATTTAGAGGTCTGACTGTATACACAATTTTTGGCCCAGTTGACTGCAATCTAGAGGGGAGGTACACTAGATGTTACAAAGGTTCTAAATACAACATTTCAACATTCTACGGCTAATTGTTTTTGAGTTAATGTGAGATACATATGCACGTATGTACAGAAATCACACCAAAACTAGTCAAAATGGATATTTCCATTGAAATCTGAAATTTTTCACAATTGCAATACTTCGTACAAGGAAATAAAAAGGACATCCATAAACTTGTCATCAGCCTATTGTACAGAAAACATTAAATTTTGGGAAGTCCTATTCATATTGTAAAGATTTAAGAGGATTTTCTGACCTCTAGACACAGACATTATGTATGTTAACTTTTTTGCTAAGAAGAAATGTTGATTCATCACTAAACACAATACAATCAAGAAAGTCATCAACTTCAATGCTACAAAAAGATTCTGAAATCAGCACGCACAGTGCAGCCAGTAGGCTTCAAAATTTGTAACGACTGTAAACAGTATGATATATGTAAATGTTTCCATAAAACATTCTACACTTTTAGTCACCAGCTGGATTTCCTAAATGATTTTTTAGCACTACAAAAAAAGACTCCCTGTTCAAATTTTCTTCAAAAAAAAAACAAAAACAAAGCTTTCTTGACTAGTGGTGCAATCAAACAGAAAGATAGGGAGAACCAATATATGGCCAAGCCCACAATTAAAACTGTCCTTTTTGCGCTTTGATTCTGGTCTTAAATCAATTCTGTACACCCTATCCAAGAGATATTATAACCAATTAAAACCCTGATATTCTTCTACGTACACCAGGTAGTTTAGGGACACACTTTAGAAAAATAAATAGGCTAAAACTGAAAAAATAAATTTTGCGACTCTGGCTCAACAAATTACTACTTAGGAGGAAATTATTTAGTCAAGAATTATGTAAAAAAAAATTACTCTACCTTCAAGTAAACTTTTAAGACGTGGAGCCTATAGTGACAAATTTTAACAATTAAATGGCATCAATGTATAAAACCCATCATACAGTCACAAAATTTCAAAATAATTGGTTAATCAAGTGTGAAAATATCATGCAAAACAACTGATGAAAAATGCTTAATATGAGAGTTATCCCCCACCCCAGAACGAAACTGTCTGAAAACATAACCAAAATGTGACACTATGTAATGGGATCAACTAATGGGAAAAACATAAGCTGGTTGCTTGGCCAAATCAAAAAAATATCAAACTTACCCACTTGTTTCCTACTTGTCTCAGAACCTTAAAACTATTTTTTTTTTAATTTTTTATATAAGCAGTTTACCTATGGCAGTCATTTTTTTTGCGGTGTGCACACCTATTTTTGTGATTTTAAGGGTTAAAATAAAAAAATCATAACTAAAAAACTATTGGTCCTGGAAGAATGAAGCAAAAGCAATTTAATATATTTTCTCAAAGTAAAAGATTAGTCCAGTGGTTTATTTACTCATCTCCCTTCTTTCTATAAGAAAATTAGCAATAAAGTTGAACATGAAAAACAGAGAAATTTCACTCCAACAGGCAGGGATAGTAAACACAGTTTGAATTAACTTTTTATATGCAGGTATATGTTAGTAGTTTTACCATAAATAATATTGATCGTGATATACTTACCCCTAAATTTTTATGAATTTTTGAAAACAATAATTTTTTTTTAAATTCAAATTTTGGCTTCAAATAACCCTGACAGGGCTGGTGATGAAAATCTCAAATTCTCACAACTTACAGTGCTTTTGTAGATGTTTATGGCAAATACCATTTTGACTAACTAAATAAGTGTTCCAAGGGGGTTTTACTGTCTTCTTGGCACTTTAATATTTTTATATTTATTACTATAGTTGAAATACACTTGTTTGAACCATTCAACTGCAGTGATCATGTTATAACAGGCGCTTGAAGTCATTTTCAGTCATCAAGAAAATTCATCTTGCAACATACTCATTTATGCTTGTTACATCGTTTAGAGCTTTGCAGTTATAGAATGGTCAGTCTGACATTAGTCAGTGATCTGTTCACATCTTTACAGTGTCTCAAATTTCATCCTGTGTTTGGAAGTGTTTAATAAATAAATAAGTTTCACTTAATAATATTATATTTGAAAATTTTAAAGTCAGCTAAATTTTTACATTATTTTCAAGTAATTTCACATAAAACAATGGAAGAACAATGTTCCATAGAAATTTATGTGAATGAAGAGCATCATAAAATATTAATATTAGTGTCATAAATATTAATGTGAATGAAGAGCATCATAAAATATTAATATTAGCGTCATAAATATTAATGTGAATGAAGAGCGTTGTGTATGGTACAGTGCCAAATGTACTCATAATGATTTGTGAATTTAGTGATGAAAACCAACAACTTATTCTTTTACGTGTTAATTCAGATGTCACTAGTGTTTCTAAATATCATGAAAAAATGTTTTTGACAAAATTCAATCACCTGTATTGACAGTTCTGTTGTGACCCTTTGAGAACTCATAAAAAAAAAAAAACAGTTAAGAAAAATTTAAGACAAAAAAAAAATTTAAGAGTAAGCTCTTAAAGAACACATTTTTCCAAATTTAAATTTAGTTCCTGGAAAGTCTCTTTCTGTTAACTGTTTCAAACATATTTTTTCTCAGCAGAACAAAGAACTATATGAATGTGAAGACCAAGAGTAATACATTACCTCACATCATAATACTGAACAATTGGATGCTGCTTGCAGCATTTTGGGTATATTACCTCCATCAACTAACTACAGTGATGGGTCGTTCTCACACAATTTCAAGAGAATTATCAGAAGAGACATCACAGCTGTTGGTTAACCACACTAAATAACAAACTTTCATTGCTACAAAGACAGGCTACTTCATTGAAGAATAATTAAAATTTTGCTAAAATTTATTTTTTCTTTGATAGTGTTTACAAAAATAAACCAAAATAAAACTAAAAATGAATTCTTGAAAAAAGATATAGGCTACTCATTGAAATCTCAGTTTGGGTAAGTTTTACAACCATTTTTGAATCAAAATTGTATTATTAGGTTAATAGTACTGGTTAAGTTATCATTTAATTACAACGTATCATTAATAACTTTAAAAAACTATTTTATAAATATTGAAAACATCAACTGTAACATAACGGTTAAATACAAAAATATATAAAAAATGTAAAGTGCAAAGAAGTCAAGAATCCCCCTTGGAGCACTTTTTTATTGAGTCAAAATGGTATCCTTTTAACAGGTTTTTCATGATTTTTGAGGTTATAACTTTTTCAAAAATTTTCAAAAATTCATAAAAATTTAGGGGTAAGTATATCAACATTAATATTACTTATGGTAGAACTAATAATATATACCTATATATAAAAAATAATTCAAACTGTGTATGCTATCCCTGCCTCTTGAAAAGAATTACCAAAAGTGAAATTTCACTGTTTTTCATGTTCAACTTTATTGCTAATTTTCTTATAGAAAGAAGGGAGATGAGTAAATAAACCACTGGACTAATCTTTTACTTTGAGAAAATATATTAAATTGCTTTTGCTTCATTCTTCCAGGACCAATAGTTTTTTAGTTATGATTTTTTTATTTTAACCCTTAAAATCACAAAAATAACTTTATTGGTAATTTACTCACAGAAAGAAGAGAGAGTAAATAAACTAATAGTTTTTTGGTTATGATTTTTTCCGTAAACCCTTACAATCACAAAAATAGGTGTGGGCACTGGAACAAAAAATGGCCACCACAGGTAAACTGCTTAAATAAAACATTTTTAAAAAAGTAGTTTTAAGGTCCTGAAACATGTAGGAAACATATGGGTAAGTTGAATTTATTTTTGAATGGTCAAGCAACCAGCTTATGTTTTTTTTGGGTCACTTCAAATGGATTGACCCACCCTGGTTGGTATTCTCTTTGTTCTTTCTAGAGTTGTGAACCATCCTGTTCAGGAAGATTCTGAAAGAATTTTGTATGTTGTGTGTAGGAGTGAGTGGGTAGAAGTGAGTATAGTGAGGAGTGAGCTGTTTTTTTTGTTTTTTTTTGGGACACTGCAAATGGTTTGATCCTAGTACAAGAGCGTAACTAATCATCTAGGAAAATAAAAACTTTCAAATTATGAAAATTTAACCATTCAGAATTATAAGCATCTTTTACAAAAAACTTTTTTTTAAATTTCTTAATGTAGTAATAACATTTATGTTTGAAGATTTTGTTTGGCAAACATGTTTGCCAACCTCACAAGGACAATTTCTTTTTATGCAATTTATACTAAGTAAATAATGAATTTTAATAAAAGATTTCAGGAGGGACAAGAATTATAGTAAATAAATTTAAATCAAATTTGTATTTTGGAGAATACTGACTGAAGATTTTCTTCCATTCATTTACATAAATTGAGATAAAATTTATAGTGAATGCCAAATAAACAAAGACTACATACAGACACACATCTCTTTCTTTCTTTCTTTCTTGCACATGAGCATGCATGTGCACACACACACACACACACATACATAGAGAGAGTGAGAGAGGGGGCAGTGAGAGAGAATACAAATGTAATGCAAAACTTGTTCATTTTAATTTAAAAAATTCTTACCTAGCATTGTTTTCACTCCTTCCTCCACCAGTTCTAAAACAATAAAAAAAAGTAATAAATATTAACAGAAATATTTACTGTAGCAGTAAACTATAAACCATACATTTAATTTGCCAATAACGATAAACAAAGTTTTATCATTATTTGTTTCTATATAGATCATAAATTTTAGTATTTATCACATCAGAAAAAATGCACTAAAAAAGTCAATAAATAAAATAATTATTCAAAATAATTATCTTACTTTAATACAACATGTAAATGGTGTTTAAATATTTTTAAGTAGCTCATTCAGAAAGTCTTTGTATTTTCAAATTATTAAATCAAATTACCAAATCATGCCATCAAAGATGGCCAAAGCGACGACTGACTTCTAGTAATTTTATTTAATGAATACACAACTAATAACATAAGTTAGTTAAAAAATTTAATAAAACTACAATATTAAACAAAAATGTTAAGTACTGTTGTTTATTACTGTCATTCCTTTCGTTTATGTACAAGGCACTGTTCATAAGGGCCAATCGTTAACAAAATGAGAACAGTTGAAAAAATGAAAAATTTATTAATGGTTCCAAATTCTTACATACTTTATTTTTCTAAATAATCACCATTTCTTTCCAAACACTAGTGATATCGTGAAACAAGTTTCTTCAACCAACTGAATAAAATTCTGCCACCTGGGATTGCAGAGATTTTCAACCCTTCATTTTCCTCAATTCATTGAGATTCAAGATGGTAGTCACTGGGCAGATCGGGACTGTAAAGAGGATGATCAAAAATCTCCCATAAGAATTTTTGAATTGTTTCTGTTGTGCATACAGCCATGTATAGACCTAAGTTATCTGAGAAAAGCAATTCCTGATATCAGAATTCCCCATCAGTTCTGAATGGCACGATGCAGTTTACAAAGTGTTCTACAATAGACTTGTGATGTGATATATGTTCCAGGTTCCATGAAATCAATCAAAAGCACAACCTTTTAGTCCCAAAATACAGCTGCCATGATTTTACTTCAAGACTAGGCTTGTTTAAATTTTTTTTGGTTTAGATGAACCAAAATCACACCACTGCACGATTGTTTTATCTTTGAAATAAGCACGAGCTGATGTCAATCTGTGATCTTTGTGAGCAGCACTTGTTAACAGTTTTGGCACACATTGTACAGAGTTTACAACAACTTAAAGTGTCTGTCATGATTCTCAACAATGTTGTATTTGAAATGTCCAGAAATTCTAGAGAAAGACTGCTATTCATAAAGCTATGACTTTCTCTCACTTCTGCATTCACATGTTCACCGAGATCATCAATCCATCACTAGACCAGCCACTTCTCTGTTTGTCATGAACATTGAACGGCCTTACACTTAAACTCATGACACCACTGCCTCACTTCTCCTTCATTCATTGTGGTATGCTTATATGTTTCACACAACTGATGGTTAATTTCAGAGGCATTATGTCCTCTTGTGTTTAGAAATCTTATCACTGACGAAACTCACACTGGAAGGATTTTAATATTGGTGCATTCATTTTAACACACTGCCTTGCCAAGGCAAACAATGAACTGACAGCAATGTGGCGGTTACATGCCCAACAGACCACTTAAACCAATCAGTGTTGCTAATCATCATTTATAACTCATCAATCCTTACTTTTGAACTGTGCCTTGTAAACACCAACAAACAAGTCAAATGATTGATGGCTTAAAAAAGAAAAAAAGGAAATATACTGGAATGATCAATATAATAATCACTAGAATTTTTTTATAAAATTTACAAGGCACAATTTACCATTCATATCTGGGAACACTACGCACTTTTTAATAAATGAATCTTACAAAACATAATCGTGGCTTATTTGCTTTTTTTTCGTTACACATAATTACGCATTCTGTTTATATAAGTTTATAGAATAATGTACAAAAAAAAATCTTAATTTGATATATAACATTATTTTTATAAAATTGTAATTCAATTTGGCAAAATAAAACTGTCTTTTCTTTCATTCCTAAAGTCTACAAGAATATATAAGTAGATTCTACATTTCTTTTTATATAATGAAAAGAAGCCATCGAACGCCAACACTCCTGCTGACCTGAAACATCTAATAAATAGATTGTGAACAATGTTTTGTTTAAGATCAATTTGTATCACTGACAGGGTTCACAAACAAGTCCTCTGATTACTTAGAAATGAATACAGAAAACATATAACAGAAATAAAATTTTATTCTAAACAAAAGGTTATGTTAACCAAATAAAAACCAAATCACACATCAAAAAACTGAAAAATTAAATTAAAAGTTATGCACAGTTACAGTTATGTCAAAGTAATAATACCTTTTACGTCGTCTACCCTCTCTCTTCCTTTTACTGCTTTCAATAGATTGTGGTACAGAGGCAGTCAACTGTGATGATGATGAAGATGATAATGATCCACTAGTATCCACGCTTTTATTATTAATTGTAGTTGAAGAACTTTTAAAATTATTTTCATGTACTGTAGCAATGCTACTACTACTGCTGCTGCCAGCCTTGTTTCTAATATTATTTTTATTAATTCTGTCAGATTCCAACCTCTCACTTCGTTCAACTTCTTCTACCCAATCCTGTAAAGGTAAACGAAAAACATAATTAACAATCGCATCCTTACTGCAGAGAGCTGATTTTATTAAATTAGCTCAATGTAAAATAATCTAAGATTTCATTGTTATACAGCAAAATATCTGAGGCTTGCAAATGCAAAATTAAATAAAAAGCAGAAAAATTTCATCTTTTCCCTTGTAGTGACAGCACTTCAACTACATGAAACTGATCACAAAAAGCAAGTTTGCTATTTTAGCTGGTTCTAAAGCAACCAATAACAGAATGTCATTTACTTCATAATTGTTTTTAACTAAATAATTATTCTATGAATTCTGTATATGTGAATTACATGGTTTCACTTACCGGATTATGTAAACTTATAAATGATGATTCATTTAAAACAGGTTCTGACATGTCAGCACAGAGCAGTCTTCTAAGTCGTACAATTAACACATCAGTACTGTTTAAACATTTGCTCTGTATGCACATACTGCGGTTTAATCTTGTTTTGTGATTATAGTTACCGTGTCAAGTCTGCTAGGTTAGTGAAAAAAATATGCCAACCATAAATGATCTGGAAACGTGCATGAGGATTTGACTTAATAACAATAAAATCTGACTCCACCACTAAAATCATAATGAACCACTTTGGCTATAAAGTTGAAGATCAAGATTAAGAACTGGGCCCTCATATCTACCCACTGGGTTGGTCTAGTAGTGAACACGTCTTCCCAAATCAGCCAATTTGGAAGTCGAAAGTTTCAGCGTTCAAGTCCTAGTACAGGCAGTTACTTTTATATGGATTTGAATACTAGATCGTGAATACCGGTGTTCTTTGGTAGTTGGGTTTCAATTAACCACACATCTCAGGAATGGTCGAACTATAACTGTACAAGACTACACTTCATTTACATTCATACATATCATCCTCATTCATCCTCTGAAGTAATAACTAAACGGTAATTCCAGGAGGCTAAACAGGAAAAAGAGAAAGGGCCCTCATATCTGCTTTCAACCTGTATGAAATGTCTGACAAGACTGGGATAGGGGTAATCATCACTTGAATTTACCATACTGATCGTATGGCATGAATCACAAGATCATTTGTCAGAACTTTTATCTCTACACTACAGATAAAATAATAAATAAATCCAAACACACACTGCAGTTCCTAGATTTATCTTTATCATATGATAACGCAATCTGAATTGAATGAGCTTATTCAGGATTTCAACTTGAAAAGAAACAAGTCAAGCTTTGGCTGAAAGGCGGGAATCTTCTGCATACTGATACTAGTGTTTCTTTTCAGGAAAAGTCAAAAAATTAATATTTTGAAGAAAATAAGTTTGGTGTACTATAATATTTGTGCTGTCATGTATGCATTTCATTATGAACATAACTCTACAAAACTGTAACGGTTCATTAATTCTTTGAAATATGAAGTCTGTTCTTTTGCACACTGGCAACAAACTTCCTTCTATGCTGTTGGCTTATGCAATTAATATGAAAAAAATGACAATATGAAAATCCTGTTAAAAAAAAAATTTAGTATAAGTACCTTTTGCCTATATGTTGCAATTTAAAATTTATTGAATTATTAATGGGTTTGCACCTCAGCTACTCTTAATTTAGTTGCTTTTTGTGAAAATGGGACAGCAGGGACAAGACAAATCATTACAATAGACAAAAAAATGCTGTACATTCCCCACTAATTAACTCTGAAATGATTCTTCTACCTCCACTCCATATAAAATTAGGACTTATCAATTCATTAATATATCACAATTCATTAATATGTACTGCAATAGTGCAATACATATTAATGAATTGTAAAAGTTTCCTTGTTTCCATTATCAGTGAAATTCCTTGTAAAACTTAAGGAATTATTATGGGGCTCCTATAATAAAAACTTCATTTAGAGATGGACAATTCAAAAAACTGTTAACCCAAGTCTGAAAGTCAGTTGGAGATCATTTAAAAGTGTTATACAAAATGTTTTAGGAAATCATAATCCCTTAACTACCATGATATTGTGGGTGAATTATTAGTCATACAAACATAAAGAATGTAATATGGACCTAAAGATTAATTTCTTGGATTCACACCTGGATTTCTTTCTGGACAATCACGGTGCCATCAATGACTAGTACAGGAAATATTTCCACAGCAAATATCAATCATGGAAAACAGGTACCAGCAACAGTGGAGTGCAAGAATAATCTGTGATTATTATTGCACGCCACTGCTGCTTTTTTGATAAATCAAAAAAGAATGTTCCAGATGCCAAAAAAAAGAAAACAACTACCACATTTTAGGTAAGTTGAATAGCATCCAGCATGCACATATTTTGTTCCTCAAAGTTATCCATTATTAAAGTTCCACAGAAATTTGACAAATGAAAACATACAGAGAATGATAAAAGAAAGGTTGTTTTGTACCAAAGGTATTTATTATAGTTTAACAGGATACACAGTGATTATAAATCAGTGATAATTGTTAAGCATTAAATCTGTTATTTCAAGACTGAATAGGTTCCTTTTTGCCCAAATAGTAAATAATGCTTTTAAAAGTAAACAATATGAACAAAAATTTAATACTGTTCATTTCACATACTATTTAACTTTTCATGGAACTACATACAAATACTACTTCAGGCATTGGAATCTCACTCTTCCTTCCACCTTATATCCAGAATAATACTGTCTAAAAATGTCCCAAATGTTACGAAAGTATCTAGCTTTTTTCCTTCTCCCACTGAAAAACAAAGTTAAACATTATATGCGGTTTCAGTCTGCAGTTACTTAACTATAGACTGAAGGGAAGAATTTTACATTTATCAACTTTAAAAATAAAAATAAATACAAAATAATTAACTCACCAATGTAACAGTCAATGGTGATTTGGTGATATCATCTTTTTCATCTTTGTTATCAACAATTAGATTTGTACAAGATCCTTTATCATCAGTACACGTAGAATGTTTTGTTAAATTATCAACATCATTCTTTGTGCTCATGGATGACTTTTCAGATACTTCATCACTACACCTTTCATTATCATGATCAATATGATCATCATTTTCATTAATATGATTAATCGTAGCATTATTATAATTACTACTCTCACAATCCCAATGCTCCTCCTCTTCATAATCATTAAAATCTTTTTCTACTGTGCCAGCAGCATTAAAATATTCTTTGTTACAGAGTGACGAAGATGATGATGTAACAGATTGTTTACCACCACCAGCATAATTACAACTACTTTCATCAGTAATCAGTAATGTTTCTGGTGTTAAAGATCGACAATTCCGTACATTTACTGAATTTAAAGAATCTAAACCAACTTCAAGGTCTTCCGGTGCAAGTCGACCACGTCCCCGACTACTAGTCCCAGAATTATTGATGGCACTTGGTAAAGTATGTGATGACCAAATCTGTTGACCATGTCCATGACCATTGTGCTGTTGACGTTGAAGATTATGATGATGAGGTAGATAATGATGCGGTTGTTGATGATAAATGTGCGACTGACCATGAGTATGATGGTTATACATCTGATGCGGAGGAGAAATAACACTATGTCCATGATGAACACTATTACTACTGCTGTAGGAATAAACATTTGTAGCTGAATTTACTGAATTTGTACTTCCACCAGTTGAATTAGTTGCACTTCCTTGAAATGTTATAGAGCTTCCATCCCAGATATCTTCACCACAATTACTGGTACCAATATATGTAAGTTGATGTGAAGATAAACCATTTTTGGCCATGTACTGTTTTTGTAATCTAGGTGGTAAAGAATCAAATGATGGTCGAATTAATTTATTATTACTTCTTCGATTATTACCATTGTTTGCACTATTAGCCGAAGATGAAAGAAGTTTATTGTTACCATGAGAAGAATTTAATTTATCATGACCCCAATTATTGCTTGAACCAGTTTCAGCCGGTTCAACGCTTCGTGTATCTCTAATCAGATGACTATCATTGCTAATGTGATGATTAACAGGTAAATTACGTGGCTCTGATGCTTGTCGTGAATTATTTCGAACCATTGCAGCAGTCCCTGAACCATTTGACCTATGGTATGATTGTTTATTATGGCACTCAAAATTTCTTTTATCTGGAGATCTATGTGACAAATTTCTTCTAGATCTATTGCTACCACTGAACAACTGAATATCATCATACAATTCATAAATTCTTGAACAAGAAGACATCAATTCAACATCACATTTTTCATCAACTTGTGATGACTCTTTTACATATAAATTTTCACCATTAACAAAGTTATTATGTTGCAAATTAGCATCATTCTTCACAGAACCTACTCCCCCTCCTCCTCCTTTACCTTTACGTTTTCGTTTATCATGTTTTGATCTCTTAGGCCTTTCTGATGACGGTGATGCCATTACTACCTTATTTGTACCCCCTCCACTTCCTCTCACAAGCATCTGATTATTTTTAAGACTATCACTATTAATTGTACTATTATTAAAACTATCATTATAATTTTTTTTACTACTAAAATTACTACTAACACCATTATCTTCATTGTGACAATTTTCTTGCTGATGATTTTTTTCAATGTTGTTACTACTATTAAATGATTTAGTTGGTCTATTATTTTTATTATCTACATTATTATTATTATCATTATTATTAGATTTAATATTATAACAATTTTTTTCATCTTTAAGTACACTGTTTTTTGATTTGTTATCATAAATATTGTTTTTAATGTTTTTATCACCATCATTATCAGTACCTCTACATTCATTGGTATTTTTACTACTACTACTACTGTTATTACTACTACTACTACTACTACTGCTACTGCTACTACTGCTATTACTATTTGAGGAACATATTTTTTGTGATGATTGAGAAGACATGGTTAACGATGAAAAATGCAGAGAAGGCTGTGGTGTAGCTTGATGTAAGGTTGGCTGTTTAACTTTATATAATGCTGTGTCTGGCTTTTTAGACTTCCTTCGAATATTAGAATTAGAAAATTCATTATTATTATTATTGTTATAATTTGAAGATAGATTTTTACTGCTGGATAATGAAGAACCTTCACTGCTGCTTTTGCTATCATTTCTATTATTATTAGTAGTAGTAGAAATAGTATTACAGCTGTCGCCAGAAGAAGAAACTGTGTTTACATCTGTTTGTAAACAAACTTTACTTAAATCATGAATAATACTATCCATATTACTTCTACTATTATTATTACTATTATAATTGTTTCGATGTTTAGGTTTTGGATTTGTTGCAGTGTTACCACTACATCTGAATGAGGCTGATCTTTCATTTATTTTCCTGGATGTTAATGTTGTAGATGTATTTGAATCATTCATCACAATGGTACTAATATCTGAACTATTATTGACACTTAAACTATTACTATTTTCATCATCTATTTTTACACCAGAGGCTGTTTTACGTAATGGCCCGCTTCCGGGTCTATATATTTCCACTGGTGGTTTTCCTCTTTTAGCAGACCTTAATGACTCCTCTTCTTGTATTTTATAATTTGGCATCGGTTCTGAAACAAAGATAAAACAAACAGAAAATAAAAGTAATAGGCTAACAACAAAATTAAGGTTAAATATATTGAAGATTTATTACTCAACACTGAATGGTCGCTGCTCAAATGGATAAGTAATTATGAGTAAACAAATTATTTATAATGAAACATTATTAATTTAGTATAAGCAATACGTACATAACATTAGTGTTTGATATTATCTACATACAACATACTAATTTTTCAATACAGGGTAGTTTTAGTTGCCCAGAAATATAATAATTCTATTTTCAATTAAATCAAATCCTACAAACTCTATTATTCTACCTTACAATTTAAATTAATTTAATTTCTTAATAATTCAGTTCAAACAACACTGCAAATTATTGGAAATCAGGTATCTCTAGAGGCAAGCTTATTTCAAAGATTAACAGCAACATAATAAATTAATATAAATAAGAGCAAAAATAAAACATCAATTTAATACTAACTTAGAGGCAACAGGTGGTATTTGTCATAAACTTATATAACATATTTCCCATTAAAGAAACATAATTTAACTCAACTGACATATTGACCCTTATTACTGTAACCAAATCCAAACAATCAACTGTTTTAACACAAAAGACAAATGCCATACCATTAAGATAATATTGATCAACATCATCGGATCAGTTGTATGTCATATACATTGAACAACAAGAAAAGCCAGAGCGATTAACATATATTTGTCAAATAACTCAAGTATCCTATAATAAAGTCAAAAATTAATCAAGCTTCATAAGCAAGACAATTGGTAAATTGAAAGGAAGAAACATTTTGGAACATCTATATCAAATACTTAACTCTAATGGAATCTTTTTGTCACAAACTACTTCCAGCTTCCCAAATAGCATCGGATATAAATAAATCTTATGAGCCATGTAATCATACAATCTTTTGAAATTTTCACTTTTTGAAAATGGAACAATAATTCTTACCCTTATTTCTGCCAAACTGTACAGTATTATGATCTTCCATATTTTCTGTTCTTAAATAGATCTTATCCGTTAATCTAAAGATGTACAACAACTAAGATGTGTCTTATAGGTAATATTTTTTAATTTCCTAAAAACAGGTTAACAATGAATTTAATCTACTCATTAACAATCAACCTCACAATAAGTTTTTGGATTACAATTAATAGTTCAACAACCAATTTATATGTACCTCCCCAACAAGTTACTGCATAATGGATTCTGGAGTCCAAAAGGGAATAGAACATTTTCATTAAATAATTTGTACATATTTTTTTTTTTAAGTAATAACAATTTCTTATGCAAAAAGCAATAAGATTTTTAACATATTGCACATGACTCTTCCAAGTCAATCAGCTAACTAAGGTCATTCCAAGATATTTAACACTACCAAACTAAATTATAGATACACATTTAGACAAGTTTCCATCCACGCAAATTACATTATAATTTTTTAACTATCAGTTACATTATCGCTAGACCTTAAATTAAATAAAACAAAATTAATTTTTTAATATTTAAAGTAATTCCATTCAATGTTAGTCACGTATTTGTGTCTAGGATCACTGAAAATATTAGTATGTAACTACTACATTTTAATTCATCAATAGCAGATAGCCATATCATCCACAGGCAATAACTTCACCTTTCAATTTTCCATTACAAAAATCATTCACATATACAGAAAATAGGACAGAACTAACACAGATCCTTGGAGAAAGCCATGAGGTAATTTACCTGGCCTACTTAGTACATTACTAACTCTAACTGATTGAATTCTATTTTACAAATACGTTGAGAATGACATTTATGTTTAACAATCCCTCTAATACCTATTTTTTCCATTTTATATATTAAAATTGAATGCTCCACCATATCACAAGACTTTAGCATATCTAAGAATAGCCATACTACTTTCTCATTGTTAATACCTTTATTTATATCACAGAGTAGTCTAGCAATTGTGTTTTCTGATCTACAAACTTTATGAAAACTGTACTGATTTTGACTAAAAATTCTATTTGATAAGTTTTATTTTTTTTACTTTCTCAAGTACTTTTGAAATGACATGTTAGAAGAGGTGCACATGCAATTTCTTTTAGAATTTTATTATTTATACCTTCAAATCCAACAGAATATTTATCATCGATTGATAGAATTATTTTATATTTATTTCAAAACAATTTATGGGTTTGAGGAAGCGAGACTTGATATAACCGTAAAGTTTTCATTTACGGCTTTAAACCAAAGACAGTGAATTTTTATCAACTGTGATTTGAATTTCATTTTTTAATTTTCCTGTTACTTCTAAAATTTTTTTCTAAAATAATATTTATTTAATTTTTAAAATTTTCTAAAAATATTTGCAATATCAGTTGTAAGTTCACATATTTTACTCTCATTTCCAATTATTTTGTTAATTTTTTCAAATTTAGTTAAATCACAAATCAGGTCACTAACAGTTTTCTAATGCAATTTAATATTATTTCTCTGAATTTCATTTGAGATCTATTTTTATAGTTAATATAATTCTTTTTTTAATTTAGCATTATAAGGCTGTCTACACGTTTTTTCATATAATTGGAAATCCTATTTACTAACATCTCAGTTATCCACTTTGCATTTAACTATTCTGGTAATTTTGTACAATCTTTGACTACAAATCTTAATTTGTTCACTTATTTTACCTACAAAAAATTGAAAAGCTTAATAACATTTTTAATTTACATAGATTTCCCCAATTTAAAAATATAAGGGCATCTCTTAATTTTTAATAATTAATTGTTACAGTTTGTTCCAATACTTACTTAATATGTTAATAATATTTAACAGAATACTTTGTACTTGCTTAGCAAATGATCAGTAATATTAAAATCCTGAACATTACCGTAAAATTTAACACATTTATTCTTACCTCTAAAATAAAATTTAACATATAATATGATCAATAATGGTACTTGATAACAGTCTAGCAATATTATAAATATAGGGATCAAATATTTTTTAATCAAATATTAATATAGTAATCACATTTGTCAACTATTCCAGACCTGTCGATTAGACAAATATTTGACAACACCTGTAATTGCATAAAAGTTACTTCAGAACCCTCACTCAAAATCTCAAATAATATTAGAGTGAAAATTTCTTCAAATTTTATTTGCTTAAATACTTATCCCCCTGAAATCTTCTACCAAAATATATCCCTGAAGATAGGGCAGGGATTTAATTTTTTTACCCTGGAACATTATTTTAAAAAAGTACATTCCGACTGAGAAATACTAAAAGTAACTTTTTATCAGGCAGGGGTGACCCACCAGTAAACAATACAAAACACAGCACACATAACTAATATTTAAATCGTGCTAATTTTGTCTCATTAAATCGATTTTGCAACTTTCACTAAATGTTTGGCTGATTATAGGAATAATCCTACACATAGAAAAATAAACAAATAAAATAAACTGAGATAATGGACTAAGTGATATAAGATACAAATTAAAACAATGGGCTTCTGCCTCAATTAAATTCAAAAGCAAAGAATAACATGAAAATAAAATTCATTCTTAGCAATTTAAATACAAAATTGTTAAAATAAATGCATTAGTTTTAAAAATTATGAAGCAATACAATAAAACTTCTATTGCATTTCTAATATTTGCAGAACCAATTGCCAGGTTTTTTTTTTAATGAAAAATCAAAAGAAAATTCACAGCATATCTAAAAGTTTCACTTGCACAAACTAGCTATGAAATTCAGCTCGGTTAATAATTCAAGCTCTAACTACATAAATCATGATGCTTGTAAAACTCTTATTATTTATTTAGAATATATTTTTTAACAAATTATGTTTTCTTTAATGCCAACATCTTTTTCAATCTAATCTAAAAAAAGGTTTTAATTTAACAAAATACTTGAAATGAAATTCTTTGTCAAAAAATATAGTATATCTTATAGTTATAGACAAGCGATTACAATTTCTTTGTTTTCCTTCATACATGATGAAAAACTCTATAACCAAAATAAAATTCAGGCTATTTTCTAAATTTCATAAGTTATTTCTTACACAAATTATTTATTCAGCAGCTCAAAACATTACAACACAAAAAATTACTCTAAAATATAAGATCGCTCTGATTTAGCTTTACTGCTAATCTAATAAATTAAAATAATCTGTATAAAATTTATGTGCAAAACTTTCCTCAAAATTTAACTAATGCGATGATTAAAGAATCACTAATATCTACCGAACAATCTTAAGTTTTAAGCATCCATCAAGCACAAACAAACATACAGACATTCCGACTTACCTAAGCAATCCTTATGCATATTTATATACTATGATTATACATAAACAATAAGGTATTTTTATATATAGATATCCCCTAGTGAGGTAATTGACATGGAGGTGGTTATGGCACTTAAGCTGCATACATATACAGAAACAGGAAGTATCTGTTTATAAACAACAGAACAACTCTTATTTTTAACATTTTAATATATAAAGTTTGTATATACTTACACACATACAAACAAACATTCACACTGACATATTATACATACAGATAAGATAAGCAAGTGCATTATTCATTTTTTGGATGATTGTAAGTTCTACATCACTTATAAACATTATATGTAAATTGCATAATGTAATCTAAACAGTTCCTAAGATTTGTATTAACAACAATAATTTTATTTTTTTTATTTGTAAACATTTCCTACACTTATCTTAAAACCCAATAAATTATTATAAATAAACTACAACATGCAATCTCATCTGAAATAAAAACTTTCAACTTTCAATTTTGCAGGACAATCAATAATATTCCAGCAAAGTTTGTAAATCATGTTTGCATTAAGAATAATTATTTTACATTTACTGTCAGTGACCTCATTGTATATAGCTTACAATATTCATAAAAATGCTAACCGAGATAACTCCAAACTGATAATATAACTCGGAAAAAAATATTGATATTTGAAGTTACACTAAATTTTTTTTCTATAATTTTATGTTGTGTATGTGTGTCCATGCACAAGTTTGTGTGTGTGTGTATATGTGTGTATGTGTGTAGGTGTGTGTGTGTGTAGGTGTGTGTGTGTGTGTGTGCGCACGGGCGCATATAATTTACTTTTAAAAAAACCCTAGCTTGCAAGTACAGATGAAACAGATTTTTTTTTAAAGGTGTATACATAAATGTAAAGCGAGCATAATGTTTAGGATCAGACTTTATAACTTTCCTCCAAAATAACTTTAACAAAAGTCAGATTGAGCCACCACGAGGTGCACATAGATATATCCAGAACAAATAGGAAAAATTTGTTCTAGTGAACTGAGTCTAAACAAATTTTACAGCTTCATTTATCACATCTAGAGTTGTGACTTACGACCTAGTCACACCACACATGACCCCTTGACAGCCAATCATGAAAGGTCTTTTAAGTACTCCACTGGCTGAACCAAGCAAACCAGAGTTCAGAGAAGACAACATTCAGATACGGTGGAGTGCCATTTAGAAGATAACAAGTGATTGGAAGCACTGAAATGCCCTAACACTACACAAACAAATAAGAAAAATATAAAGTCCAGAATCAAACTGAAGCAAATCACCTACATGTCTTCACACAATGTAAACTTGCTCATGCAGACTGGTAAACTAAAAATAATAACTGACCTAATGCACAGAACAAAATTCTCATCATAGGTCAGAAGGAAATAAGAAACACCAACCAGGACGCCATGGAATCTCAAGGATATAGGCTCTACAAAATTATACCTGGGAAGAGAATGATGAAAAATGTCCTAGTTTGGAACAGGCTTTTTAGTCAGCCTCAAAATAATAAAATCCATACAAGAATTCAAGTCTCAATTCCCAAGAATCTCAACACTTACCCTAAAAGCATACAATAAAATCTACATTATAATAAACACCTGTGCGCCCACTAATAATAAAAATAACTCCAAAAGTCCATAAAGAAACAGAAAGGTTCTGGGATCTACTTGACCTGACTATAAATAACATCCTTAAAAACCCTGTTAAACAAACACTCAGAAACTTCAATGCTCAACTAGGCAGAGAAAGAAGACGCAGTGACATTGGAAATTTGCCAACCTAAAAGAAAACAAAAATGAACAGACTTATTGACCTGTGCAGAAACCACAATCTCATCTCATTCACATATTTCAAGAGGAAACCTCAAAAACTGAAAACCTGGAAACACCCAAACTACACTAAAAGAAAATGGTAACAAGACCATGTCTTCATGGACAAACACCACCACAAGGAGATCTACAACATAAAAGTTCTCAGAGGTAGACACAGGCTCAGAGCACAATGTAGTCAAAATTAAAATTGAATCTACTCCCCAAAGAAAGCAACAAAAGCAGGCTCCTAAAACTAAAAGGAAAATGAATCCTACCCAACTAATCAAGAATGATGGATCACAACTCTAGAAAGAATGGAGGATGGTTCACAACTCTAGAAAGAACAAAACTTACCCACTTGTTTCCTACTTGTTTCAGGACCTTAAAACTATTTTTTTTTATTTTTTTATTTATGCAGTTTACTTGTGGTGGCCATTTTTGTTACAATGCACACACCTATTTTTGTGATTTTAAGGGTTTACGGAAAAATTCTAACTAAAAACCTATTGGTCCTAGAATGATGAAACAAAAAGCAATTTAATATATTTTCTCAAGACAAAATATTAGTCCAGTGGTGTATTTCCTTATCTCCCTTCTTTCTATGAGAGAATTAGCAATTAAGTTAAACAAGAAAAACAGTGAGATTTCACTTCATGAGGCAGGGATGGCAAACACAGTTTGAATTATCTTTTTTATGCAGGTATATGTTGGTAGTTTTACCATAAATAATATTAATCATGATATACTTGCCCCTAAAGTTTTATGAATTTTTGAAAACAATTTTTTTTTTTTAATTCAAATTTTGGCTTCAAATAACCCTGATGGGGCTGGAGATAAAAATTTCAAATTCTCACAACTTACAGTGTTTTTGTAAATGTTTGTGATCAATAAGAGTTTCTTGTGTATTGTAGTAATAAAAAAATTATAACCTCTCCAAAATCATGAAAAACCTGTTAAAAAGGATACCATTTTGACTAACTGTGCTCCAAGGGGGTTTACTGACTTCTTGGCACTTTAATATTTTTATACTTATTACTACAGTCGAAATACACTTGTTTTAACCATTCAACTGCAGTGTTCATATTATAACAGGTGCTTGAAGTCATTTTCAGTCGTCAAGAAAATTCATCTCGCAACATGCAAGATGAATCATTTATGCTTGTTACATTGTTTAGCTTTGCAGTTACAGACTGATAAGTAGTCTGACATTAGTCAGTGACCTGTTCACATCTTTACAGAGTGTCTCAAATTTCATCCTGTGTTTGGAAGTGTTTATTAAATAAATAAGTTTTATTTAATATTATATTTGCAAATTTTAAAATCAATTAAATTTTTACATTATTTTCAAGTAATTTCTCATAAAACAATGGAAGAACAATGTTCCAATGAATTTATGTGAATGAAGAGCATCTTACAACAGTGTATGGTACAGTGCCAAAAGAACTCATTAAAGATTTGTGAATTTAGTGATGAAAACCAACAACTTATTCTTTTACGTGTTAATTCAGATGTCACTAGTGTTTGTAAATATCATGAAAAAATGTTTTTGACAAAATTCAATCACCTGTATTGACAGTTCTGTAGTGACCCTTTGAGAACTCATAAAAAAAAACAGTTAAGAAAAATTTAAGACAAAAAAAAATTTAAGAGTAAGCTCTTAAAGAACACATTTTTCCAAATTTAAATTTAGTTCCTCGAAAGTCTCTTTCTGTTAACTGTTTCAAAAATATTTTTTCTCAGCAGAACAAAGAACTATATGAATGTGAAGACCAAGAGCAATACATTACCTCACATCATAATACTGAACAATTGGATGCTGCTTGCAGCATTATGGGTGTATCACCTCCATCAACTAAATACAGTGATGGGTCGTTCTCACACAATTTCAAGAGAATTATCAGAAGAGACATCACAGCTGTTGGTTTAACCACACTAAATAACAAACTTTCATTGCTACAAACACAGGCTACTTCATTGAAGAATAATTAAAATTTTGCTAAAATTTATATTTTCTATTATAGTGTTTACAAAAATAAACCAATATAAAAATAAAAATGAATTCTTGAAAAAATATATAGGCTACTCATTGAAATCTCAGTTTGGGTAAGTTTTACAACCATTTTTGAATCAAAATTGTATTAGGTTACTAGAACTGGTTAAGTTATCATTTAATTACGACGTATCATTAATAATTTTAAAAAAACTATTTTATAAATATTGAAAAAATCAACTGCAACATAACAGTTAAACACAAAAATATATAAAAAAATGTAAAGTGCAAAGAAGTCAAGAATCCCCCTTGGAACACTTATTTATCGAGTCAAAATGGTATCCCTTTTAACAGGTTTTTCATGATTTTTGAGAGGTATAACTTTTTTTATTACAATACACAAGAAACTCTTTTATTTGTCACGAACATCTACAAAAACACTGTATTTTGTGAGAATTTGAGATTTTTATCACCAGCCCCATCCGGGTTATTTGAAGCCAAAATTTGAATTTACAACAAAAAATTGTTTTCAAAAATTCAAAAAAAGTTAGGGGAAGTGTATCACAATTAATATTATTTATGGTAAAACTACTAACATATACCTGCATAAAAAAAGATAATTCAAACTGTGCATGCCATCCCTGCCTCTTGAAGTGAAATTTCAGTTTTTCATGTTCAAATTTAATGCTAATTTTCTCATAGAAAAAAGGGAGATAAGTAAATAAACCACTGGGCTAATCTTTTACCTTGAGAAAATATATTAAATTGCTTTTTGTTTCATCCTTCCAGGACCAATAGTTTTTTAGTTATTATTTTTTCCATAAACCCTTAAAATCACAAAAATAGGTGTGCGCACCGTAACAAAAATGACCACCACAAGTAAACTGCTTAAATAAAAAAATTTAAAAAAAATAGTTTTAAGGTCCTGAGACAAGTAGGAAACATATGGGTAAGTTTGAAATTTTTTGATTTGGTCAAGCAACCAGCTTATGATTTTTTGGAATACTTCAAATGGATTGAGGTGGTTTCAGACCCTTGAGGAGCTGTCCAGACCAGATCATAAGTCTCAAGCTGATAATGGATTATAACACGAAAAGACACACAGTGATAATATTTGTAGATTTCAAGAAAGCTTATGACAGCATCGACAGAGAATCCCTACTAAAATTTCTAAGACATATCGGACTACATACCAAATTAATAAATATGATAAAAATTGAGCCTCACAAACACTAAGTCGAAAGGTAAAATCAGAGATGAGCTCTCGGAACCATTTGAGATCAAAAGAGGACTGCACCAAGGCAATGGGCTCTCACTGCTATTATCCAACAGCGCTCTAGAAATGGTAATGAGGGAATGGCTCAAAAATTGGCTCCCAAAATTAAGAATAGGCCAAAACAAAATAAAATTGGCCTCAAAAAAAAAAGAAAGGCAGAAATTATGCCCCAAAAACCAACATGAATAAAAGAAGAAAAGAGAAACTATAATAAAATCAAAATAGTAACCCAATTTAAATACCTCTGAGAAATAATAACAAACAACCTAAATGAAAAAAATCTTGATCCAAATAAGAAGAAACTAACTAGCTAAAACTCAAAAATCTATAAAAAGTATAAGAAAGATGGGCAATGGTGGGTTATGCCCAACAAATTTTTGTACAAAGAATTATAACCAATCACTGACACCATGCACAACAGGAGACTAGGATTCTTTGGAAACATCATGAGGATTCAAGTTTCAAGACTTCTAAAACAGGTAGTACAGAATAATCTCGACTCTATAAACACCAAGACAGAATGCAGATGGATCGGAGAAATAAGAAAGGACCTGAAGTAAATTGCCCTTACACCAGAAGATACCACAGATAAAATGAAATTAAACAAGAAAATCATTAACAAAAACACTCGCAATGCAAACATTTACAACACTAGAAGGGGCAAAAAGATCTGAACATACAAAAAAGTACTCGAAGGACCGCAAGGCCCAAACAATCGCATAGAAGATACTTGGATAATGTACTGACTAAAGTGATCCTATGAGTATTTCTGTTTAATTTTACTTGTGGACGGACTAGAACATTGCTAATTTTTGTCAAAAAGTTTCATTAAGCCATTTTTTAAGACATCTACTGTAAAAAACACTTACTGCAAGGCAACACTGATTTAATGTAATTCTTATTAATAAAAAAAATTAATTTCTATATTAATATATATCTTTGAATACTTCCATTTTTAAAAGTTTATTTATAAAAGTTTTCACTAAGATCTAACTAATACTTCAATTACTAAAAGCAATCAAAAGTAATCATTTTCATTAATTCACAACTGTTCCACTAAAAAAAAATCAGATTAGATGGACAAGGTGTTTTTAATGTTTTTGCTTTTTAATTTTTAACATATGCTGAGAAGAATATAAAATTAAAAATAAAACTAGAATAATTAGATAAACAAGTATATACAGGTGTATTGCAAAGGTAACTAATTTCAAAAAACAGATCACTATTCTTTTCTTTTCTGATAATGTAATCCAGTGCAGGTTTTTTAATGTATGGTAAAAAACTTTGCTAAATAAGCAAAACAGAAAAATTGTAAAAGATTGGTTATTTGGAAGAAAAAACACCTCCCATACTGATTACAAGAGTAACAGCAGATTGTGTAACATCACAGTCATTAATGTTAACTAATGTTGAGCAATATTTTTACATTTACATAGTTATTTACAAGTTCACAACAAAAATACATATTATGGCATTGTTTACTTTAATTATGTGCCTAGATTAATTTTTTTTAATTTACACAACAGTCAAGTTACTTAAATATAAATAATAAATAAATTTTCATTGCTCTTCTTACAGTGAAAAAATAATAAAAAACTTACAATGAATAATGATGTATATTCTATCATCAATTAACTTAAAAATTAATAAATGGTTAAATTGTTTAAATTTCCATAAATAAAACACAACACACATACATCAAGGCATTTGTATATCTCTAAAAAAAAATTTGGAGATATATTTTTGGGGGAATCCTGAAGCCAAAAACTCAGTTTAAAACTTTCATTAACGCAAAGGTGTCCGCATACAAGTGAGCAAGTATACTATCAAGAAGAGAAAAACTGGAAACTAATAAAAGGAGAAAAAAAACATCAATGACATGATGGAAACTAAATTCACAGCTGATTTTAACACTGAAAATTCAACGTTTCAGGGGAAAAAATTAATTTTTCCTGTTAATCAAAAACAATGAGCAAGTTACCAGACTTTTTATATGTCATAAAAATCACTCCAAGAATGGCATACCTTCAAAAATAACAAATGTGCCATGCCAGGCTAATGAAGAGAAGTAACAGGTGAAACTATTTCTTGTTACCTATTTTAAAAATTTAAATACAATCATGCATTATTAGCATGCTGCCTACCTAAATTTAAGTAATATTCAACCCCATAAATTTCACCTTCACTCAGTTTACACAGGAGCTGGAGCTGTAGTAAACATCATTACTCTTACAGAAAGCAGTGCTAGTGCCTATTTTACAGATAACAAATGTTATATATGTCCAGATAATTTAAAGCTACAAATTATGCACTGTTCCATGACATAAGAGAGGAGTTAATTTCCCTTGTCATGAAACAGTGAATTACATATCCTTCAACCCAGTATAAAACTATAACAGTAAAGTATCAATGGGGGTTAATTCTAAGCAAAAACTGTTTTTTTTTTCTTTTAATTACATTAAAATCATGTAATACAGTTTGTCACAACATATAAATTTTAGACAAGACTTTCTGGAAATATGCATGATTTGACTAAAATTCCACAATTCAAAATTTTGTTTATGCTAACTTTTTTAAGTGTTCTTCTAGCTTTCAAATTAGCAGTTTTAATTTACTTTTAAAAAAAACAAATTTCCACTGACTTCCAACAGTAGATTTTATTTACTGAATATTCATATTTATTCCCCACAAAAAAAAAACAGTTCTAAGAAATTTAGTAACATTTCAACCACTTACATTACTACATTTAAAAACTGAAATATGGTTATAAATACATATATTTTTAACAACAAACGCCCACAGATCTGTAAAGTGAATGATGCGAGATATGATGCTTTACCCTCTTCACTATTTAAGAAGCTGTCAACAATTTTCAGATTAAGGTAAACAACTCTTTAGATCTCCTGCATACTATTGAGTTAAATTAGAGAAATAAAAACTAAAAACACCAACCACTTTACAACTCAGTAAAAGTCATATTCAGTTATAATAAACATAATGAAAAATAAAATGTTAATAACAACTGAATTACAAATATTACTAATCAATATGAAATAAAATTTAACAAAATGTAAGGTTTATATTACATAAAAGCTTAGTTTTTATACAGATGTATATATAAACATAAAACAAAAGATTTTTCATCATTTTTTGAATTTAGGCAGTCTTCTTAATCATTTTTTTTTATGAACATGTAAATGCATGCATTTAAAATTACTAAGATCTATAAACCAAACTTTTCACTATAATAACATCATTTATAATCCAAAAAAGAGAAAATTTTTAGAAATGTACATACTATATTCAATTTTAAAACATGAAACATAAAATTTAAATGAGCTTATAACAAAAAATTATTTGCTTAAAAAAATGATAACAAATAATACATAATATAAAGACAAGTAATAAAAAAATAATTAAAATGCTATTAGAGATGTAATTAACTGGAAAAATAAACACCTATTTTTTTTTAGTAGTTAAAACACAGAATAATAAAATTATAGATGCACATACTTTAAAAGCCACAGATAACTTTGACATAAAAACCTACATTACAATAATACTAACAAATAAAAAAAAAAATAAATGGCTATTTACATTTATCTATACCTCTTTAATTAAACCTTAACACGTAAAAAAAAAATTAATGATAATTATTAATGTATACAAGTAGATTGCAACCTTTTTTTTCTGGAAAGGAGATGGAAATGCATTTACGCATGGAGTGTCGAGCTCCTGCTGGTGGTCTCATCCAACTGCCACCAGCAGACTACTAACTAAAACCATCCCCCATTTATTAGAGTAAATCCTATCCACCCTGAATTACAGCCTTGCTTAATATTAAAATTCACATTAACAAATAACAGCATTATATTAGTCAATAACATTTTATATTGCATAAAATAGGTAAAATTGCATACCAAAAGTCAACAATTCTATTATTTAGACAATACAATTACAGAAGATGGATGATGTAAAAATTATATTAAAGATTAGTATAAGAAATAAAAACCTTTGTATAGAAAAGAAACTAATTAGTATAAAATGAAGATTTAGAAATTAAGAAATTTTGTAAATATTTAAGTACATTGAATTTTGCATTATAAGAGGGATTAAGAGGCATGTAATAGGCACTTCAGCCATTAGAAAAGTCATGAAGTATTTTTAAAAAAATTAGCAGTATCATTAAGATCACACCAAAAACACACTGGTTTTAAGCATATCAGTATTAATCTAATAGAATAAGATCAACATCTACCAAATCAAAAATGAGAAAGAAGGAATCTTTTAAACTATTCAACAGAAACGGAATAAGATCTTTTTAAAGGTTATAGTATTATATTTTCAAAAGCCAAAGTATTATTGTAAGAAAAACTGTATGTTATCTGGTTGATTTAAGTACACTTTTAATTTTTTTGGTGAATATTAATGCTATTTTTAAGTATTCATTCAAAATTAGTCTACATTATTCATATTTATCAACACCAAATAAAAATCTCACACTAATTTTTACATCCTGAAAACTGAAACCTGAAATCTAACAGAATAAGACATCTACCACAACAAAAATGAGAAAGACGGAATTAAGAATTAGAAACATGAGCTAACAGAAACTCACTACAGTTTTAGGTGTTAATTAACAAATACAATATAAATCTAAACAATTATAATATTAGAACAAAATTTATACAGAATCATATCTATTACTCAAAAAATCACTCAAATGCATGCATGTATGCATGTGCGTGCACACACACACACACACACACACACACATACATAAGCACAAATAAATGACGTACTAAGTATCATCTGCTGGTAACAAGATGACAATAAATAAAGTTGTTATCTTACGATGATAAAAAAATAATAATAATAAAGAAAAAAAAAGCACATTAAAATTGATAGTTTATAATTTTTTAATAATAAAGATTTAGCCACTTTTTATTTAGTTGCAAATTATATCTAAATTAATCACATTTAAAAAAAACAACTGCTTATAAATACAAAATAAAAACATAAAACTTAAAGAACATAATTAACTTTCTTAAACTGCTAAGTTAAAATATACCTCCCCCCTTTTAACAACACTTGATTATCCTAACTTTCTTTATCAGTACCATTTTCCTTTGCAAATAGTGAAAAATAAGCATTTTGTATCATCAAATAACAAACTGTAATGAACTGTATATTATCTGAAGGATACATATTCTCATCATCCAGTTCCTGTTCCCTATTTCCAATTTGTGAAATTAATTTTAGTAAATTATATAGCTCAGAGAAATTGGATTCTTACAATATAGCAAGTACTAATTTTAAAAAATGTAAATTTAGGATTTTCCTGTAACTCCAGAAACTCCTACAGTTTCTTCAAGCACATGTAACATTAATAAATTTTAACAAATGTTACATATAACAACAATGTAAAAGAATTCTATTTCGGCAAAAACAGAGTTTAGAAACATAATTTTAAATTTTGTGAACAGAAAAATTAGTTTGAACTCAAGAAATTGGCTTCAGAGCTCAAAAATATTACTTGCGACAATTGTTTGCTTCATTTATTGCTGGAATGATGAATCTTACACCTGTATATTTTAAGTGCAATGTTTGCCCTTTTACTTTAACAAATAAAGTGACATAAAATTTGGCAGTTCAAGATACACATTTTAGTCTATTAAAATTTACTAACCAAGAGAAAGAACAATGCTAACACAATGTCTCTACAGTACCTGGAGAATTATGCAAAGAAACTACACAAGTGTTTCTTGTACTTCAAGTGGTTCTGGATCAGTCAGTTTGATTATTAATTTTTTTATAATAATTACAATTTGAAATTCCTACTTTAAAACGGTACATAAATTTATGTTCTTATAACGATCAGAAAATTAAATTAATTATAACTAATATCATAGTCATAATTAATTTAATTTCTATTCATGTGCATCTATTATGGATGATATTGAACTACTATTTAAGTGTCTCAAACCTGCATGACCTGTTACACTGAGATTGACTTTCACGGGTACATCAACTATACTTCAGGTTCATTAAGCCATATACAAATTTAAAAAACTAAATTATTTTTAACTACTACGAAGAAGTGGAAAATCAAACGAACAAATATTCAGAAAAGACAATAAATATATTAGATTTAGAGAAGATTTATAAAAATTAGAAAAAATACAAGATTTGGAAAAGATTTGCACTAAACAAAAAGTTTTTCCAGAAGGAAACTAGATCAGTAAAAAAAGAAGACTCATATAATCTACCTTGTAATGGTTTTGATTAGAAGAAATAAAAAATATTTTGAATTAGTTTATTCATGAGTAAATTGTTAAACTGACTTCTCTAAACTTACTTTTTCATCTTATTGCATCTTTACACAACTTCTATAAAAAATAAGCATATAGATTTTTTTCCTGACTATTCAGCATGCTTAACACTAGCAGCTAAATGATCAATTCTTTTAAAATGAAAATAAATGATTTATAGAGAAAATAATTTTTTTTTTAAATGGCACAAAAAAATGTTACATAATCAACTATTAGTAAGAAATTAGATACTGGATTTTCAGTATTATAAAACTCAATTCGTTCATATCAAAAAGGTTTAAAGCATTATATTTGATTTTAAACAATGCTGGATAATATTAATCAGTTCAGTCCAGCCATCAGATTCATGATCAACTTAGCAGTGTAATAATACAAAATAATAAAATTATATTGTCTTTTAAAACTGTTTACTTTTCATTTAAGAAAGGAAACTAAAATGCTAAAACTTGTCTAAGAAACTTTTTGTTTGAAAAAGAACATAACTTTCTATATTTGAATGGCAATAAAAATAATAAAATATAACAATAATTTGATTATCATATTTATAACTGTTATTAAAAGTAACAATAAATTAATTATACAACAATAAATGTGGCTACAGAAATACTTTGTAATCACTGACAAAAAAAGATTATAGAGAATATAGTCAGTGAACAAAATGTATTTGTTCATCAAATATCTTAACATTAATAACATAGTTTAACACCAATATCTTAAAAATGGTCCTTATCCGCACTGCTTTCTTATCCCCAGAGAAATAAGATATAATTAAAAGTCATATATTTCACTCAAGTAATTGTAAGCCAAAACAGTCAACACATCTGGCATTAAAATGATTAACAATTAAAGTTGTAATCTCAATTAAATTATTTTAAATAACTAACAGTACATTTTATATCGAATCAGAAAATAAAATGTATAACAAAAAATAGTTTTTTTTTTAAAATAGTTCACAGTTTAAGAACAGTTACAAAAGAATTTGTTCTCATGACACTACTTATCCTAAAATTCCATTTAAGATATTCAACACAGATATAAACAATTTTTAATAAAAAAGTGATCTACAATATAAAATGCAGGATCAACCATACGTATTTATAATACAATGAAATGAAAAAATGATTTTAAAAAAAACAATCAACAAAGTAAAGCAATTGGCTAAGCAAAATAAAAAAAATTAACCATTTGCATATTTATGAATTGTAAGGGGGTAAAAATCCCATTAAGATGGTATAAATCAAGGATTACAAATGTAAATTTAACATAAAAACCATTAACCTCATAAAACGCCTGATTTACGTTTAAACACCTCTATTTTTAAAATTTACCTAGATTGCAACACGCCAAACGAATTATCCTTTAAAAGGTTTATAAGTCATATACATACAACAAATTGGCAAAAATAAAAATTTTTCTGAATAATACCAAAAGTAATTAGGAAAATAAAAACGCAACACCAAAAGTCAAAACCAAAACAGTACTTACATTATCAAAACATTCATAACCTATGATAACTTACAAATACAAACACAGTAGTCCAACACTCATGACTTTCAAGATGTACATAAAACACAATTAACTAACATACATCAATAAAGCCACGACCACGACTTTTGGCTTGAGTCTATACTCAGAAAAAATACTTTGTTTTTCTTTTTCCGTGACAAAATAGAAATTAGGCTCAAAAACGTTGTCAACATTTACACACGCCAAGCACATTCAGACTGGCGAAAATTTAATGTATGTTGTTAAATTATAAACAAAAAATATAAATAAATTTTTTACCGTAAAAATTAATAAACTTACCATTAGAACTATACAACCTTCCTAAACGTCCTTCATTTAGATCCGCCATTATACGCCAAACGTAATACACAAAACACTGCTTACAATCACCTTACAACACAATACGATCGTATTCATTCAAACAGAATAAAACAGAAACAAAGACAGCAGCGATATAGTAAGCAGTGATGACTATATTATTGAAAGAGCAATCAAAATTAAACAAATAATTCACTTAGCATCAATAAAATTTAATTTAGCATTAATAATAACAATAATAACTGAACAGTAATAAACGCATTCTATATGCATTGAAAAAAAATCTACATCGAAACACCAAAAATATTATTAATTTAAATAGTTTATTTAATAAAATTCAATTTTTAAATGTAACAGAAATTTCTGAATACTTAACAATTTTACCGTAATTATTACATCATATAAACAATCAGAAGACCCAAAACCTTACTGATGATATGACTCGGTGGTAATCGAGTTTACAACGTTCGATAAATGTATACTAACGCGTAGAATGTGCTGTTATACAAAAAAATTACTTATTCATAAACTTAGAAAAGGTCGTAAAATTTCCTGAAGCTACATTTTTAACATATGTTCCAGATCGAAAAAAATACTTAAGAAAATTTTTGAACTGGGTTCTTGTAGGTGAAAAGAAAAAACTCAACAAATGAGAATGGACTGAAGAAACAAGAGTTAAACAGTACAAAAGAATGAAGAACTTCTGGAAGAAAAAAAAAAACTACATAAAATGGTCCTTGAAGGCCCATCCATGGAGAAAAAGAAAAAAAATATATATATATAGTTTGATTTGTTTGCTTATATGCATTTGTATATATATATACATATGTTCCTTTTCATTGAGTAAAGTTGAATCCATCTCTGTATTCATTTCTAAATAACAGTTGACAAAATTAAAGCTTATAATTCAAGATTAGAAAAAAATTAATGTAATGAAAAACATCTCTTAATACAGAATAGATGTATTTCCTAATGAGTGTTTTAGGTGGCAACATACACCAACAAAGGATCTAAATGCTAGCTCTTAAAAGATCTAATGGAAGCATAATTTAATATATTTAGAAGTGAGAAAAAAGTACTCACAGTGAATACTCTAACCTGCCGATGAGTCTAGGTAATGTATACAATGCATTGTTTCACTACAGAAAGTATTATATTAATCTACTGTTTTACACTGTCTGTCTCAATCTTTCTATTGGCTGTGATGCCTGTAAACCACCTGATGTACAAGGACACCAGTCGGAGTTGCTTTCTCTGAGAGTATGATATTTACTAAACCATTGGTGGTCGCTGTAGTGAGCAGAATGAAGGTATCATTTTTAGGGCTGAATATTCCTTGCCTTTTGGTGGGCGTAGCATGCTAACACACAAATTATATATTTGGCTTAGCAAAGAAGGCAACAGGAAACCACTTCATTCCTTACTTTTTCTAGTAAACATGGAACGGGGTCTTGTTATTCTAAAGGAATACTTCATCATTTTTGAAAGTTACTTTTTACTCAACATTACATCATGGTTATCTACAACTATTTCATTTGTGGCACTTATTACAGACATAAATTGAGCTTATTCTTTTAGTTTGTTTTTATTTATAATTAGACCAAGAACCCAGTGCCTTAATTTTAGACTGATTAAAAAGTAACAACAGATAAAACATTATAAGGAACGATGTCCTAAATTCATTATTAGTAATGTAGTAGTAATGCTAATGACTGTTTGGCATTCAAAATGAATGGGTCTGTACAGTTGAGGAAGTAGTGCTTACACAACTATGCAATTCATGAAATAAGTAAATTTTATTTCTTTTACTAAAAAATAAGTTATTTAATCTTTCTTCCTGCTTACGTTTTTCTGTAATAAATTACTGTGATAAACAAATCTACTTCAATTTGAACTATTTTCTCTTTTCCCAGTAGATTTTTCATCCTTTCATTGTGGTCTCTTCTACTTTCTTCTGTCCATTTTATTTTGTTACTTCTTGTTTCATTCTGAAATTCCCTCAGTTTTTCTGCATTTGTTCTGAAAAGGTTTGTTCTATGCATTTCTTTTTTTTTTTAACTTCCTAGTTTAGATAAATGTTTCCCTATTTCTTTAAACTGTTTTGATTTTCCTATTTTTAAAAAAGTCAAGGATGGTTTTTATAATTCTATGTTTGTTTATTCTATAGATATGACCATAAAATTTTGGTCTTATTTTGATCGCAGATTGTAATTTTTTTGTAAAGTTCTTTGTTTTATCTAGGATTAAATTCAAAATTATTTACTTTCTTCGGTCCTAGGATTTTCCTTAATGTTTTTCTTCTTTTTCCTAGTTCTTTGATTAAGCTTTTCTTATTAAAGGTTAGACATTTTGCTACATATAAAATTTTTGTTCTGATTATGGGATTGTAATGACTAGTTCTCAGATTTGTTGAGAAAGAATTTTAGTTACAATCTTTAAAAGCCAATTTATAATAGCCGTTTCCATTTTTCTAGATCTATCCTAAGTGTTAGTTTTTCTGAATCATTTGATGTAATCCATTCTCCTTGTTATTGATATTCTCCTTTATTATTTTTCATTTTCATTCTTGGGTTCACTTTGAACCCAAGAATTTTCATCTTTGTTCAGGTAACATGAAAAATATTGTTTTACAGATTCTGACATCAATCTCATTCTAAAAGAATTAGATCAAGAAAGAAAGTAAACTTTTCAATGATGAAGATGATTCCAATATAAGAATTCATAAAAATTTAATTATAATAGCAGCTAGAGATGAATCATTACAAAAGAGAACACATAAATTCTAAAATACACATTTTACAACCTCAAAAGATCTATGAGTGGAAGAAATTTCTGAAGGAACTGATCCTACAATTATGGAAATCCATCTTCATTACTGGTTAAAACCAACAAAATTTCCTAAAGAAGTAACCTTTTTAAGAATGATATGGCAACACATGCCCAGGAATATGGGTATGGTTGGGTTTTATGGTTCCCAAAAAATATTAAAGCCAGCATCAAATGCAATGATTACACACACACAAACACTCTCTCTCTCTCTCTCTCTCTCTCTCTATATATATATATATATATATATATATATATATAATCACTGTGATATAAAATATTATATAATTTATAAATATATGTTTCACTGTAATATATAATTTTACATATATATAATACCTATATATACATACATACATATATATTTTACATATCACTTTTTGATTTTCAATCTTGAAAATCAAAGTTAAAAAAAAGATTTCTATTTTAAGTTTAGATCCGCTAGTTTTTTAGAACTTAAAAGTTTATTCATTGGAATAATTATTTATGTCAATAAGTCTATCCAATTTCGTGCAATATCATTCAACAAAAAGTCTTAAAGAAAAGTAGTTTACTACAAAGAAGAAATATGTGTACCATGAGTACTCCTTGTATGATGGGGTAAAAAATCAGACCAAAGCAGCGATATATATTGACCAATAGTTGTCCCAAATTTAAACTTTTTGGTTAATAGGTTTTCAAGATAAGTCAAAAAATGTTTAAAAATATTGTTGAATATCCTCCCCCAAAATCTGATTGATTTAAAACATTGAAATCTTAAATAACTTAAGTACTTTCATCATTCCAAACTTTAATTTTCAAACTACTTTATCAAAAGTAAAAATATTAATTGGAAAAAACTACCTCTTACTCTTTTTTAATTTTTTCTGAAATTTAATGCCTCAGTACCCCATATATAGAAATTTTGTGAGCCATTTTCAGAATCAAGAAACTAAACAACCTGTTGATATATTAGTAAAGAGTTTTTAGCCATAAACCAGAAAGACTTCTGTTTGGCAGGAGATACTTGGAATAACTTTACAAAATATTCTAAATAAATTGAAGTTTAAGTGTTATCAGCCAAGATTAGCCCATACACTTTATGAAAATGCCTTTAATAGAAGGGCATTTTTATAAAAAATTGAAATTTTTTGGAATTTTGTGTGTAATTTATTATTCATTGTGAAATAGATACTCATTTCTCTAGTTTGGTGATGTAGAATAATGAAGCATGTTTCAAAATGAGCAGCCTAATAAAGTGGCATAATTATGTTTATTGGTATGATCAAAATCCTTGCATAATTATGGAGAAATAACTTTTTAACATACGTGGAATCATGTTTGGAGTGGGATCGTAAAAAAAGGAGAATTGAAATTTATTTCTTTGACAGAGTAAGCCCCCAAACACTCATTTTTTATAATCTCATCTACATGAACTGCCTAAGGACAGAAGAGGATAGATACTCTGAACACTTTTTGAGATGTACTTTTAACATATAACAATAAACAACTTTTTTTTTTGTTAGCCTCTATTATTAACTGTTTATTAGTAACTGAATTTTAGTCCACCCAGTATAATACTGTTTACTCTGTACAGATTATTTATACCCCTACACAAAATAATTTAAGATATTGTTTTAAATTCCTTACTCAACCAATAACTATTCACTTGTTTAAATTAAATATCAACTGCCAGTTTTACCTAGTTTGTAAAAATTTTATGTTAAGTTTTCTACCAACTTCTGTATAGCATTGTGATGAGTTGTACAGCAAGTCCATGAATTGTAACTTAGCTGTCCACTGACAGTTTGTGTCAGTGGTTGATGGTCTCCATTTTATGGTTTGTCTTCATCACTGGTTTCGCCTTCTTTAAAAAATTTTCACCCTCCTATACATATTGCTTTACATATCTGAGATTTGGAGGCTATCAAATGTTGATGTACTAGAGAGGCTATTATTTTTTTAAAATCTATTCTGAATTTACCAATTAGTACCCCAGATTTTCTTTTAAGGCAGGTACAAATTAAGTTAAAAGTCTCAAAGAATGTTAAATTTGTGGTAAAGTTATTAATAGGAACTCACATGATTTTCATGAAGTTCAAAAAGGGTACAGTATATTAAAAAGTAAAATGAATGAGGCAATTATAATGATGAGAAAAGGAAAAGGTGAGGGATGTGATGAAATACCACTTGAATTGTTCACTGCACTAGGAGAGGCAGGAGAATTCTTATTACTCAGTCTATATTATGGAATACTTGAAGAAGGAAAGTGGCCAGAGGACTTCTGGGATACAATAATGGTACCAATATAAAAGAAAAGAAATACAAAGAAGTGTGAAAAACATAGACCAATTAGCAGCCTAATATCACAGGCTATAAAATAAATTGGATGGCAGTATTGAGGAAGAACAGTATGGGTTTAGAAGAGGCGTTGAACAAGGGACGCTATAGGGCTGCTAAAAGTAATAGATGAGAGATACATGGAAAGGAGGTGGAGAGCGTATGTTGAATTTTTCAACCTAGAAAAGGCATTTGACAGAGTTAGATGGGTTATATTACTGCTAATTTTGGTAAAGAAGGGAGCTGACTGAAAAGAGAGATGCCTAATAAAAGAACTGTACTATAACTATAGAATAAAAGTGAGGGAAGGAGATGAAATGATAGGAAGAATAGGGATTGGAAGGAGAGTGAGGATAAACAAAAAGAAGACAAAATGTATGGTATTAAGTGGGAAAGAGGAGAAGATTGAGATTAAGATAGGAAATAAAGTTTTAAAGCAGGTGAAGAAATTTCAGTACCTAGGGAGCTTTATTACTGGATGACCTGACTTGCTGACTGATGGTGAATTGACTAGGGCATTTTATGAGAAGAAGGTGTTTATTAGTGGATATGATAGAAGGCTTGGTGAATGGAAGGAAAGGAAGAGGAAAGGATTTCAATTGATGGATGGGATTATGAAAAAGGGGAAATATGCAGAAACAAATAGGTTAGCAAAGGACAGAACAAGGTGGAGAGGAGCAGCTATGACAGAACCTGCCCTAATGGCAAAACACTGTGAATGATTGAGATGAATCAAAGGGATATACAAAATAATGTTACAACAAACTTGTTTTACTAAAACATTTTGGTTTAATAATTGGTTGGTGTCATTATGAATCAGCTACTCTGTGATGCTGCTGTAACATTTATATCTAAATCCATTTAAAGGTATGTTACCATGATCACAAAAAGTACTACTATGTTATTACTAATGTATATTATCATTGAAATCAAAATAATCTACCCAAATAATTTTTTGTTTGTCACTAGACTAATAAGCTATTATTATGTGGTGCAATTCTAGGCCTGATGACTGGATGAAATCCAACTTTTTTCACACTTTTGCTGTTGTTGAAAGGAAGATTTTGGGAAAAGACTAAAAGCTTTTTCAATTAAGTAATAGAAAAACCAGCAAAAAAAAGAAATATGAATTAAAAAAGGCAAATACAAACTCATTTATAAACTGTAATTTACATTACATAATTATTTATTTATAATAATTTTTCAAACTTATTATTTTCAGCCTTTTTTAATAGTTAAATGAAGATTAGTCAAACGAAATAATTGTGTTTTAGATTAAAGTTAATAAATTATAATTTATCACAATAAGTAGATCAATTATTGTGATCCATTTCCTGGAAACAACATATTACATATGTCAAAGAATAATTATTAAACAACCTAAGAAAATTCTAAATTATCAGTTAAAAAAATCTCTCATTAGTTGGATTGCAATTATCTTACAATCCAAAACCCACCAAGAGGATCTGCCAGAATGGTTTATAATCAGATTAAAACTTCTATATGTCTATAAGTATGGAAATGGTATGGATTTTTCAAAAGAAATAATATTAATATGATTTAAAGGGGGCATCTGTACCTAAAGACCTACTCGAGGATTCTTTACTATAAATTTCCTGCAAAAAGAAACCCAGCTTGTGGCCAAGGTGTAAAGTTCTAATCCTTTCTGACATGCATGTAATTTATTATTAAAGCAAAAGTACCTAATTATTTTATAACATTTTATTATCACTGAATAAAGTTAAAATTAGATAAAATTGACATTGATAAAGTCAGAACACAACTATTTATTTTCTTTTCAGTAACTACAGGTTCCACAAAATTGCAGTTACTCTATTCCTTTTTTTGTCTGGATAATAAGAAATAAATTTGGTAGAATTTGGAAAAATTATAACTTTACCATGATTTGAACACAGAACCTTTTAAATGAAAAACAGAGACACTACCACATGAGCAACATCATGAACATTGGCGTAAAATGTCTTTCTACAGATTACATAGTAATGGTAAATATGCTAATCTATAGATAAAAAGTATCTGCTTGATTTCTTGCCTGTAAGGAATAAGGAAATAGTGGAGAAACCTTGATCAGAGCATTGTCACAAAATAGAAAATTAATAAATAACATAGAGAAGTGGTTATTCCACATTATTGAATAAAAATATCAATAAAGCAACTGTGTGAAGGAAACAGATACAATCACTACAGAATAAAACAACATTTTTGATTGACTCAATTAAAAAATGTTTAATTATAAACTTAAATAATATTAAATGAATGGATAGAATAAAACAAACTTCAATATTATTTTAAAAAACCATCAGTAGTGGTACTGGTTTTTTTTAAGGAATTCAGTTAATTTAAAATAAATTAGTTCAAAAGATCTTTCAGATTGTTAGGAAATCTATCAAACCATTCAACAAAAGTTGAATAAGATCTTTTTAAAGATTATAGTATTGTATTTTCAAAAGCCAAAGTGTTATTCTGTTGTGATATGTAAAAATAACTACTGTATGTTATCTGTTTGATTTAAGTACATTTTTAATTTTTTAGATGAATATTATTGCTATTTTTTTAAGTATTCATTAATAATTGGTCTACATGATTCATATAAACACCAAATAAAAATCTGGTACCAATTTTTAAATCCTGAAAACTACTTCTAATTTTGAAATAGCCCAATGATGTAATATTATATTTTAAACTGGAAATTATAAGTATAATAAATATTTAATGATGTTCCTAAGCTTAACAACTGTTGTAAGTATTTAAAACTTAACTAATACAGTTTTATTTTTTACTTCCTTGTATGAAGTAAAGGAAATATTGTGATCATGAAAAATTTTGGTTTTCAGATTTTAACAGAAATATACATTTTGACCATCCCTGAATCCATGTTGACTAGTTTTAGTGTGATGTCTGTATGTACATACATATGTATCTTGCATAACTCAAAAACGATTAGCCGTAGGATGTTGAAATTGTGAATTAAGGGCTGTTGTAACATCTAGTTGTGCACCTCCTCTTTTGATTGCAATTGACTAGACCAAAAGTGTCCAAAAAGTTCAAAATCAATTTTTTTTTTAATTTTGGACTTTTTCTTAACTGCAGTAATAAGCCCTCACTGAGAGCTTTTCCATCAATATATCATACATATACTTATTTTCATTGGTTCCAGAACTATAGCCAAATAAAATTTTAATTAATGAAATATTTGAATCTTACAAGGGGTAGGCACATCGATTCGAATCAGACTTCATCTCCTTTTTTTAAATTTAAATATATTGATCTATTAATAACTATTAACCACTGGTTGTAAAAAAAGTTTTATGATACATAATAATTCAATAATAACAATAAGAAAAAATAACTATTAAAGAATATCAGAAGTTATTAATGAAATAAAATTTTATGTACTTTTCATTTTTTTAAAAGTGTATATGTAATTTAATAGGTGTACAAGGAAGTCATGTGGTGTGGAAGTGTGGTGGTTTTGTAACCATAATATACCATTTTAAAAAGCAATGTAAAGTTATTAAATCAACTGAAGTACAGAATATTTTTTTAGACAGAGAAAGTTGTAAAAACCTTTGTGTAAACCTTTCATTCTATGAAGCTTCTGCTTCATAGCAGAACGCCCAGCACTCCCAGCTTCTGCTGGGAGTGCTGGGTGTTGCACCACCACTTAAAGTGAAATTGGTGTTCAAATTAAGTTTTGATGATCTTTTTAATGTGTTCAAAGAGAATATGTAATTTTAATTATTTGTTAACTTTTTTATGTGAATTTTTTCAATTCAAGTTGCTCAAGTGTATAAAGTTCATAGCTGTTGTTTGTATGAACAAATCTCATGTTGATGGTGCATAGTTTGTATCAATGATGTGGTTTGCAAAAATAGAATCATTGGTAAAATGAAGAGTTTTTAGGTCTTTCTTTTTTCCATCATTGTAAAATATTCTGCCCTGTTTGTCCTATATAGAATTTATTAGAGTCTGAACAGTTAAATTTGTATCACCTAAGACAAAAACATTAGCAAAAATAATCTTAAAAATCTCTATAACTTCTGATATAGGTCCAATATTGTTACCTGCCAAAAGATAACAATAAATAGTCTTATATTTTGGGAGAATAATTTATAAATATTAAGAATAGAAAGGGATCACACATACGTCTTGGGATATCTGATTTCACAACTTTAACTGTTTTTCATATTTCATGGGTTCTCTTATTGAAAAATTAAATTTCAACTGTCTGTTTATGATTATTCAAATATTACTTTTGCCAACTCCTCTGATTCATGCAAAATAAATTTATTTTTTTAAGTAGGAAGTGCAACAGTAATATGAAGTTATCTTCCTCTCAGCATTATAATGAGCATGCTCCTCAGCCCAAGCATTGTTTGACTATCCAGTGCTGTTATTAATTGCTGTACAAAGCCTAAGTAGCAGTAAAGAGAGTGCAACTTCAGCCATAATTTTACTGTGTTTATCATAATAATACACAAAAAATATAATTATCTTTATTATTACTTTTGTTAATAATTATTATTATATTCAAATATATATATATATATATATATATATATATATACACGAGGTGCTACTCAAAAGTTCGGGGAATTTTACCATAAAAATAAAATAGCGTACCATATAATGTCCACTGTCTCCTCCAAAGTAATCCCCTTTATCATTGATACAGTATCCCAGCGTTTTTCCCATGATTCCATGCATCCCTGGAAGTCTGCAGGTGTAAGTGTTCGAAGCACGTTCTGCGTTTCTTCCAGAATCTCCTCAATTGTGTTAAAACGACGGCCTTTCAATTGAAATTTTATTTTCGGAAAGAGAAAAAAGTCGCACGGGGCAAGGTCAGGCGAATAGGCTGGGTGGGGAATCACTACCGTCTTTTTGGAAGCGAAGACATTCCGAACGGCTAGCGATGTGTGCGGGAGCGTGTTGTCATGGTGTAGAACCCAGCTGTTGTTACCCCACAGATCTGAACGTTTGCGCCTAATGCTCTCACGTAACCGCTTAAAAACTTCACAATAGAACATCCCATTGACAGTTTGACCAAGAGCAACAAATTCCTTATGGATAATGCCTTTGATGTAGAAATGAACAATCATCATGGACTTCACGTTGCTGCGAACTTGGCGTGCTTTTTTGGCGCGGTGATCTTGGTGACTTCCACTGCGACGACTGCTGCTTAGTTTAAGGGTCATACCCGAACACCCATGTCTCATCACCGGTTATGATGTTGGAGATGAAGTTAGGGTCATCTCTTGCTGAATTTTTCAATTCACTACAGACAGCTACGCGATTTTGTTTCTGGTCGCTGTTCAACAGTCTCGGTACGAATTTTGCAGCAATGCGTCTCATGTTCAAATTGTCCGACAAGATGCGTTGGATGGACCCATATGACATTTGTACGATTGCACAAACATCATGGATTGTTTGTCTTCGATCTGCAACAATAGCCTCTCGCACTTTCGCGATGATTTCCGGTGTTGTGCTTGTTGATGGTCTTCCTGAACGCTCATGGTCATCGACTGTCGTTCTTCCCTCTTTGAATCCTTTGTACCACAAAAAAGTTTTACTTTTACTCATAGCATTGTCACCAAATGCTTCCACAAGCATGCGATTGGTTTCTGCACCAGTTTTTTTAAGCATGAAGCAAAATTTGATGCAGGTTCTTTGCTCTTTAAAATCTGCCATTTAGAACTTCGCCGAAACAGTAAAACAAAACGTTACACAACCGCACGAAAGTCAACAGTGCAGCCTCTCACCGTCACAGCTGTTGAAACACTGATTCACAAAGAGTACTTACTGTTAGCCACATCTAGCGGCAGCAGGTCGTACCAGTAATGATTCGCGCGCGAAATTCAAATTCCCAGAACTTTTGGGTAGCACCCCGTATATAATTTTTTATCAAACAGATTTTTCATAATAACCTTTGATATATTATATATCCTAGTATTTTATGAACCCTGATAGCTTGTGCCATCTGACAAAATGTAGACGGAAAAATGGCGGTTTATTTTTTCTTGATGAAAAAAGAGTAAAAAAACATGTAGCCTGCGCCATCTGACGAAATACAGACGAAACTTACGTTTGCCTGCTTTGAGAAAATAATATAAATGGTGTTTTCATTCTGCGTGATGATAAAAAAGAATAAAAACATGTAAACGTGTCAATTAATGAATATTTAATAGTTAAAGTAGCTTTTATATAAAGAAAAATGCATAACATAGCGGTACTACCGGTTGTCATGTAAGTGTATGTTATTTTTAGTGAACGAAAATTTACGATCTTTCATAAGAAGCTTAACCATTACTGTAAATAACTCCCGTTTGTTGTTTTTTGTGTTTTTTTCACCCTTGTGTTTGAGTTTTTGGCGAAAAGTCTTGATTCCTTCAATACTTCCCAATTTTTTAACCAAAAAAATCTTATCAGAATAAAACCTTAATGCATAAGCTTCCTACCAGTTTTAATGATCATCGAGTAAATTTTCTTGAAATGTATAGTCAAACATATGCCAAGATACAAGTAAACACATAAGCACTATATTTTTTTATCTAATAAAATACATATTTATAAATGATAACATCCTAAATAAATAAAATTTAATCATTTATCACTAGACCTTTAAATTTTTAAAAATCATATTAATTTATTTAAATTAACTGATTTTTTTCTTCATTTTTACTTTCCCATCTAGATAGCGCTAAAGCAGAGCTGAAGCTCTAGAAGGGAAGGTAGTATAATCGGTCCAATTTGGGCATCTGCGGTTTTCATCGGATCTTGATATTTTGATACCTAACGAACCCAAAAAATCAGATGGAAATTTTCCAGATGTTAATGTTCGTATGTAAGGTGTTTGGTGTTGGCCTCTTAATCTTCTTACATTTCCAAAACTACTGGACCGATTTTGACCAAAATTTGTCAAATTACTTCTATTATGGAGCACTGATACCATTACATTTTCAACTTAAAAGATCAAAGGGGTGAAGCTGTAAAGTAAGGTCACCCTTTCGCCCAATTAAGGTCATATTTTTCTTAGGCACATTTGTTATCAATTAAAAAATATTTGCAAAAAAATTTTGAAAATCGTAACCGCACCCCAAAAAATACTCTAAACTATTTTATGACGTCACAGGTGAGCAGTATAATTAAATAAATGAATAATATTTAAAATTTAAAAAAAGTAACTCGGTCTGGCTAGGTTTCGAACTCGATCGCCCGATCGACTAGGTACCTGGTGCGTTAAGCCTCGCGGCTACACCTCTGCCGAACGTGCAAGCAAAATTTTTACTATGTAAGTTGTGAAGTTACATTAGTATAGTGCTAACTGTCGCCACTAGTACCGCCACACCTGCACAAATTAAATACGGTGTGCGCGCCCACTTTAGTTGGAATCATTGAATTAAATAAAAGCAAAAATATTATATTTAAATAAAACGATAAATATTTTTAATTGTGTTTGTATGTGTGTGTAAGCCATACATCAGAAACAACTGTGTTGTAAGAATTTTGTCTTTCAAAATGTATTCTGATAGATGTTTTTAAAAAATTTCCATTTAAGAACAAAAAAAATCTGAAGTTTAATTATTTTTTACTTATTTTTACCTATTATCAACAATTCACTACCATAATTTACTAATCCACATACATGTTTTTAATAAATTCTTTCTGTTCTTAAATTCATATTTGATCCCACCAAATATTATTTTTTTATGAACATTCTCCTTGCTTGTGTCTATTTCCATTTGATGCTACATTGCATTGTCCATTCTTTGCAATTTTTACTACATAAATAAAATCATTTCACTTGCAATTTTGTGTTCCCTTTATTAATATTTAGTTCCTATTTATCCTTCTTTCTACCACGTTTTATTTATTTTCAAACTGAATTACTCTCCTACCAAAAAAATTCACTCAAGATTACTTTTAAAACTCATATTTGGTATCAAATAAAATAATAACATTATCAGTTAGTCTAAAAATTTTTATTTTCCTTGAATAATAAGTCAAATTGTTTCTTTAATTCCTTATTGCTTCTTCTACATACAAATTAAAAATCAACAGGAGGCAAACTACATCTTTGTCTCACTTTTTTTAATCAAAGTCTGCCTTTCTTCATTTTTTATTCTTATAATGATAAATAATTTTTATATGCTTATTGGTATATAAAAACGTATTTTCCTATAAATTTATGTTACTCCATTCTACATGATTTCAAATGCCTTCTCTGGATCTATTATTGTCATGTAGGTAGCTTTATTCTTGTTGATCCTGTTTTAAAAAATTACCCTGAGTTTCAAAATATTCTCTGTCCCTATGCTCTTTTTGAAATCAAACTGTATACCATCACACATTATATTGGCTGGAAACTATTGTAATGAGTGTCATGTGGCAATGCGATAGTTGTAACAGTTATTTGCCTTCTGCATTCTTTAGTATGGTAAAAATTGTATACTTTTTTTTTATAGGTCCGTAGGTACTTCTCCAATCTTGAAAATGTTGCTTACTATGGGAGAACTGATGCCGATTAGATTTCACCACTAAATACCGGTTAACGCCTATTCTTACTATAATGAGACAGTGCCTTCTACAGTAATAATTAGTCAACTCTGCTGGTAAGTCCTACTTTCATGAGTCCTTGACTTGACTCGTGGGTGATTCATTATGGCTTATGGAATGTTGTTTCATCGCCGAATGGAAGAGAATGAAAAGGAAAGTTCTTGGTCCTTTAAAGTAGGACAATCAAATAGGGTATGATAACCTCACCGCAACAATAGGGCCCCAGTTCTTCCAACTAGATGCTGGGCTTAGTTTTGACAACTCAGATTTGTAAAAAAAACCAGCTGTTGTGAAACAAGAGAAGCTGAAGCCATATAGCCAATGGCTATACGGCTACAATAAAAAAACAGTCTTTATGACCTCAACTAAAATCTCATATTAAAATGATATGGTGGAATTAATCCACCATATATGAAACCAACAAGACTATTAATAAAGATATTTTACCGATCAGTCCAGTGTTATGCATCAAGTGTATATTTTTGTGAATTCCTTTCAGTTTTAGTTTTATTACTATTTTTTTTATTCTCATGGCTTGCCATCATCTGTTTTGATTTTATTCAAATAAACAGAAGAAATAATAACAGTAAATAATTATAAAAGAAACAGGAGAAACAGAGAAAAATCTTTTGAAGATTCTATTTTTTCTATCTATTAAAAAAACCCCTCGTCATCCCCGCAACGAACCTTATTTAGATTCCTATCTATCGATATACCGACCATCTGCACACACTAATATTATTGCAGTTCTATAAAAATGCTGTTTTTACAGTTCGGCGATTTCCTGTAATTGTGGAATTACATTCATAGTAGTAACCTCCCCATTCACAATCTTCGATTCTTTCTTATTCATTCGCTGAACAATGCAAACTGTATTATTCTCTATAATACACAGCGCTTCGTTTTACTTTACAATGGTATTCGGTTCGAAACACTCTGTTATAATACGTAACAGAAAATAACGGACCACAGTTGTGTGTGATCTACATTGTTCCGATTTCTTTACTTTTATTACAAAAGAAAAAATTCGAGCAATTTTGAAGTCCTTTCAAAAAAAAAGATTAAGCCTCCTCTACTTTTTGATCGCCTATTTCAATGATTTTTTTTATAGAATAAATCAAGCCTTAGATCAGTAAAGTACAACTGCTGCTCACAATCTATTGTAATGTGGTAAAATATGAAACAATAAAAAATTAAATACCATTTAAATAAACCGAGAGCGTTCCATTGGCACTTATTATTTTATATAAAACATTTAATTTTCTAAGTTTAGAAAATTGCAAATTTGAGAAGGTACGAGAGTAACTGAAATTTGAGAATGTAATCCAGGAACGCATTTATTAAGATATCTGCTGTAAATAAACCTTTTATTTTAATCAGAACGTAATAATAATAATAAATTATACAAATCACGTCAGGAATTGATAGATATACTATCCTATTGGTTGAAAAACTGCCCTAGCATTTGGTTGATAATATCAAGGGAAAGTGTGATAAAACTTTGATCAAAATAAATCATTAAATACACAATTAATTATAAAATAAAATACAAATGTGATTAAAGTCCATACTATTATTTAAAATTTAAACACATGAATGAAATAACACTAACGTAAATATACATGAAGATGATAAATAAAGAAAAATAATAATTCCCAATTCAAATTCATTATTTGAACACATATTAATGTACATATTAAACGGAATGCAAAAATTTAAAATTTGTTTAATTAATATTATTAAAAATCATCTATAAAGTAACATTGTTGCAGTCTTCTTCGGACATCTCTCTTCTGTCCTTCCTTCACAACTATTAACAGACTTCGCGAAAGCGCGAACCCCGCGCCTAGTTCAAAATTGTTAAGTAACCCTAAATTCATAGGCTGTAATGACAAAAATTAACGATTCTAAATAATTACATTAATCTCATACCACACAAAATATTGTTCGCAATTACGGTAGTTTAGACCTATTACAGCCCCTTAATTCAGAATTTAAAAACAAACCTCTGGACCCGCCGCTTTCGAGATCGGGATCAAAGCCTACGCCCTCCCACATTGCAGCTCCATCACAGAGTTCTCTAAAAAATAACAAATCAAATTTATCTAACCGGACTCGATGCCAAATACGCCTACCCTCAGCCAATAAACGCCCAAACGGGTCCCTAGACACCTGCGGTACTATGACTAAAATAAGCATCAAATCCCTTCAGCTGCTCTTTGCAGGATAAGAAACCTGAGGAAGCCAGCCACTATTAACCATTCTCCACGAATTTTCCAGTTTACCAGAAAGGAATTAACTCTCTCAAGCTCCCTAAAATCTCTGGTAAGTACAGCCTCGTACCTCGGACAAACATACAGGACATGGTCTAAGTATCATCGACCTTACAGTCCGGGCAAAAGCCCGATTCCGACAATTTCTCCCTGAAAGCACCATTCAGAAATTGAGCAGGTTATTATAATGGTTGGGGAAATCCACCTAATAGGCTCGCAAATCTATAACATCTGGAAAAATACCATGCGTATAACGACCAATAGAAGATTCGTTTCACCTAATCTGCCAAGATTCAAAATGTATGTATCCTAGTCTTCAATTTCACGCATGCGCCCTGAAGTAAGGTAACCTAATTTCTTGGAAATGTAGCGCAAGTTGCATTCTGTGGCAAGACTAATAGGTTTCTGTTATCGATATAACTGCCTCTCGCGAAACAGTCCTGTAACCCCCGATAACCGCTAACAATAATAGACGCTGGGCTCCTAACAATATGTCTCATATCCTTTAAACTACAAGCGATGAGTCCAGACGGGCGCAGCGATAAACATAATGGCCTCACAAACATCGTAGAATGTTGCATTTTTGAACACGCATGGCACGAAAATTCAATCCCCAATCGGGATGGATGACTCTACGAACACCAAAGAAAGCATCACATGCCTTCTTGCAACAAACTGAAGGTGCTTCTTGAATCGAAGGGTCTCATCAAGCATGATTCCCAAATATTTCTGAACAGAAACATACCAAATGGGAAGGCCCGCCATCAACACCTACGCTTATCGGGTATCGACTAACCGACCTTTAAGAAATATCACAGTGGTCTTGTTAGGACTAAAGAGACCATCTTGTATTGAAGACTCCACAATTTAAAACTTTGTATGCCTGAGTCGTCCTAAACTCGACCTCATTCCGCGAATTTCCTTCAACCAGTGGAAACCTTCAATCCGCATAAGCAATAATGCAGCAACCTCAACCGCATCAGAGAGTCGAGTTCGATAATCCAAACGAGGGGACCTAATACACTTCCCTGTGGACACACTTTAGGCAAGGTTTTTTCTACTTCTGAACCGCCGTTACGAAGATCGACGGATCTATTGCGAAGTAGCTTGAGAGCAACTCAATTTCATTCTGCGAGCAACCACGCTTTTGTAGTTGAAACAAGGCAGAAGGTCACCACAAATTATTGAAAGCCCCGAATATATTTATATATATATATAAAGGGTGGAACAGAGGAAACGCATGTTTTTCATTACTGAATAGCTTCGGTTGTTTTAATTATAAAAAAAGTGGTTTTAAATTAAATAATATTTTTTATTGCATTTTTGAAATTAACATACCTTAATTAGGTTCGGGAAATAATGACAGTAAGATAACGTCCTTTTTTTAGGACACAAATTCGGAGCCTCTCCTCAACTTGTGAGGAGGCTTTCTCTAACATTTCAGTCAACACAGCTTCAATTTCTTGACGAATGGAAATTTTCAGGTCTTACATTGCCTGTGGCTTTTTCACGTACACTCTTGATTTCAGGAAGCCCCTCAAAAATAAATCACAAATCGACAGATGGAGTGAGCGTGGGGCCAAGAAACATCGTCAAATCGTGAAATGACATATCCAGAAAACATTTGTCGAACCACTTCAATCGATACTCTCGCCGTGTGAGTTGTGTCACCATCCCGCTGGAACTACACTTCTCTCATGTTCAGCCGATGCCTTTCCAGTTCTGGACTCAGGAAGTTGTTTAAAATATCGATGTAGCGCGCTGATGTCACTGTAACTGCGGTTCCCCCTCTTCAAAAATGTAAGGACCAACAATCCCTCTCTTGGTGACACCGCACCATACTGTTACTTTTGAGCTGTGGAAAGGTTTTTGGTGTAGTTCTCCGACGCCCAGAACCGACAGTTCTGTATTTTTATATAAGCACCCAGATGAAAATGGGCTTTGTCACTTATCATTATTAGGGCGTTTGCATCTTCCATAAGAATGGCGTTCATTATGCCACAAAATTCTTTGCGTTGCATAAAATCCCTTTCAGTTAGCTGCTGGACGATCATTATTTTGTATGAGTGAAATTTTAGATCACCGTGTAAGATGCGATGAAGCGAACAACATGACATACCCAGCGCTACAGCCATAACGGACCATTTCGGACTAGCAAGAACTGCCCTTCTCACTCTGTTTTTCGGATCACGGACTGAACGGTGAAGACTAGGTGGTTTTTTCTTCATCACAGATCCAGTACTTCTAAACGACTCAACCCATCGGAGTATGGTGTTTCGATCTGGAACTGCACCTCGACATTAAAATTTCGACGAAAATGACGTTGAACCGTGACCCCACAGAATCATTGTTTCCAAAAAACTGCTCGACAACAAACACACAATGTTCTAACCCCACGCTCATAGCGACTGAAACTGCGTAGTCTGAGCTGTCTGCCAGAGGTCGTCAAAGATCAATACCCCCACTCGTCGCTGATTACTAGCGGTTCAAAAAACATGTGTTTCCTCTGCTCCACTCTGTATATCCAAGAATACTACTAACACATTTTTGGATTCACTAGAGGAAGCAATACTCATAACCTTAAGAATGGCATCGTCTGGGCCCGTGTCAGGGCGAAAACCATACTGATCGTCCATCAAGAAGCGCCGAGAAGTCAGTCTCTCACTGATCTGGAGGTACAGAACTTTCTCAAAAGTGTTACCTACCACAGGCAAAAGCACGTGATTTCTACAGAAATTTGTCGGATGAAAGGGTTAGAAATCGCCAGTGAATTAAATGTCAGTAGGGTAGGGAATTTAAAGCCAGTCTTAACTGATTACGCCGATTTCTAAGCCGATATAGCTTTTCTATTCGAAGAAGGGCGACAATTGCACAGCGGATATCAGAAACATACGAAGATAGACTGACAAGTTTTAATGATGTCATAAATTTACGAAAATAAAAGAATAATTGTTCCCTAGATTAGATTGGGAGTGCGGACCAAACACCGGTGACGTTCGAAATGCCATCGACAATAACAATTGAAAGTGTAAGTGCAAGCGTGTTCAGATACGAACTGCAGTGTACGAAAAACAACGTGTACGCATCACCGACGTTGTTCGGTGATGCTGCCGATCATTTCGGACGGGATAAATTTTCCCCGTATGTCATTTTTAAAACAAAATATCTACCGAAAGGTTAAAAGAATTCCACCTAAAATTGACGTAAGAGCACAAGGAAAGGAGTGGATTACTAACGAATTTAGTAATGAACTGATTTAAATGCCCCTGGAAGAGTTGACCAGCCGCTTTATAACGAAAACTTGTAATGGGCAATGTTAGGGACCATATGATCGATGATGTAAAGCGAAGACTGCTGGAAAGTGTGATCAGGTTTATTATTCCTGGTTGAATGACATCTCTTCTTCAACCTCTAGATATCCGCGTGAACCGAGCATTTAAAACCTAATTTATAAACACCACACAAACCGGATGGTCAATACGACACTCCCACCATCTGGTAAAATTAAGAAACTGTCTTTGATAGAGATTTATGAGTTGGTTATTGTGGCTCAGTCAGACATACTGGATGTTTTATTTTACAAAAAGATCAGGAAATGTTGCATTTTGAATACTATCAATGAAAGGTTGTTTACTAATGAAGACAGTGACTAGAAGGGTTCTAAATTAATATACAAGTATAATAGGTATAAATACATATTAAAGAAATCAAAGAATGTATGGTTAAAAAAAAATTAAAAGGTAACAGAAATGATCAAAAAGAGTTATGGAAAAAGTTAGCAATGTTAGTATGCGAAATTATACAAAATGAAATTTCTGAAATAGTTATCAATGGTGTTAAAATAAATGGTAAAAATAAAATTATAAAAGATTTGAATAATTATTTTATAATCAATAAACAGAGATAAATAAAGTGTTAAGAACCAAAAAAAGATTCAATTAGTCATTGAATACATGACACATTTTTAGCAGGGAGATAAAAATAGACCTTTTTCATTAAAGGTCATAACAGATGAAAAAGTTTACATGTAATATGAATAACGAACAATAAAATAGGTAGAAATTTAGTCAATAAGAAGGGTTTTTTTAGATTTTATAATCAATAAAAAGTATTTTACTGAATATTTTAGATGAAACAATAACTAAAAATCATGATCGATATACTAAAATGTTTTGTAGTACCAATTAGGATAATAAAAGGTACTAATAAGTGTGAAGAAATAAGGCCAATCAAATGTATGAATGTAATCAAAAAAATTATTGAAATTTGTGTAAACAAAACAATTTGATATATACGTGAAAAATTGCAAGATATTTATAGATGAAAAATCAGGTTACAGGAAAAATCATTCATTTGAGACTCCATTGACTTTTGTTCTGAGTCAATGGAAGCACTCTTTAGAAAAGAATAAAGTCACAATAGCTGTATTTTTGGACTTTAAAAAAGCTTTTGAGACAATTGATAGACAATTATTGTTAGAGAAATTAAAGTTTTATTGAGTAGAAGGTAATGCATATTGGTTGGTTTGAATTGTGTTTAAATAATAGAAGATATTGAAGAACTGAGGTGGATAATGTGATCTCTAGTGAGAAGGCTGTTAATTTAGAGGTACCACAATGAAATGTGTTAGAAGCTTTACTATTAATTATATATATAAATGATATTAAGATAAGCTTATCATATAGTAATGTAAAATTGTCTGCTAACAATATTTTGGTGTATATCGGTGATGATATAGACAGTGCTATAAAAAAACTTCAAATAGATTTAAATGTAATTACTAAATGGGCGAATCTAAATAAACTAAAGTTAAATTTAAACAAAATCAAATTTATGGTATCAAATAACAAAAATCAAAAACAGGTTTCAGTAAGAATAATCAAGAAATTGAAAGAGTAGATAGGGTATATTAAGTTCTTAGGAGTTATTACTGTTGAAAATTTGAAATTCTACAAATATGTTCATCAATTATATAGAAAAATGTCAAAAAAGATGTTTGTATTTGGTAGAATTAGAAATAAATTAGATTATGTTCAAGCTGTTAATTTATATAAAAGTATGATGGCATCTTATGAAGATTTTATTGCCTCAATATTGCTTGGATGTAATGAAGATTAAATTGACAGAATACGGAAGTTACAAAATAGAGTAATGTGAGTAATTTTGAAAGTAAATTGATTTACAATTATTAATTTAATGTTGAAGACATTATATTGGATCAATATTAAGCAAAGAACACTGTTCTTAAACTTAATGTTAATATTTTGAGTAAGAAATGGAGAGGCTCCTATGTACTTATTGAAAGATATCACATTTGTCGAAAATGTTACCACTTATTCTTTAATCAATAAAACAGATTTGAGTTTGAAAGAATAAAAAAGTAGCAAAACATAGATTTTTATGTTACAATGGGTTTAAATTATTTAACGTATGCCAAGAGAAGTAAATAATGAAGTTAGTATGATAAAATTTAGAAGAACATGAAGTAATTATGCAAGAATGAACATTGAATAATCATGTAATATGCAAACTGGGAATTAAATTAATTTTTGTTAATTTGATAAATTATTAGCATCAGATTTATCAGATAGTGATTATTTAGTGTTAAGGTTCAGCTTTTAAGGTTTATCTATGACATTATATAAACATATTATGTAAACTGAAATGATTTAACAAAGTTCTCAATCAATCGATTGATGGAAGGAAGGACAATTATTATGGTTAAGTGATTAAGAAGATAATAGCAATTGTAGAATGATAGAAAGTCAAATGACAGTAATTAATGTAACCTACTACAATTTTTAAATTAAATAGATTTAAATAAATATTTACAGTATAAACTGATTTATTGATATTATGTAAATAATAAATACTGTTATATATTCAATCTTCTGATTTTGTTAACAAAATCTGAAAAAGTAACAATTTTTCTTTATTTTTCAGTTTTCCAACACGGGTGTGCTTGGTAAATGAGTGTACCATGCGTGTGCATGTGGTACACCATGAATGTGCATGTATGTATAAGCACATTCATAAATACTGGAGAGTTGTAAACAGTGCTCATATTTAGTTACAATAGAAGGATAAAAAAGACTTTAAACTTAGTTATTTCATGTAAAATCATTGTAATTTCAGATGTAATAAAGTAAATTTAATTTAAAACTGAATTATTTTTCGGACATCCGGTATTTATAAATGTATTGGGTGGGTCTGCATATATATATATATATATATATATATATATATATATATAGAGAGAGAGAGAGAGAGAGAGAGAGAGAGAGAGAGATCCCACCAATCTCCCTCCTCAAAAAAAAAATATAATTATTCTATTTATCATAATGACTGACTGTTTAGTTTAATTAATACCATTACTCTCAGAAATGTAACTCTGGCTAGTGTTAGTATCATCTCTAACGTATTATTGATTTTCATGTCATAACCATAAGACAGCTTGGAACGGACAGTAAAGAACAATTAATTTACTATTTTCTGCTGAGAAATAATTAATTGCACACACTGCCACTACATAGAAGGAGAGATATCTCCAGATAATGAAATATATTTAATACTTAAGACAACAATTTTTCCTACTGAATAAAACAGTTTACAGTTCATTTTTCCTAGCAATGGATACATTTATTTGTTGATTTCCAATTTACATCTACATCTTTCTTATCATGAACAAAATCACTATTTATTTAAACTTTGCTGAAATCGTTCTTTATTTATACTTTAATTTATTCTCTCATTTTATATATATATATATATATATATATATATATATATATAATATATACACATATAAATATATATACGAGTATATATATATATAATTTACTCAGAATAACATAAATTTTTTTCCTAAACAAAAAAATATTCTTAAAATATTTATTTTAAATTAAAAATTGTTTTTAATTTATTTTACGTAAAACTATAGGAACTTGGAAGTTAAAATCCTGTTTTTACCAAAGTTAATAAAAAGGAGGTGGTTTTTACTCGTAATTTGACCATTTTTTACGATTTAGCCATTATGGAATGCATTACAACTTTTATTTACCTTATAATGTTTTCTTTTTTTCAAATTTTCCTTTTATCACTTCACTGTACCAATTCTTCTTTCTTCCAACCATTGAATTTTAATTTGAATTTTCTGAATTTGCTTGGAGACCTTCCAATTGGATGTTTTCCCTAAACATTTCTTACACTGGATTTTGTCTTCAGAGATCTGTTTTTCTCACTTAGGTCATTTTTAAATTTTTTAGAACTGAAGTTAATTCAGTTTTTCTGTTTTTAAAGAATTTGAATAATTTTTATTTATCAATCTATTTTTATCCATTCTTGAAAAATACCCATAAAACATTTTCATCGTCATTCTTTGACACTGAATCTGAACATTTTTGTGACATATTTTATTCATAATTTGTATTTGTATTTTTTATTTGCATTAATCTGAAAACATTCAGGCAGAATCTGAATTTATTCTCTTGACACAAAATATCTTATAAGTGGGTAATCTTTATACTAAAGAGGGTACTTTATATTAAATTTTGTAATGACAAACTAAACCAAATTTCTATAAAAATTTTAAAATATTTTTTTCTTTTTAGATATCTTGGTTTTTAGTGAATTTTAAAATAATATGATGTTATTATGTTACATTAAACATTGTTAAAGTACATAAAACATTTATATACATAAGTATTAATATACTGTATAAGTATACATAAAACCTTTGCTTTGTTAAATAATTTATTTAGTTTTTATGTAATAAAAAAAATGTTAATATTATGCAATATGTGAGCATATGAATATTCCCTACTGAGTTGAAGCAGTGTGTATAATCCATTGTTTCAAAATAGAAAGAGACACATTTACTTGTAGCGTTACACTGTATGTCCCAGTCTCTTTTTACAACTGTAATGCATGTAAAGATAACAAGATGCAAGAGACACCAGCTAGAGTCTTTCTCTGAGAGCAGTGATGTTTATTATACAGCCATCCCCAGTATTGAACATACTGGAAAGTCCATTGTCAGCTAAATATTAGTTCATTTTTTCAGTGGACTTGGCATGCTGATATGTTTGAATCAATGAAGAAAGCAGTAGGAAACATTTCAGTCATCACTTTTCTTAGTAAATCTGGCATGGGATGCTTATTATTCGTGAGGATGGCTCTTACTTACATCTTACATCAAATATTACGGATATAGTAAATGTGTGTGTGTGTGTGTGTGTGTGTGTAATTGTTAGAGTAAATAAAATAATGGTAAGAATATTATTATTGGAAATGTCAATGATTGGGATATTAAGGAAAAACCTGAAAATGTATATATTTTGAAAATTCACTTGTGTTGAATCTAAAAGTTGTTTTCAAAAATGTGGTTTTTGGTCATTCAATGAGGTTTTAGTCAAATTTTGTATATATATTCAGCATCAAGAAAGCTGAATACAATATTTGATGTGATGTAATATTTCTTACATGAAATTACAAGGCAGTACATCCAAGCAAACAGATACGTGGCTGAAATGTATTATTAGGCATGTAAATAATGTCTTGTTAGCATGAAACAATTCTGAGGTGGATATCTTATACCAGGTGGACTAAAATTCTGTTTCTCTATTTACTTATTAGAAAATAGTGAATAAAGAAATGTCCAATTAACATCGGAAGAAGTGTTAACCCATAACCCTAAGTTAAGCCATTTATATCCATGAAGTTCCACTTTTTTGCAAGCACTTTTTTCAGTTTGACCCCGACTTCAAAAATATTTATTTAAATTTTCCACACTGCCTCTCAACATAATTATTTTAAGAAAAGTTTACACTATAGAATTTTGTAGGTTAATGGAGAAGTATTATTGTATAAAATAAGACCATTTTTATTTGTCAATATGAAAATCATAAAATTAGATGTTCACCTTTACTTTAATGACTACAGTGTTGAGTTTTGTTTTAATCTAAGCTTTACAAAATGAAGGAAATTAATTATTTGTACACACACACACACACACACACACACACACACACACACACACACACACACACACACACACACACACACACACACACACACACACACACACACACACACACACACACACACACACACACACACACACACACACACACACACACACAAGAATTCCAAGGAGTCATACATCTAAATCGATTCAGTTGTTGAGCTGCTACGCTGGAACAAATATACATACATACAAACATACACCTTGAATACATTACTCTCCTTTTTGAGCAATTGTGTAAAAACGAATCAAAAAAAAGCGTCATGCACTAGCTATATATATCGATACAAACACGCGTGTTCAGTAAGCGCGCTCGCTCTCTCTCACTCTTATACACGGCTTATGCGCGTTCTCTCTTTTATATAATTTGTGTATTTCATTGTTAGTTCATATTAATTCGTTTTAATTTTTTTTCTTTTAATTATTTATTTATCAAAATTTTAATTAAAAAAATAAGTTCTAAAATTGCATCAAAAATAGGAACAATATTTGACCATATCTGCGTCATAGACAGTAAAATGATAGAACGTCGATTTGCATTAAAATCATATTTTTGTAAAATGATTTTTGATCATACTGATGCAAATTGGTTGAAAAATAAGATTACAAAATACGAGTGGTGGCTGAAATGTAATGCACAATTGCTCATAACTCGCGAATGAAAAGAAATATTCAAATGAAACAAATATGGCATAAAACAATTTTTTTATTTTTTTTATTTGTTTGTCATGAAAGAGCGGGCATCAGTCGCTATGGCCTTTAGTCCGGTGGAAATTAGTGAAGTATGAAAAGATGCTATTCCTGACCGGAATTCGAACCTGGGACCTAGATACGAAATGCTGAGACGCTACCTGCTCAACCACAGAGGTCGGCAAAAGTACAATTTTATTTCCTATAGAAACTTACATTTATATTTCCATATAGTCATCTACATATTTCTCTCAACGGTGAACCAGTTTTCTCTTTCCGTTAATGAATTCAATTCATCTACGATGAAAAGAATACCTCAATAACTGCCTTAATAATCCCCTTTAATTGCGAAGTGAAAATCACAGGATGCCAAATCTGGTATGTAGAAATAAATAAAAATTTTAACTTCGCAAGAGCCTATTTGGTTGCACGCGATATGTGTGGCCGATCATTATTACACTGCAAAATTATCGGCAATGGATTTTGCAAACACGACATGCAGAACTTCTGAGGTATTTTAGCATGTGTTTTTGAAGCATCATAAGGAAGTGTTTCCACGTGCTCATTGGTGCTTCTCATTAGTTACAGAAACTGGTCGATCACTGCGAGGTTTATTAAACTTTTTCGCTTTACCAGCTTATGATGCACGACATTTTGTTACCCGTCTACTCACAATTCTTCGATCATTAGTTTCATCACCATAAACAACGGTGAATGTCACTAGCGTTCACTTTTTCCGCTGTTAAAAATTCACTCATTACACGTTGACAGAAAATGAGGGCGTAGCTCAACGAGTTTTGGAATATTAACAGTAAGAATGAAACTACAAGATGGCGTTACTTATTGTTTTGTGCGAAATTTTGTTTTGTCGTTACTATCCAGTGCGCTTTATATTACAGCCGCCCCTCGTATAATAAGAAAAATTGAATTTTTACAAGTTTTTTGCATAGTTAAAAATTAAAAAAAAGCATTAGTCTAAACCATGAGCAATTTTATTAAAATTACTGAAAATTATGCCTGATCGTACCAAAACAAAATATCAAAAAATAAAATTACATATGCCTAATTTTTATGTTAAACGATATTATTACCCAATACAAGTAAATTATAAAATGTTTTCTCTGCTCTTAATGTATAACTTTTGTATTCCATGCAGTGTTAAAAGAGTAATAAAGCACCATTTATGAATTACAAGCATATTACCCACTCTGTCAAAAAGGTGTTTTCGTTTAAATTAAATGATTTTCAATAAGGGGTAGGTAGGTACATTTGGTAACATACCCTTAGAAATGAGTTGTATAATAAAAAAGGTAACCGATACCTTAATAAACAGTTTATTTATGCTTCTAAGCTTAAGTACACCAAAGAACGAAATGTGGGTTTACCTGAAATCTCTGCAAAGGGTCTAATAGGGCTGAATAAACCTTTCAAAACTTGTCAAAAATAAATATATATTATATATTTACTAGTATATATATATATATATATATATATATATATACTTTTTTAAAATAGCAATCGTTTTGTCATAAACTGGTACCAATTTATTATTTATTAAATTACAAACAACAAATAAACTATAAATACATGAAGAAACTATACTTAGAGCCCGCCATACTAAAAGTCAATGACTTGTCCTGTCTAGCGGAAAGTGTTGTCCAAACCTGATAGAAAATAAATTATAAACTTAAAAAAAGTTAATTTAAAAAGTAAAAGTTTGTAAACTTAGTCGATACAGTCCAAAGATTTATGAAAATTTATAAAATATATATTTAATAAATATATATTTATATTTATTAATATAAATATATATTTATATATATATTAAATATATATTTAAATATATATATATTAAATATATATTTAAATATATATATATTATATATATATTTTAATTTGTAAAATATATATATAATTAATGTGAAAAATAATTATTAAAAAACCTCCAAAGGGTTGCAAAACTTCCCAGGCTTGTTTATTATGTTCAAGAACATTTTTACATGTGAATATTAAAATAAAATTAAGTAAAATTTATTTAATTTTAAATAAAGAATTTTTTTTGGTTATAGGCCTAGGGGTATCGACTTCTTTTGTCATTAGCCCTCGTCACATTCTTTAAAATAGGGTTTATATCACCACCAGGTTCGTCATATTTAAGTGTGTAAAGGGCCCTTACATTTTATTTAAAAACACCAGAATAAAAAAAAGAACATTTTAACACTGTTTAAATTAGTACACTGATAAAATTTACGGGGGTAAAAGACCCTAATATTAAAATGAGACATTAAATAAAACACAAAAAGAAAATGAAAAAATCTGATGTGGAAACCACACAACTACCTTGTACTCTTATTAAATTGTATATACACGTTTTTTTTTAATGAAAAGTACATAACATTTTATTTCATTAATAACTTCTGACTTTTTTCATTTTTTTTTTTTTTTGTTATTGAATATTTATCGTAAAACTTTGTTTATAATCAGAGGTTAATAATTATTAATAAATCAATATATTTAAATTAAAAAAAAGGAGATGAAGTCTGATTCGAATCGATAAGCCTGCCCCTTGTAAGATTCAAATATTTCATTAATTAAGGTTTTATTGGGCTATAACTCTGGAACCGATGAAAATAAGTACCACTTACGATATATCGTTGAAAAGCTTTCAATGAGGGTTTATTCCTGCAGTTAAATAATCCAATTTTTTTGGATTTCGGGCTTTTTAGGACGCTTTTGGTTCAGTCGATTGCAATCAAAAGGAGAGGTGCACAACTAGATGTTACAACAGTCCTAAATCCAAAAATTAAACATCCTACGGCTAATCGTTTTTGAGTTATGTGAGATACATACGTACAGACGTCACGCCGAAAACAGTCAAAATGGATTGAGGCATTGTCAAAATGTATATTCCCGTTTAAATCTGAAAACCGAAATTTTTCGCGATCACAATACTTCCTTCACTTTGTATAACTAAGTAAAAAAGGAATGTCTTGACAATAGCAACATTATTAAAAAATATCCATATTCGTAGAATAAAACTACTTCACTTAGAGATTCCTTAAACGAAACTTGAACTGACTTATAGACTTGTTAATAGTCCACTAGCGTGCAGATAAGCAACTATTTTTTTCTTCTTTTCCGTTTTCCAAATCAGCAGCAACATTATTTATTAGACCGAACTTCTTTCTGAGGTTCTCTTATATGGTACACTCTTTCGTTAGATGCTTGGCTGCAAGCAGTTTATTACAAACACCGCACATTGGCCTTTCTTCGTCGGTTAACAAATATGAATTTGTTATTCGTGTGTGACCGATTCTGAGTCTGGTCACCGCCACTTGTTCTCGGCGAGTCAGCTTCACGTCGCTCCTCCTTTTATATGGAGAAGTTTTAACTGCGTTTAGTTTCGTATTTAATCTTCTCCATTCATTATTCCATCTGTTTCTTATCTGTTGTATTAGACAATTTTTAACATCAGGAATTATATTCAAGTTATGACTGCTGCCCTTCTGGCAGCTTCGTCTGCGCTTTCGTTTCCTGCAATACCAGCATGCCCTGGAGTCCATACAAGTACACATCGCTGTCCTCGTCGATTTAAAACGTACAAAATGGACAGGATGTTTGCAATAAGGTCCTGAATGCTCTTGTTCCTGATTGCAGTAAGTGCACTTAACAAGTCGGAACATATAAGTACTTTCTCTTCGTAGAAATGTCTGAGTAGCGATGAGCTAGCTGTATAGCAATAAGTGCTGCCGTATAAACACTTGCCATATCTGGCAGTTTCCAAGAATGGGCTTCTCCATTTAAATATATAGAGCAACCAACACAGTTTTCGGTTTTAAGTATAAATTTTTATGTATTCTGCATAACTACTGACGGTTGATAAAGAATTACTGTTGGATGAATACTGTTCGCTTCTCTTTTGTTTTTCCATTGAAAAGATCTAATCTTGTGTTTACGTCAGAAATTACGTATTTAACTTGCTATAAAATTTAGACAAAAGGTTTTAGTAAAGACTGGAAACCTTAAGTAGCTTTTCAATCATTAAACATCGAAAAGCGCTCTATTTTTTGATATGCGACTAATTACTTGCGTTGTACTGAGGCCATTTTTTGAAATTTTAGCATTAAAGGATATTAAACTGCAATTTGGAAACAGTTGTCATAAACTGAAATAGTTTTACATAAAAATTGTTGTTGTGCAATGACCTTTAAAACGATGTCACAACCTTACCCTCTGCTTAAAGTTTTTGAGTTAGCCTTAATGGGTGCTTGAGGGGTGTGATTGTCATTCTGAGAGAATAAGTAATTTGAGGAAGGGGTATTTACTATCTTTTTTGTGTGTTTTTTTTTTGTCTTGGTGTTTAACACTGTTAAGAGATTCTGTAGACCGATTTTGAAACTAAGTATGAAAAACATAAATTTGCACAATTTAGGTTACTGTTATTGTAGCCCTTGTTTTTTCAATGCCCTTTAAAATTATATATCACAATGCTATTTTTTCCATTAAATATTTTTGAGTTGCCCACCTAGATGAGGTGTTTGGGGTGTATTGGTCTCATACTGAAAAATATATTGTTTTGAAGTAGGAGTTTCTGCTAAATCTTGTTTTTCTATGTTTTAACGTTAAAAAATACTTTAAGAGTACCCATACTTTATTATTACGTTATCTATACTCTTTATATCTATATTTCTCAAATAATATACATTGTCAACTACATTGGGCAACTATAAGATCGCAAAAGGAAGAGGACTAAAAAATTAAGGTAACTTTTACTCTTTTATGTAGTATAATTATGGTATTATTCAGATCACATGACAGAAGAACATTCAGTGAACCGATGGTTAAAAAATTCACTTTGTTTCTTCAGATTTCCCATCTAATCTTCATATCATCTCATATTTTGTAATTTTTAGCTGTGTTTCCAGTTTTGTACGTAAAATAATAAATATTTAATAAAGACACAACTAATAAAATTGTTGTTATTTCGCTTACATTCTTTTTACTGATATAATTAGTTTTGTTTTCCAGTCCAGTCTTTTATCTTGTTATCACATCGTTGTCTTATTGAAATGAGTTTTAAAAATCGATCTTCTATCTTGCAGATTCTTATTTAATTGAATGATAAATAATTATTAGAACGCAAAATCAGAATTGAGTATACCTGTTTGGATTTAATGAATTTCTATAGGAGTACAGTTATATGATAAAATATTTGGAGAAGCGTATATTATAAAATACATAGTTATGGAAAAATCAAGCATTTACGTTTTTCCCTTTAACACATTCGTAAATTTTATAAATAAGAGAGATATTTTATTTACTAGTATAGCTTGTCCAAGCCAAATTGGCGCAGATCAGATGAACAGCATATTTGTATATCTTGCTGCCTAACTAGCACGGGTTAATAACACTACTCCATTACAGACAGTATGTATACTGCACGACTATTGTTTATTCTAATCAGTGAACAAATTCACGTCTTGTATTTATTAGTTACTTATTTAATCCTGAGTTTATATATTATTAAATTAATAATTTATTTCTTTATTAGATACTGAAATAGATATATTATGCAGAATAATCGGCTGTTACTGATTAGTATTTAGCCCTAAATGTATTTATTTGTAGTTTTATAACTATATAACAAGATTGATGTCTTCTGTTTATGCTACCGCTCTTTGCCATTTGTTCTGGGAGTGGCGAACAACCGTACGCTAGCGTAGGCTATGAGTCATGCGAAAGAAAAATCTCTTGTTCAGGTTTGTGTAAATAATATCCGAACGATGTGTCATTCTAAACATTCAAATGAAACTTTAAATATCTCTTTATACAACTGTTCGTGATTCGTTCAAAGACTAACTTGTTTTTTTTAAATGATTGCCTTCTAATTTATACTGTACTTGCAGTTAAAAGTTATCCAGTTAATTGGTGTATCCAAAGAGTAAGGTTATGGTCCGATTACAACGTTCTTTGAGTTTCAGTTCTGAAAGTAGTTGAAATCTTAAGTGAAATTTTAAAAGTAATTTATTCGCGTTAAATTAGTAAATTTTTGTCGGCTCTATTCTTATGGTAGTGAATTGATTTTATTATTTTGCATATTATGTCTAATTTACGAGTAAAAGACATTCACCGCCAAGGGAAAGACGTAATTCACAACATCTTTAATTACATGGCAGGAGAAGCTGCAGTTGGAATGTTTGTTAGTGACCCCAAAAATGTTGTAGAGCGTGTTGCGTGTGCTACAGAAGTTTCAAAAAGAACAGTTTAACGAATTACTGGTGAAATAGCTTCGGAAAAAAATCAGTTCTCCTCGCAAAGGAATAAAACGCAAAAAGGAAGTGACAAACCCGGACAGTTTTGATCGGAATGCCATACGACGTAAAGAGTTAAAATTTTACTTAAACGAGGGCTGCTTGCCTTTTCAAAGGAAACTTACCGCAAAACAAAAAAGTGATGGTGTATTTAATGGCAAAGAGTAGCTTACGGACATTTTTGTTAAGCGTGGACTTCAAATGGAAGAGAATCAGAAGGATAATAGGGCAATTCTTATTGAAAAACATGATATTCAGTACAAACGGTTTGTGTATTTGAATAAAGTTAAAGAAAGACCAATCGTCTACATCGATGATACTTATATTTTTAATTCTCATTGCCAACAGAAATGTTGGCAATCTTCAAATGCGCCTGAGTGTTTTGCTGTGCCAATTTCAAAATTAGAAAGGATAATAATTATCCACGCCGGTAGTGAAATGGGATTCGTTCCCAACTGCTTGACAGTATGGAAAGCCAAATCTTCCTCAGGTGATTATCATTCTCAGATGAACTGTAACATGTTTTTAAAGTGAATAAGAGAGAAATTAATTCCTAACTTGCCAGTAGACATTGTCGTTGTTTTAGATAATGCTTCTTATCACAATGCTGAAGAAAGCCGAGCATCAACAAAACAACCAGTGATTGACTGGCTGCCGATTAACAGCTTACCATTCCATAAAAATCTGATGAAAGTTCAGTTGTATGAGACGATTAAAAAAAGTAAATATCATCTGAAAATATATGATAGATGAGATATTGGAGGAAGGCGGGTTCCCTGTTTTACGCCTACCTCCATATCATCGCGATTTGAATCCAATCGAGATGATATATGGGCACGGGTGAAGAACCGAGTCACAGCCGAAAATATACAATTTACGACTGCTGCAACAATGGAAATTTGTCATAAAAAGTTCGCAGAACTCTTAGTCGAGGACTGGATAATGTGAACATGTTAAAAAAACGAAAATTAATATTGCAAGCTGCAAGTACTTCTAGAACAAAAAATTGAACGAGTCATCATCAATTTGGGAAGCGAGAGTTCATCAGAATCGTCAAAAGAAGACGAAAACATGCAGAAGGGAATGAAGTGCTATATATCTGGCAACTTTGTAATTTTTTACTTTAGTTATTTTTATTATGCTAGTACTAGTTACAGAATTCATAACGAAATACATTACAACGTAAAGTGTAAAAATTTTACTGAAAAAAGAATTGCCGAGCGATTAAAACAAATTATAAAAACACAGAAAAACAAGAAATACCTACATGTCAAGGTAATGATTATATTTATTTTTTTTTACTTTAAGTATTTAAAAATAAGTTAAATAAATATTTGTATATTGTTTTATTCGGTTATGAATTTATTTATTTTTCTACATAAATATAAGACTAAAAAAATTTATACCGTAAATTAGTACAAAAAAAAAATGGTTGTTAAAGAATTACTGCTATAAAATTAAAAATAAAAAATATGTAAAAAAATTTTCAAAACACCACTTAAATTAAACGCACTAAAAGGTACAAAATTTAACAGTGATGTTTTAATTTTTTTTCATATTTTTTATTTTCTACTTTTTAGTGCATTTAATATAAGAGTGGTTTTTAAAAAGTTTTTTTATATATATATATTTTTTTTTTCTACTTTTTAGTTTTCATAAGTTTATACTTTACAGCTGCGCTAGCGCACAGGTTTGAACGTATTTAGCGAAAGATCGAATCGGTACGTTTTACGGTGGGTGAGTGCAATCAAAACATAGGATTAAACGATTTAATTTCCGAATAACCAAGATTCGGTCGATCAAGAGTGTACTCAATGCGTTAAACAGTTAGCGCTCGACTTGCTGATACATACGCCATTTGAATCGTGAAAATCGGACGAGCGGTTGCCGAGATATTACGGAGTTACACCCCCTTCCCAATTTCCAAACGGCGCCCCGGGGGCACTTGAAAATATTATCATCCGACGTATACGACTAGGAGCGGTAACATTTAACGAGGTCGAAAAAAAATCTCAGAGCGCTAGGACCGACCGTTTTCGAGATATTTGCGATTTTCATCCGAAAATTTGGACTAACTCCTTTTACATTATCAGTTAGATTTATAGAGCTCAGTCTAACACGTTAAAAGATCACAGTTTATTAATCCTATTTATTAGTTCTGGATAAGAAAAAATCTAGATCCCAATATATAATATTATGATCTAACAATGTTTTGAAATGTCTCGGAGAATATCATCCTGTAAATTGATAAGTTTGAAATAAGGCCAAATTTCAATAGCATTAGCCACATAGAATAACACTGGTTCCTGTAGATGATCAGATGTAATCAAGATCACTGTATTGCTGGAATTTATTATTGGATAATGATACTAAAGTAGAAAATCCACTTAACATTTATTTTTTAAAAAAATCATATTTTGATTCCTAGAAATTATATTTAATGTTTAAATTATGGTAACTAACTGCTTAATTAATTATTACATATATATTTAACTCACCTTTAATTAATAATATTATGTTTACTTACTTTCTTTATTGCGGTTTATTTACTTACTGTTTAATTAATTATTAATTGATTTTAAAATCATTACGGAATTATTAATTTGAATGTAGTTGAAACTACATTGTAGTCATTCTTTTAATTTGATAAAAACACATGTAAATCTATTTCTGTTATGTAACACATTAATGATATTTATAACATTTCATACTGATGGGAGGAACAAACAGATTTTTTTTCTTTTTTGATTGGGAAAAGGAAGACAACTGTTTAAAATCATTATAAATGATTTTCTTGGGAGCTTTTCGGGTTAGTATGTTCAACCTGGGCTAATTTTAAAACTGATAAAATATTCCTCATATTACTTTTCCTAATATGTGTGTTGCAATCTGTTCAACTAGTGAACAATAAGCAACCCTCCATAGCTCAATGAGATGAGGATGAAATGTATGACATGTAAATGAGGTGTGTAATCTTGTACAGACTTAATCAATCATTCCTAAGGTGTGTGGATAATTAAATCCCGACTACAAAAGTAGACTGATATCCACTATCTAGTATTCAAATCTGTATAAAAGCTAATTACTTTTACTAGAAGTAAAAGTTCATATGAGATACATTTTATTTTTTTAAGTTAAAAAAATTTTTTTTGTTCAAATTTTAAATTTTGAAAAATGAGATCTTTGATTCCCCCCCCCGCCCTAAAAAAATATATGTATATAAGAATATTGTAGCTTACGTTTTGATTTATTAAACATCCACATTTGAAAAAGAGATGCTGATAGTAATGAAAATGTTAAAATTTACTATACTTAAGCATTTATATATTACTTCATGCATGCACCACGTGCACGCACATAAATAAAATGAATAAACAAATTTGTTGTTTTTTGTAGAAATTTTAAGCTTAAATTATTTTTAAGGTAATTAAAGATTATTTTAGAAAAACATAATTACTCCCTTAAATAAAACTGTCATATAATTTAAAATAGTTCATTTCTGTCATTACCTGATCACACCAATATTATTCCTCTAACTTCGTCAGTTTTTCTTGGACTACTGTGTTGAATTCATAAGATTTAAATAATATTTTTTGCCAAAGTTAATAGAATAATACATCTTCATTGATAAGTTGTTTAGTATTAAATGATTTATAGATTAATAAATTATTCTCTTTTATTTTGAAAAATTGCTAAATAATTTTTTATGATGAGAGGAAAGTAAGGAAACTTATCCAAAGATTCTTAAACATCAGAAACATGTTGACCATAGATGCACAAATACACTAACAGACAAAATGACTAGACCAAAATACCAAGTTAAAATAGGACCAGTCCTTTAAAAAACATTATGTTTAGCTACATCACAATCTTTGCAAATTACCTGATAGAGATTTAAAACAAATGAACAAAAGTATTAATCACAACAGCAAATTCAAAATATAGCATATAATTGTAAAGATGATTGAACAATATGGAATTTAAAAATACTCCAAGTGTGACAAAATCAACACATTAAATGTAACACGTGCTAAACAAATTACTTGACTATATGTTAAACCCACCGGGTTGGTCTAGTGGTGAACACGTCTTCCCAAATCAGCTGATTTGGAAGTCGAGAGTTCCAGCGCTCAAGTCCTAGTAAAGCCAGTTATTTTTTACACAGATTTGAATCTAGATCGTGGATACCGGTGTTCTTTGGTGGTTGGGTTTCAATTAACCACACATCTCAGGAATGGTCGAACTGAGAATGTACAAGACTACACTTCATTTACATTCATACATATCATCCTCATTCATCCTCTGAAGTATTATCTGAACGGTAGTTACCGGAGGCTAAACAGGAAAAAGCAAGACTATTATGTTAAGGGATTTCAGTCTACTTTTAAGATGGGTAACGTCAATAATAGCATTGAGATAAATGTGCATAATAAGCTTAAAAAAATCTAAAATACATTTTCCATTTAATTTGAAGACAAGTCATTTTTTTAACTTTTACTTGTATATTTAAAGTCATTTTATCACCTTCTATGAAGCCAAAGATTTATTTTCTTGTTTTGGGATCGCTAAGCTCAAAAAAGGAATTAATTAATTAATAATGTCAGTATGCATATTTTTATATTTAATTCAACTGAATTGATACTTTGTAATTTACTAATTTTGCATTCTCAGATGTAAACTTTCGATTCTACAAAGAACACAATTTCCGAAAAAACAAGTTTCTTTAAAGAAACTAAAAAACAGTTACAGTAAAATGTTAAATGTAATTTGTTTGAGTTTGTTTTATTCCTTAATAAATTACACGGTCAGTTACAGTTTTGATAATTGTTCTTAATTATCCAGTCTAGTGTTGACCTATCCAGACAGTTCCATTAATTTATGTCAATAAAATAATATTTGTTTGATTACAAGTAAATTAATTATATTTATAAATGGATTTGAATCAGATTTTTGTTATTTTTTGTTGTTCTTTTGTAGATAAGTGATCCTGGTTCTGTTTCTGGCAAGGACTTAGCATCTTTTTACTTATAATTTAATTTGTTTTATCTTCTTTGTTAAAATGTGTGTAAAGCTGTATTAATATCAAAGCTGTATCTGTCTGTCATTTATGTGACCACAAATTCGTAATCCTCAGCTGTTATTTGTTAATATATTATTTGTGTTGTTTCGTAAAAAACTGAACTTAAGTAATTCCACAGATCAATATCTGGCTATATAATCTTAATAATAAACTGTGATGCTGCTCATTGTTTTATCATGGTTTCCCTTGATCTATCCAGCCAAAATTTTATGCAGTTCCTTTATTTTATCTGTAGAGTAGTATATTAGAAAAATGAACTTAAGTTAAGTTGGTGCTGAAAAATATGGCTATATAATCTATATAATTAATCATACATTTTGTGATGCTGTTCTCATCAAAGTTTTACCATGATTTCCCTTGATATATCCAGGCAAATACTGGCATAGTTCCTTTTTTTATCTATGAAGTAGTATATCCATTTCTAATGTACTTACTTAGTAGCCAATGCCCACTCTTAGCTGTTGAGCCATTTTGTGGTGTTAACCAGTATAGACAGGCTTCTATGTAAACGGGGCCTTCATCATTCCTCTGTGAGTGGTGCAGAGCTCTGCAAGTCCCCAGATGGTCTGCATCCATAGTTTCATGGACACAGAGTTGGCATGCTGAAGAGGTCAAAACCCGTCTCTGATGTTGGTGGAAGGCTAGATAGTCATATCCAGTTTTAAATCTAAATGCAGTGATGCTAACTGCTCAAGGGAGACTATAGCTTATAGGACCATTTGTAATAAGGCTCTCCCGGTTCTTGCCTGCCGCTGATTTTTTGTGGTTTTTGACAATTCATTTATTGACTGCAGAGTTTATTTGCGCTTTGGCTGAGTCAAGAGAAGGAGTGCTGGGTGGCTGAGGCAGAGAGGTTACCCGCTTTGCCAATTTGTCAGCCATTTCATTACCATATATGTTAACATGGCTGGGAACCCAATGGAATATCAACTGCCAGCCTTGACATCCCAGTGCACTCCAAAGTTCTTGTGCAGTCAGTTATATTGTTATATAACAAGTTCCAGATGGCTGCTTGCAACTCGACAAAGAAAACTGCCCTTCCGTGTGGAAAGGATTTCAAGTAGGGTGGCGGCTGCTTGAATTGCGGCAATCTCTCCATCATAATTGCTCTGGGGAGCGCCGACTGTAGATGCCCCTGGAAATGGTGGCAATAGTACACAGCTCCTGTTTCTCCTGTTTCCAGTATTGATGATCTGTCTCTATAAATGTGTAACCATTCCTGTTCCGAATAATCTTCATGAATGGTTTGGAGCACAGCCTCTTTTAATTCCGCCTCATAAGAGGCATGTTTTGGTAGTTGATGATATTTTAAGTTATACTTGGCTTGCGGCAGGTGGTCGAAAGAATCTTGATAGGTTTTAAGTGGTGTTACATCTACAGGTGGCAGGCCATAGTTCTCATATAGGTTTTATATGTAGTAAATCGTGCAATTTGGGTATTGAGCCTGCTTTTTGCTTGCTGGTAACTATCCCACTGTTGCTTATACACTCTTCTTGAACGTTCCCAGAAGTGCAGTGCACTTCTTTCATGGTGGACATGAAGAGCCTCCATTTGTGTCTGAGCCTCAATAGCTGTCACCAGGGTGGATTTAGCAGCACCGGTTATTAGTCTCAGAACAGCGTTCTGAACAAGGTTCATCTTATATACAGTTGTGGAGCCAGCAGTGACTGTCACCTTACTTCTATATTCCAGGACTGGTCTAATGCATGTTTTATATGTTGTCATTAACACTTCCTGGTTAGCTCTCCATTTCGCAGTGGTGAGTCTTTTCAGTAGACGACTCCTTTTCACTGCTCTTCCCTCACCTTTTTCAACAGTGGTTTCCGGTGAGTCGCTGGTCCAGGATAACTCCCATGTATTTAGAAACGTTGCTTTCTTTCAGTGCTTGACCTTTGTATGACAGACTTATTGCCGATACTATTGTGGAGAGCGTGAACAGTTGGAATGTAGTTTTTGTGGTATTAACAGTCATAGCATTGCATGTTGCCCAGATTTCAAGATTCAGCAATGCCTTATTGAGGCATTCTTCCAATGCATTTACATTACTACTAGTAGCCCAGATGAAGATGAGATCATCTGCGTACAGGAAGGTTTGACTCCTTGTACTTCTCTGATTGCGTCTAAGATGTCATTGATCATAATATTGAATAGTGTACAACTCAGAACAGCACCCTGTGCCAGGCCTTCCTTTTGAATGCGAAATTTGGAAGTACTGTGGTTGTGGCGCACTCGGATTAATTTTTGGAAAAGAAAAGACTTGATCCATTTGATTAAGCATCCAGAAATATTGCACTTGGCCAGCTTTTGAAGGAATATGCGTTACCAGACAGTATCATATGCTGCGTTTAGGTCGACTAAGAATGGTAATGTAGACATCTTTCTGTGGTATTTCTAATATGACGTGTATAATGTATTATTTTGTACAGAGTAGAACAAAACATTTATTTATGTAAATAAATACTAGAACACAAACTCCTATATAACACTTGCACAACTTGCATCCACTAAATATAATGGCTCCAGTTGTGTCATATTTGCGCCACATTAAAATCTATTGCAGTATTTTATTTTCTTTACTGAATGAATACTTCATTCAAATTTCTGGGGCTAGAAGATTATTCATATAATAATGATGTGGTAGAATAAAACTTCAAAAGTTAAAAAGATTATGTGTTTTTTTATTCTTTAAAATATTAAGATTCAAAAGCCTGAAAACTATTTTTAGATAATTGTCTGAATAGTATTTGCAAGTCCATAACTACTGAATATCTCATTTAGTATAATCAAAAATGGGGAAAATCTGCAATCATTGTTCAAAAGATTTTCCTTTCTTTAAAAGGTAAGGTAAAAGATTTTACCTTTTTTCACCCTTTTCAAGGTCGAATTTAAAAAATAATTTAGAAATTAGTTTTTAGATATGCACATGAAGATTATGCACACCAAAAAACAACTTCATATTTTCATTTCAAGAGAAATTAAAAAAAAGCCGGGTTTAAAAAAAAATTAAAAATCCATTCTTACCCTTTAAACAAAAAATTCCAAAAAACCAAGAAATTAGTTTTTAAATATTCAAATGAAGAGTACACATCTCAAAAATCAAGTTACATCTTCATTTGTTTCAGAGAATCTTCATTTGTTACAGAGAAATTAAAAAAATAGTAGATTTCATTGTTACTCCATTTTAATCCTTTAAACTAATTTCAAAAAATCCTTTCTTAGTGTGAACTTACACATAAAAAGAACATGTATACAAATTTTCATCAATATATCTTCAGTCGTTTTTACTGGACGTTGATGAATCAGTCAGTCAGTCAGTGCATGTTGCTTTATGGGTAGAGATGGAGCTCCAGATCATTATGGTCAGTCAGCGAAGGATTTTTTAAATGAACATCATGAAGGGCGGTGGATTATTAGGGGTTCCCAAATTCAGTGGCAGCCTAAAAGTCCAAACTTAACAACAGGTGACAACTTTCTCTGGGGCATAATCAAAGAAAAAATCTTCCATTTGCAACTAAGGAATGTTGTTGTCAGAGACTGTTTTTACTGCTTTTATCCTTCAACACAAAAGAATATCTAAATCATTTGGCGACTGATAAAACTGTATCTGGACAATGATGTAGCAAATACAGATGTAATTTAAAGTAAGTTTTATGTGTTACAGTTATTTAAATCCATTAAATAAACTAATTAAAAACAATTCATGTTTATTTCTTTATATGGAAAGGAACTTTGTGGCCTCTCTGATATACATATATAGTGTTAATAAAATATGGAAACCATTAAATAACTTTTCGACAGAAAAATTATATTTAGCAAATTTTATTACCAGATAAAATCTTATCTGATAAAATCTTATTTATCTGGTAAAATTTTATTTTTACCAGATGATCAATTTTCTGGCATGAGACAGTCACAATCCCAAGTGGGAACAACTTAAAAATTTTAAATGGGCAAAAGGTAGAGTTGTGATACCATTTTAAAGGACACTGAAAAGCAATAAGTTTGACATAAAAAACTTCAGGTTACAATGACCTTTTTTTAATAATAATTATAGATCTTAATGCCCTATTTTTCTTTTTATATAACATATGATGTAAATTAACCTAATGATATGGAAACATCTATAAACATGATTCAATTCTTTCACATTTAGTAACTAAATAGCTTTTCTGTATTATATAGAATTTTAGTATATCAAAAAGTGATAACATGCTCTCAACAAATATTTCATTATCTTAAACAGGAAAACTACATCACAATAAATTGCCGTACCTGATTTTTTACCATTCAGTCCACTTGTTTTAAATATAAGATGCACCCTACAAGCTGATTCACCTTATATTACAGATATATTTATTCTATGATTAACTTTCAACTGTAATATCAGAAAATGTACACTCTTCATTTAGTGTATTATTGATGTCTTATGTTTGTTAGTAATAAATGTAAGATATGTTCTTGTTTAAACCTGACTAGGATTCAAATCCTGATATTTCTGTATGAAAGCAAGATATCCTAACACAACACCACACAGGTTAACAAATTAATAAAAATTAAACAAATACCTAGAGAGCAATGAAAGAAAAATTAAAATATGTATTATAATATATATAAATAAAAATAAAAATATAAAATTATATATATACTTGTTTTTATATTATTCATAACTTATTTGAACATAAAAAGTAAGATTTTCTTTTTGTTACCATTTTATGCATATCTTTGTCATAGGTTGATGATATAAGACGTTACAGTGTCACCAACTAATTTCTTTCACTGGGTTTTGTTTTGACAGAGTTTTGCAAGTTGTGTTAAGTTGTATTAGCATATGTTTCATAACCCACCGGGTTGGTCTAGTGGTGAACACGTCTTCCCAAATCAGCTGATTTCGAAGTCGAGAGTTCTAAGGTTCAAATCCTAGTAAAGGCAGTTACGTTTATACGGATTTGAACACTAGATCGTGGATACCGGTGTTCTTTGGTGGTTGGGTTTCAATTAACCACACATCTCAGGAATGATCGACCTGAGACTGTAGAAGACTACACTTCATTTACACTCATACATGTTATCATCATTCGTCATCCGAAGTAATGCCTTACGTGATTCCGGAGGCTAAACAGAAAAAGAAAGAAGAAGCTGTTTTATAATTATTAGTTATCGTATTTATTACATGCCGACATAGTGAGTCACTACGTACTACGCGTGTTCATACACGTACATACTGGCCGCGAATGTAGATGGTTATTAATCAGCAATTAAACGATATTACCAGTCTTGTTTACGCTTTACGTCGTTTATCATGAATTTTGTGCTTTTAGTTAAATGTGTTACAAATGAAAATTATACTGTTTTGTTTTTCCAGGAATACTGCATTCTGCACAATTCGCGTAATGTGAATCGGCGGCACGATATGATTACACGGGTGCGCGGGACCAATCGACGGGCTCCAAGAAGGGGTGTACAGAATTTAAACAGTTACACCAAAATACATTTCTGACCGTTCCTAAATTGTTATTTCGAGAGATAGTATTTTTCATTTATGTTCGGGCAAAGAGCCTAGCATCAATAAAGTTTTGTAGAAAACAAAACAACACTTTTATGAAGTGAAGTAACTTTATTCGCGAGGTTTGTGCTTCCAATGTTATTAACGGTAGTCATCGGAGGACCGGATTCGACAGTTGAAAATGACGGTAGTATGTTCACGCGACGAAAATATGTTGTCTAGTGCTTCATTAAATTTATACTTAAATTTAATATTTAAACAGCACAAAATTTAATTTTAGAATTAGTATTCAATATAAATAGATAATAAAATTCCACAATACATTTTACTTAGAATTTTATATATATAAATTAGAATACTAAAGAAAGATTAAAATCGATAATAAAAAGTGCATATATATATATATATATATATATATATATATATATATATATATATATGTATATATATATAAATATATAAATGAATGTTTGTCTGTCTGTATGTCTCTTATGCCTTCTTAAACCGTTCATCCGATAGCCATGAAACTTAGGGGAATGGTTGGACTCATGCCAGGGAAGGTTTCTGAATTATTTTGGACCCGCTAGGTGGCGCTGGCGTCGAGATATTTCGAAAAATTGTATTTATGGTCCGATTTGCCTCATATTCGGAATACATGTTATTTACATGGAAAGAATTATCTCTGCAAAAAATGAACCCGCTAGATGACACTGGGGTTGAGATATTTAGAAAAATTATATTTATGGACCTATTTGGTTCATATTCAGAATATGAATATTAGTTACGTGAAAAGAAATATTTTTGCAAAACTATACCCGCTAGGTGGGGCCGGTGTCGAGATACTTACGAAACAAACAAATATACAAACAGACTTTTTTATTCTATATATATATATATATATATATATATAAGGCATGTTCGTATATGTGTCCGCTAAAGACCAAAAAACTAATGTACCGATTTACGCGCGGGCAAAAGGGAAAAATGGAAAACGGCGAAAGGGGGAAAGGTGGAAAGAGAAATGGGGAAAACGGTAAAGATTAAAAGAAAACTAGGAGAGGGGCGAGGAAGAAGTTGGAAAGGGAGAAGGGGAATGAGATAAGTGAAACGTAAAATTTGTGAAGTTCAGTTTTTTAATTTTTTATCAAATTTTAAATTGTGTTCATTTATACTCTCTCTCTCTCCCACTCTTCGGCAATAGCGAAGCATTGCCGGGTCTGCTAGGATATATATATATATATTTGCATATGTATGTATACACATACACACACGCAATAATAATAATAACATACAAAAAGCAATACACATTGTAAACTTAACAAAATTAAGGCTATCGCGTAAGAATAATCTTTGATATTCATATAATTAAACTACAACATAATTTAAATAAAAAAACAGATTGTTTAAGTCTTTCCTCCGCACGTTATTATGAATTCATTTCCTAATGTTTAAGTTTCATTAGAGGCTTAGAACCTGTAACATAATTTTGTCTCTCCATAAGTGATGTTCTAAATTTAGAAATCTATACATTACAGCTATTAGTAATTCTTACATTAAAATTATGTGTAGAAAAACAAATTAAAATAAATCAATATTTTTATACTATAAACAGTATAGGGATATTTCATAGAATGTATGAAAATTAAGGATTCCTAATTTGCTACGTAACAGTTCTATTGGATACTAATTTAGTCTGTAACATAATATCTTAAGAAAAATATTTAAAATTGTTACTTGAGCTCTCAAATGAAAAGCATAATTGTTTGTCAAAATAATATTACCGCAGATAATTATAAATTGCAATAATTGCGTAATAAATCGAACACAAAAGTACTATTAAAAAATACTCTTATAATATCAGATTTACAGTAAACTTTACAAATATACAGTGTTAGTTTATTAATTTCAAAATTAAACCTAGGTACGTATATATATACGTACCTATATACGTATATATATATATATATATATATATATATATAAACGTATATATGAATGTACACTCCTTGCTACAAAGAATAGTCCTAATTTTTTTTAAAAACCGGTAATGAATTACATAACTTCCCCGGGTACGCCAGAAAGGAGTTTTTTTTAATGATTAAAATAATCACTAAAATTGATTTTAAATAAATTAAAAATTGTAAGCAAAAATTTTTTTTTTCGATTTTTAAAAAAATTTGGCAGCACCTCCATTAGGGAAGGAGCATTAAGTTATTGTGGTGACTTAATTTATAACAAAATACGTTTTGAGCATTAAAAATTTGAAAATGCGTAATCAATTTTTTTCGCATCTTTACACATTTGGATAAATTAATTTTTAAGAAAATAATCCCTAAGTGGTGATAATATAGTTATAAAATAACTTTTTAACATTGTTTAAAGAACTACAAAGATACAGTCATAATTCTAAATAAATAAAGTTGTAATTTTCTTGGAGGGGTGAAAGTGTTTGGATAATGTTTTTTCCAAGAAATACTGAATAGTAAGGGGTATCAAAAAACTAAGATTTTATATTTTAAATGCAGTGGGTAACTTGGTAGATGGAATTAAATTTAAAAGAAATTAAAAAAAAAAGAAGTTATTTTTACTTTCTTGACATCATAGCTCTAGGCTATGCTACAAGAAGGAAAGTATGATAAACAGTCAAAAAATAGGGTATGGGTTTTTTATATTTCTTGACGTTTCATGACCCAAGGCTCCCAGGGTAATATTTGTTCGTATGTAAGTACGTACGTATGTTGACATGTTTGAATCTTAATAACTTTTGACTGTATAAACCGATTTTGATGAAATTTTGTACAGAGTCGTATACGGGGCAATTTGTCGGTGAAATGTTTGAGGTAAAAATCTCCCTGTTGTAGGTTATTTAGGTTCATTGAGATCAATTTTCTCAAAATTTTGGGAGCATAACCCCTCTTTATAACAAGTTCAGTACACGCCTGCGTGCTCATCTTACCACTTTAACATTTTCTCCCTTCTCCCAAAATCAAAAAAAGCTCTTTTTATTTATTCCATATTTTTAACCGATTTTTTAAATTTTTTCCTAGGCATAATAAATATTACTAACGATCCAAACAAAATATTTTGGGTGCAATATTTGGTGTAGGGGAGCCGGTCGAAGTTAAAAAATATCGATTTTTGAGTTTGTAAACCTTTTATTGGTTTATATAAACTTTTAGTAATAATACTACAATAAGATTTCATCATAATTCATCCCCCCCCAAAAAAAAAAAAAAATTATGTCATCTTTTATTGGTTGTAAATTTTTCAGTGGAATTTTTTTTAGTTTCTTCCATTTAACATAGTAAACGTAATAATATAAAAATAAAATATATTGGGTAGTGTTTTTGGGGGTGGAGAGCAGAAAAAATAAAAATATTGATTTTTTAAACTTTTTTCATGTATCATTATTTTTCCACTTTAGAAGAATAACTAAACAAGGCAAGAAATTTATAACAACTTTGTTTTCAGCTTTTTTATTACCATAGCATTGAAGTGGGAGGCAAAACGTTTTATAGTGGTTTGAAGGCCTATTGATCCATAAAAGTGATTCTCAACCCTTTTACCTCCACGACTCCCATAAAGTACAAAAAATATATTATGAATATTTTGCAACGCCCTATTTAATGATTCCAACCTATGAAACCAATTTAAAACTATTTATAGCTGCGTTGATAGCAACGGGTATAAACGTGCATGTATAAAGAGTACAAACTTGAGTAATTTACAGTTTCCAACTTAATATGTACGTGCTGCTTGCATAATATTCTCTGTGAAAGCGTCATGTTTAAACATGCTTATGATACGTTTGAAGACGTCGTGCTCTCAGCAGTGTAAAAGAGGCGTAAGGGATTGTCTAAATATGAAGCGTGAGTCTGATGTCTATTTAAGTTTTTAAAAGTGTAGTTTCATTGAAAATAATAATAATTGAGGTTTCAATGTTTTAGTATGCGGTCAAACGGTGTAACTGGTTTTTTTTTCAATTATATTCTTATGCAAAATAGAAAAATTTGTGAAAAAAACGAAGAGAGACATCTACATCCAGTGAATCTATTGGTAAAAAGACAAGATTGTAGAATGACAATTATTTAAATTAAGGTTTTATCTCATCGGATGGGAAGCCGCAGTGCGTTTTTCGCTTTCAAGTCCTCTCCGATGAAATCATGAAGCCATCAAAATTAATTCGATACTTGATACTAAACATCCGGACCATAAAAGGAGATTCTTGGAATTTTTCGAAATGAAATTACAAACTTTGAGAAATCAGCAAGATTCTATTTGTAAATTAAGCCAAACTGATAAAAGTACACTTGCAGCATCTTCTCTCGTAGCATTAAGAGTAGCTAAGATGCCCAACCCCATACAATCGCAGTAAACCTCATATTACCTGCTGCAATTGATATGACCAGTGCTTTAATAGGTGTGGAAAAAGCAAAAAAAATTGAAAAAATTTCCGCTTTAAAAAGTCAAAATATCGAGGTGAATCGATGACTTGGCTGCCGATGTTCGCGATCAAATAATTCTACAAGTGCGTTCAAGTGAATTTGTTAGTATTCAATTTGATGAATCAACAGATACGGCCAACATTTCTCAGTTATTATGTTTTGTGAGATGAATGCGAGAGGAATTGAGCAATCAAAGAAAATATGTTGTTTTGCAAATCAATATCTGGTCATGTAACTGAACAATGTCTTTTTAATGTTTTTTACGAAGCTATAAAAACTGTAACATATAGTTTGACAAAATGTATTGCAGTACTTAGTGATGGTGCAAAGACGATAACAGTGGATTTCTGAAAAAATTAAAAACTCGTCTTATACCAAGGGCCGAATGAACGCATTGCTTCCTTCACAGACATGCTCTTACCATAAAAATATGCCGGAAAATCTTAAAAAAATTATTTGTAAAGCTGTAAAAATGGTTGATTTTATTATAGTCGACCATTACAGAATAAGCTGTTTGCTAAACTATACGATGAAATGGGCGAAAATAAAAAATATCTTCTTTTCTATGCAGAAGTCTGATGGTTATCGTCATCTGACTTCTCGCTATAGCAGGGGAAAATGTTAACCCGGTTATTGGAATTGCGAGATGAATTAATAATATTTTTCCAGGATAAACAAACGCCATTCTCAATGTTTTTACAGAACAACGAGTATTTGTTGCTGTTGGCTTACTTAGCCGATGTGTATTTTCGCATTTAAACGACTTGAGTATGAATTTACAAGGACGTGATAACACTTTAATAATGACAAAGTTCATGCTTTCATTAAGAAGCTTAATATCTGAATTATTCGCCTTCAAAGTAAAAATGTTGATATGTTTCCACTCACTTCCGATTATATCGAGATGCGTTTGGATGAACAAGACATTATTAATCACCACAACCATTAATTTATTTCCTTTACTTGTTTGTGTAAATGTAAGTAATATTTTTAATAAGTAATTTTTTTCTCACAAAATGATTTCATTATCGTTTACGTATAAAGTTGTAGGCTAATTTCGCGATCCCCCTTTCATATCACCGCGACCCCGTGGTGAGAAACGCTGATCTAGAAGCTACATCACTTGGTCGGAAAACATATTTTTATACGTTTAATTATTTATTTTATTAAACATATAAATTTATTTAAAAAAAAGAATAGTAAAAAAGGATCGCCGACGAAAAGATTACTTTCACGTAAAAGCTTGACCCGAAAAGATGCGATGGAGTGGTATAATGCTGACACAGCTTTAGTATAGTTTAGATAGAAAGGGGATGTATTAGTAGAGGGGGAAGCAGTCTTACTGGCCGTTGTTTTTAAAATGGTTGGAGGGGGATTAAAGAGTGAGCTAGCGAGCGGTCAGACGACATTGTATAGTTGTGTTAATGTGTGGCGAGGAAGAGGTTATGGCAGTCGTGTAGCTGCATTTCGCGTATCGTGATTACGTTTTCATTGTAGGTTAGTTTGATGTAACCGTTAAAATGTTTCCTTTTCATTCTTGTTTACGTCGGTGGGAAAAGATGACGTCTGTTATTACTCTGTTTGTGTTTTTACTCATATCGTTTACAATAATTTCTGTTAATTGCAATGCAAATACAGAAGTTACTTCGACAAAAACAATTGTGTTTAGATGTTGTAATAAAACAGAAAAATTAAGTATACCGGCATCAACGGAAGATATCGAAGGAAAACTTCGTTGTATTCAAGGTGGTAACGCGAGTTGGGCACCAGTCATTTATTCACCGAGCAACGGAGGTTTTGTTACGCCGGGCACTGTACCGAAAGACTGGGATGTTAGACTGTCCACTAGACCTTTATGTCGCGGTAAATTATCGTACATCCCTTCACATCCACACAGTTCTATAGCATCTTACGTTTTATTTGACAACGGATCTCTCTGGTAATTATAGTTTATTTTACTTTTTAATTTTCTTATAATAAATAATCTCAGAAAAGGTACAGTACGATATTCATATTTTGATATTAAACTAAAAAAAATAATTTACCAAACTGCATATTACTTAAAAACTTAGGTTGTTAAGTTGTGGGATGGTTGTTATTGTTTACCATATTTGATATTACCCCTTATTTCTTCTGTTGACCGTGCCATTTAACATCTACCTAAACTTCGTATACTTGAAATAATTTATATACCTGCTAATTTAAAAAACAAATCAATTTCATCCTAAGAAAGATCTATTAAGTTAAATTTGTTAATGTTGTTGCCATATTTATCTATATATATATATTTTTTGTTTTTGGGGGGGATAATCACCAAGTTTTAATTTCTAAATATAATTAAGTATATAAAAAATGTCTGAGAAATGTTTTATCATTTTTAGGCCAGAAACACAATTACATTGATCCTTCTGACTTATTGCATAATTTTCCCTTCAGAAATATTAGTCGCTTTATATTTTACCTTTAAGTTTGAAGCTCATAATTCATTCCATAAGAAGCGGGTAAATGGTCTAGGGTAATGTTATTTTATTTAAGAATTTATTTCACTTCATTACTTGTCTAAAAAATAAACAATTTAAGTAAAAAATTCCCCAAAAGACGTCATAAAATATGATTTTTAAGATTGTAACTAATAATTTTTTGATTGTCCTTCTAATAATTTTTTCCGTTTTTCGACAACTTTATTTTTTCTGTTATCAGATATTTTTCAGTTTACAGCACTTTGTCAGAAATGGTTATTATAATTACTTTTATTAAAATAACCTTACTATATTTGTTTTCATAAGCTAAGTAAAGAAACATCTAATCATTTGGTAAGGAAAAATCTATTTATGTTTGAAAATATACCTTAAATTTGACTACATTTTATCCATAATACGTATTTAGACTTCTTAAAATAAAAAAGCTTCTTGCCGTGTGTTTTTTTTAATATCAGTTAAAATATGCTTGTTACATTAAGCATGTTTTAAACAAAAATCCGTATTTATTCATTTGATTACTGACCTATGTATACTCGTATACGAAATTACACCATTTACCAACAGTTAGGGTGGTTACAATAATCGCATTGAAACAAAAACTTAGCCAGGTTTTTTATAATAAATCAAATACCGCTAACCTTTTAATTGATTTAAGTTCAAATTTTTCTGGATAACAAAAGGTGTGAAATTTTTATTAGATTTTAAAGCAATTTTTTTTTTGTTTTTTAGAAAAATTAAGTCAATTTTAAAAATAAATCATATTAATTAAATTTATGACATAACCACATGATCTCACCACGAAGTTTTTTTTTCCGCAGACACAGTCATCAGTCGTACTGTTTATACACACAGCGAACAATATTGTTATTTCTATTAGTATTTCAAATAATACTACTATTTATTTATATTTACTTGTAATGACGGTCAATTACTTTGATATTTTAACTCTTTTTATATAATTCCTAATTTTGTAGATAGACAATTAACATTAACGTTTAAATTATTTATGTAAAAATAAATAAGAAAAATATTCAGCGTAATCTAATTTGTAATATTACGTCAGCGCAAGAACTAAGGAGTTCCAACTTTGTGTTATGTGAATAAAAAAAATAAATTCTTTATTTTGATCGGTACATAATAATAAATTATATATACACGTCATGGAGTTGTAGATATGCTACACTTTGGAGAAAAAAGACTAATTGCCCCACCATTTGTCTGGCTGGTCAAGGGAAACCGTGTGGTATAACCTTGATTAGAGCAGCATTACAAAATTCACAGTTAATTTTAAAATAAAAAAATAGATTGATTAAAATATGCATTAATTATTTAAAATACAAACACTTGAAGATATTAAATTATCTCCGTGGCTGAGAAGGTGGCGGCGTCTTGGAATTTTGGGCGGAGGTTCCATAAAAAAAATATATATATATATTTCTAGATGTATGTACGTCCGTAAGAATGTATTTCGAATTGCTTTTAGCTAAATATTTTTCTACTGAATTTACGGATTTTGTTGAAAGTGGTTAGAAGGTATTTGTAGGCTATTTATTCCGTTAAATTTCGTGAAACTTTTCAGGGTGGAAGAAAATTGCGAGTTTTTCATTTTCGACTTTTTATTTTGGTGATTTAAAAAAACTTTTTTAAAAATGTAGCGCGTAGGTTGTAAATTTACTACTGTCTAAAGAAAAAATGTTTTTTTTTGCAAAATGTTTATCCCCCCTCCAAAAAATTCAAGTATACAATTTTTATAGAATATTTCAACTGGCAGTAGCAATACGTTTAAAATAATACGATTGGGGAGGCCCTCTTAGTAAAATTTCCTATCATACATGTTTTCAGATTTTTTTGTTGACATTCGATTATTTGATTGAGTAATTTATAATGAATTTAGTAAAGTTTTAAAACTACCTATGTTGAATTGGTGGTACTATAATTACTACATACATTCAATCTTCAGAATGACATAGAGTAAAAATAAAAGCACTGTAAAAATAAAATTATACAAAAATTTTTCAAATTTTCCTTCTAAAAATATATCATTCAGTTTGTGTACATCTTTTTTACTTTTATCGCTCAAAAACTTAATTTTTACAAATATATTGAAATTATTCGACCACTTTACATTAAATAAAACTCGAAAAATTGGAAAAATCTGACTGGGGGATATATTTAACTCCTCCGTACAATTAAATAATAGTTGCATTTTAATATTATTTAAATGAAAACAGTTGTTGAAAATCTTGAAATCGTACAAGAAACCAGTTTTTCAATGTCGGGACAACATAGCAACAACAGTCAGATTTTTTTGTTAGGAAGTGAAAAGAGTATTTGGTTGGGTCATGAAAATGGGCTGCAACCTGGCTTTTTTTAACTCGTCTTTTTTTTCTTTTAATTATTTCTTGGTTGAAAGGGATAAATTAATTATTGTTTTACACTGTTAAAAGAGAGCACCATTAAAAAGTACATAATTAATGCTTATAATAGGAGGTCTTATAATCCATATTAAGGCATAAAATAAATTCTTTACACAGAATATAGAAGTGTATTGACATTACATTATATTTTGTAATTAATTGTTTGTTTAGTAATACTGCTGTGATTTAGGTGCGTCGTTGATTCGAAGTCTTAGCTCAACAAGATCAGCAGGCAAAGGTGGTACATAAACCCGATCTTTAATGAAATCCCACAAGAAAAAATCGAGCGGCATCAAATCCGGGGAGCGAGGTGGTAATTAGACCTTCACGACCAATTTACTGACCTGGGTATCAAGTATCAAGAAAATCTGTGACTTCTAGGATGTAGTCAGGGGATGCCCCGACTTGCTGATAGTAATGGCGTCCATCTTGGTCATCATCGTCTAACTGAGGAATTAGAAATTTTTGAAGCGTCTCTAGATGAATGATATCATTTACGGTTGCCTCCAGGTAGAAGAACGGGGCCTTACAGTCTTTGTTTAATTAGGGCACAAGAAACATTGACCTTAGAGCTATCACAAACGTACTGCAAAGTTTCATCAGGATTTTCGGTAACCTATATTCGGCAGTTATGGGTGTTCACCTTGCCAGTGATGAGAAACATTGACTATAACTAAAAATTAAATTGTCTAAAAATGTATCGTCTGCAGTTCTAGTCATGAGTTCCATAGAAAAATGCAGCAGAGCAACTTTTTCGTCCTCAGTAATGTGTTGAACCACGGTTAGTTTGTACAGCTTCAAGTGCAATCATTTACGTAATACGCGCTAACCAATCGCTTGCGGAATGTCAATCTCACGTGACGCACGTAGAGTTGATTTCATCGGACTGAGTGCAAAGCTTGCTCTGAGTTGTTCCACAGCAGCTTCAGGGACGCATGGGGACGTCCTGGTATTTTGTATATTTAACAGAACAACCTGTCTCAAGGAAGATTTAGTGCCAAGAGTAAATTGCATGCCTACTAGAAGGCTCACTACCGTACTACACGAAAATTACCAACTGTAGCTGCTGTCTGCAAATTGTGAAACCAAAATACATAACTAGCACGTTCCGCACCAGTAAATGTATACATTTTTAACAACACTGGTTGCAGTGCTGGTAGCCGAATTCCGTACAAAGAACTACGCGAGTCAAAACTTGATATATTTTGATACGAAATAAGTGCTCAACCGAATCTGGAAGTTATCTAAATAAACTTTTGTACGCTTTTAATGTTGTGAAGTTCTTTTTCAATCCCTGGTATATTGTTGTTTTCTCCAATCAGTTTTCTAGCTACTGCCGGGTCTGGGTATGTGTTTGTTTATAGGAAAATGCAGTTAACGCTATCGGCTTGCCAGGCCTGATGTAGCTGCAATGTAAGTGTAAATGTACCGGTAAACATATAGTCTGGAACAGACTCGTATGACTACACCTGAGACGTCCAACCACCAAAGAACACCGATGTCCACGGGCTAGCATTCAAATCCATATAAAAGCAATTGGTTTTACAAGGAGTCAAACCTTACAACTCTCGACTTACAAAATCTGCTGACTTTTCGGTGACGAGTTTAACCACTAGAATAACAGGGCGGGTTGTCCAATATGTATATTAGTGAAAATTAAGATATTTTTTTTTTTTTTTGTCTTCAGTCATTTGACTGGTTTGATGCAGCTCTCCAAGATTCCCTATCTAGTGCTAGTCGTTTCATTTCAGTATACCCTCTACATCCTACATCCCCAACAATTTGTTTTACATACTCCAAACGTGGCCTGCCTACACAATTTTTCCCTTCTACCTGTCCTTCCAATATTAAAGCGACTATTCCAGGATGCCTTAGTATGTGGCCTATAAGTCTGTCTCTTCTTTTAACTATATTCTTCCAAATGCTTCTTTCTTCATCTATTTGCCGCAATACCTCTTCATTTGTCACTTTATCCACCCATCTGATTTTTAACATTCTTCTATAGCACCACATTTCAAAAGCTTCTAATCTTTTCTTCTCAGATACTCCGATTGTCCAAGTTTCACTTCCATATAAGGCGACACTCCAAACATACACTTTCAAAAATCTTTTCCTGACATTTAAATTCATTTTTGATGTAAACAAATTATATTTCTTACTGAAGGCTCGTTTAGCTTGTGCTATTCGGCATTTTATATCGCTCCTGCTTCGTCCATCTTTAGTAATTTTACTTCCCAAATAACAAAATTCTTCTACCTCCATAATCTTTTCTCCTCCTATTTTCACATTCAGGGGTCCATCTTTGTTATTTCTACTACATTTCATTACTTTTGTTTTGTTCTTGTTTATTTTCATGCGATAGTTCTTGCGTAGGACTTCATCTATGCCATTCATTGTTTCTTCTAAATCCTTTTTACTCTCGGCTAGAATTACTATATCATCAGCAAATCGTAGCATCTTTATCTTTTCACCTTGTACTGTTACTCCGAATCTAAATTGTTCTTTAATATCATTAACTGCTAGTTCCATGTAAAGATTAAAAAGTAACGGAGATAGGGAACATCCTTGTCGGACTCCCTTTCTTATTAGGGCTTCTTTCTTATGTTCTTCAATTGTTATTGTTGCTGTTTGGTTCCTGTACATGTTAGCAATTGTTCTTCTATCTCTGTATTTGAACCCTAATTTTTTTAAAATGCTGAACATTTTATTCCAATCTACGTTATCGAAAGCCTTTTCTAGGTCTATAAACGCCAAGTATGTTGGTTTGTTTTTCTTTAATCTTCCTTCTACTATTAATCTGAGGCCTAAAATTGCTTCCCTTGTCCCTATACTTTTCCTGAAACCAAATTGGTCTTCTCCTAACACTTCTTCCACTCTCCTCTCAATTCTTCTGTATAAAATTCTAGTTAAGATTTTTGATGCATGACTAGTTAAACTAATTGTTCTGTATTCTTCACATTTATCTGCCCCTGCTTTCTTTGGTATCATAACTATAACACTTTTTTTGAAGTCTGACGGAAATTCCCCTTTTTCATAAATATTACACACCAGTTTGTATAATCTATCAATCGCTTCCTCACCTGCACTGCGCAGTAATTCTACAGGTATTCCGTCTATTCCAGGAGCCTTTCTGCCATTTAAATCTTTTAATGCTCTCTTAAATTCAGATCTCAGTATTGTTTCTCCCATTTCATCCTCCTCAACTTCCTCTTCTTCCTCTATAACACCATTTTCTAATTCATTTCCTCCGTATAACTCTTCAATATATTCCACCCATCTATCGACTTTACCTTTCGTATTATATATTGGTGTACCATCTTTGTTTAACACATTATTAGATTTTAATTTATGTACCCCAAAATTTTCCTTAACTTTCCTGTATGCTCCGTCAATTTTACCAATGTTCATTTCTCTTTCCACTTCTGAACACTTTTCTTTAATCCACTCTTCTTTCGCCAGTTTGCATTTCCTATTTATAGCATTTCTTAATTGCCGATAGTTCCTTTTACTTTCTTCATCATTAGCATTCTTATATTTTCTACGTTCATCCATCAGCTGCAATATATCGTCTGAAACCCAAGGTTTTCTACCAGTTCTCTTTATTCCGCCTAAGTTTGCTTCAGCTGATTTAAGAATTTCCTTTTTAACATTCTCCCATTCTTCTTCTACATTTTCTACCATATCTTTTTTACTCAGACCTCTTGCGATGTCCTCCTCAAAAATCTTCTTTACCTCCTCTTCCTCAAGCTTCTCTAAATTCCACCGATTCATCTGACAACTTTTCTTCAGGTTTTTAAACCCCAATCTACATTTCATTATCACCAAATTATGGTCGCTATCAATGTCTGCTCCAGGGTAAGTTTTGCAGTCAACGAGTTGATTTCTAAATCTTTGCTTAACCATGATATAATCTATCTGATACCTTCCAGTATCGCCTGGCTTTTTCCAAGTGTATATTCTTCTATTATGATTTTTAAATTGGGTGTTGGCAATTACTAAATTATACTTCGTGCAAAATTCTATAAGTCGGTCCCCTCTTTCATTCCTTTTGCCCAGCCCATATTCACCCACTATATTTCCTTCCTTGCCTTTTCCAATGCTTGCATTCCAATCTCCAACTATTATTAAATTTTCATCTCCCTTTACGTGTTTAATTGCTTCATCAATCTCTTCGTATACACACTCTACCTCATCATCATCATGGGCGCTTGTAGGCATATAAACGTTAACAATCGTTGTCGGTTTAGGTTTTGATTTTATCCTTATTACAATGATTCTATCGCTATGCGTTTTGAAATACTCCACTCTCCTCCCTATCTTCTTGTTCATCACGAAACCTACTCCTGCCTGCCCATTATTTGACGCTGAGTTAATTACTCTAAAATCACCTGACCAAAAGTCGCCTTCCTCTTCCCACCGAACCTCACTAATTCCTACTATATCCACATTCACCCTATCCATTTCCCTTTTTAAATTTTCTAGCCTACCAACCTTTTTTAAGCTTCTAACATTCCACGCTCCGACTCGTAGAATGTTATTTTTTAATTTTCTGGTGACCCCTTCCTTAGTAGTCCCCACCCGGAGATCCGAACGGGGGACTATTTTACCTCCGGAATATTTTACCAAGGAAGGCGCCTCCATTGTTGCTATGTGAAAATGCAGAGAGCCACATTTTCTTGGAAAAAAAGCAGCTGTAGTTTTCCATTGCTTTCAGCTGCGCAGTACTCAGAGGACTGAGTGATGTTGATACGGCCGTTTAAGTCATTGTGACTCACGCCCCTAACAACTACTGAAAGAGCTGCTGCCCTCTTTCAGGAATCATTCCTTAGTCTGGCTCTCAACAGATACCTCTCCGATATGGTTGCACCTTCGGTCCAGCTACTCTGTATCCCTGAGCACTCAAGCCCCCTCACCAACGGCAAGGTCTCATGATTCATAGAGGAGGAATTAAGATATATGTTTTTATATTAATTTTTTTAGTTACCAAATCATTAAATATATTAAAAAGTAAAAAAATAATTAATTTTAAAAAATTAGGCAAAGCTAACAGATGTTTCAGGCTTTTATGGCCTATCCCTAGACCATTTCCGTTTGATTTGCAGTGAATATGTGTGAAAGAGAGGTTTTAATGATTTTTAAAATGTATTTTTTTATTATATTAAAATTAAGTTACAGGCGAAGATGTTAAAAGTCTTAGTTTCTTTATTATAAAATTATTTAATTTCATGCATTTCTAAGAACACGTAATACTCATATCAATTATCCGACATTTTTATGTAATTATGTATGTAGTAGATAATGTTATCTTAAAGATTTATGTACTTAGTTATAATATTAAATTTTATAAATCTTTCTTAAGAATTTGTTATAAAATAACTCTTGGCGCCATGTAAAGTGATGTAAACATAATAATCACTTATTTAGTGTGTCAATCCGCACTAGTTAACAAGACGAAACAAAATTCTTATACGTAAGACCTTTGTTGTTTGTTGTCCTTTGTAAGACTCCTCTTATTTAAAAAAGAGTACACTAATGCATTCTTTTGTAACGGTGACAAAACCCTTAGTGTGACCATAATACTGCCTGATATATTTGTATTACTTTATCTACCCTGAACCTGTCATTTATCCATTGTTATTGAAAATTCCATTACTTTATGGATTTATTACGTTCCAAAATTTTATGGAGCCATTATTTCGAATCGCTGATACGTACTAGTAGATCAGTTAATGATCACTAAGCCTCCAGCTCTAAAAATGATCGATTTACCGATAATACCAAAGAGTTCTCAGAGGTTTTTTGTTTTGTATGTAAAATTACAAATTTGAATAGCTACCTTATGGGTGAGACCCATTTCTTTTTGGTGATTTGTAACGGTTGATTGACTTATTGTATTTAGCTTCAAAAACTTTATCTGGCATACGTATATTTTCCATAAATATTAGAAAATTAGTCGTTATGATAATTAGCTGTATCAAGAAAAATACTTTACTATTTTGTGATAATATTTTTAAATTTTGAATAAAAGTAGATATTTATTTGTCATTTAAATTATGTAAAGAATACGTTAAAATTTAATGAAGTAAATTACCCAAGAGAAAAAGCTGAAGAATTGTTTACAAAAACTTAAAATATATTAACTAATTACGCATTTCGGTTGTTAAACAGTTATGATCAGTAGATATGACGAATCGATTATAAATAAATGTAAACGCAAATTATGAATTTAAATAAATAATCCTCTCTGTCATGAATTATTCCGCAATTAAGTTTTACGTTTTTATTTTTCAGTATTTTGTTTTATTTTTTTTATTAATAAAGTTAGACATTTAAAAAACTCTCCAGCGGGATTTAGCTGTACGATTTAAATAGTTCAGTTGGGTATTGCATAACCCATAGGGTTGGTTTAGTGATGAACGCGTCTTCCCAAATCAGCTGATTTGGAAGTCGAGAGTTCCAGTGTTCTAGCAAGGCAAGTTACTTTTATACAGATTTGAATGCTAGATCGTGGATACCGGTGTTCTTTGGTGGGTGGGTTTCAATTTACCACACATCTCAGGAATGGTCGAACTGAGACTGTACAAGACTACACTTCATTTACACTCATATATATCATCCTCATTCATCCTTTGAAGTAATACATGAACGGAAATTCCCGGAGGCTAAACAGGAAAAAGAAAGAAAAGTTGGATACTGCATAATACTGAAAATTAATATAGTTTTCCTTAAGAAATTCTCAGCAGTTTTTCAGGTAATTTTTTTGAGAAAAGGCAGTTTATTAGAACGTAAATTAAGGTCGTTGGCAACGTAAAATTATTAATAAATAATGTGCTACTCTCAGATCATTTGAAGGGCGGTGGAAGGGATAGATAACTACTACTTGGGTTGAGCCTAAGTTATTCTTTAAGTACGGTTCGTTTATCTCATTCGCGGTCCCTGTCTGAGGAGATTGTCCCATTATCACCCCTCTTTCTTTTTTCCTTCCTAATCCCTGATCCATTCCTCCTGGTGTTTTTTCTATGGTTTTTTATAGACTTCCATTGAATCTGTATGTAAAGATATTGAGTTCTCTTTGAATTTCTACGTTCTTGATATTAGTGTAATTTGATGAGGATGGCGCAATCTGTTGAACTGTCTGAGATATCTTCCTTTCGGTTGACTGTACTAAAAGGCTGATCTTGTTCGAGGTCTTATTAGAAGACCTAGCTGAGAGATCATTCAGAGTATAGTTCAGTATACGTTTTTGGATATTATGAAATTGCCTCTAGTTAGCTCTAAAGTACGGTGTTTAACAAAACACCTTAAAGGTTCATTTGTAGTCCTTTTTAAGTGTTTCTCCTTTATTTATTAACCAAAGGAAGCATAAAATTCTGTCTAACCCCTACATTTTTGCACGAAATGCAAAAATGTAGGGTTGATTTGTGGCAGTTACAGCCAAATATGTTTTCCGATTTATATGAAACTGTGCGTTAAAGTTCCTTCCTATTAGACGTAATGACATGTATTTAACGAGTTTTCATGAAGTTTTTCGTTTCAAAATGGCGAATGCTATTTTTCCTAGTCGTAAGATTGAGAGGTGTCGTGAAGATGTTTACATCACCTAGCCACCAAAGCATATACTTTTCTTTTTTCCTTGTTTAGCCTCCGGTAATTACCTTTCAGATAATACTTCAGAGGATGATATGTATGAGTGTAAATGAAGTTTAGTCTTGTGCAGTCTCAGTTCGACCATTCCTGAGATGTGTGGTTAATTGAAACCCAACCACCAAGAACACCGGTATCCACGATCTAGTATTCAAATCCGTGTAAAAATAACTGACTTGAACGTTGGAATTCACGACTTCCAAATCAGCTGATTTGGGAAGACGCGTTCACCACTAGACCAACCCGGTGGGTTACCAAAACATATGAATCTCTTCCGTACCTGACACGACCTACATCTAATCCCACTCAGTATATGGATTTGTCTTTAAGAGGGAAAGAATTAGATCCTTTTTTGCAAATTTTTCTTCTTGTTTAAGTTTAGAGTTTCTCAGAGATCGTCTTCATTCACTGCTATACAGCATCGAGTCATTCTCCGAACAATACAAAATAATTCACGTATATTTTCAAAAGAATTATTTTATATAGTTTTCTCCCTCAGATGCAAACAAATTATAAAGATAGAAACAAATTATAAAGATATTTACAAACAAATTATAAAGATAGAATAACATTTTTAAAATGCAACAAAAAAAATAACTGGGATGTGTGAAACTGCTTTTCGAGATACACTGGTTATGTCCGTTATCGATGGAAACTGTTTACAGTAAATTACTAATAAAGTAATATTATTATTTTTGGCATTGGGTAAATCTTCTGTAATATCAGTTAGAATTCCGTTTTATACTTCACTTTAGTCTTCCTTTTGTTCTCTATTAAGTTGAATTCGGTAATTCTGTACTGTTAATTCAGTACAGAATGAATGGGTACGTACGTTCACAGAATTACTAGTTAATTTGTTTTTGTTTTATTTAATTGCATTTTATTTACTAAAGTAATTGTTAGTATGCGATGTCCGCACCTAATTATAATTTTTAATTTTGTCTCAACAATTCTTGAGCAAACCTTTTGTATTACTTTTTTAAAATATAAATGACATATATATATATATATATAATACGTGTGTGTGTGTGTGTGTATATATATATATATATATATACATACAGAGTGTATCACGAAGTTCTCCCGGTACTTTCATTACTTATTCTACTCGTAAAAATAATGGAAAAAAATACATGTCCTAAAATATTTTGTTTTAACAAAGTTATTGTACATCAGACATAAAAAACAGGGGTTTTTTACCCCAGTTATTGATTTTCACCCCAGATTTATAAAAAAAAAAAAAAAACTAGATACGATTATGGGACTTATTTATTCGATTTTCAGGTGAAAAATCATAAGAAATCACTAATTCTACCCTTTAATTAATGTCCTAAAGATTTCAGTACGACTTCATTTCACCAGGGTAGCTGAAATCCGAGCGAAATCTTTCACTCTCCGAAACTCGCAGAACGAACAATTTTAGGACACGTTTATATGAACTTTTCCCAACATTTTCATGAGTAGAATAGGTTATGAAAGTCGCAAGAGAACTACATGATACACCCTGTGTGTCTGTTTATATATATATATATATATATATATGTGTGTGTGTGTGCGCGCGCGCGGAGGCGTGCGGGGTTTGTTTGTTTAGGATATATAAACTTAACCAAGATGGCGGCTATTTAATATTTTTCACGCGTATTGAAAGTAGAATAAAATAAACTTCAGTTAGTGGTATCATACCGAAAAATAGATCGTTTTGAAATAGGCATGTTTACTAAATTTAAGTTGAGCAGTTATTTAAGAAGTGTCGGCTATTTTCTGAAACTATCTTTAAAAAACATTAAATTCCCGCCATTTTATTTAGAATTATCTTAGTCCGAAGTTTTTTTACTTCAAAATTCTTGCTTTGCAATGCCCTTTAAATGATGTATTACAATCGAACTGTTTCTATTTACAAATATCTCCAGAGGGTTCGAGTCAGGAGCATTCGCTAAACCTATATATATATATATAAAATATGAAAATAGCAAATTACATCGTAACTGGAGAATATTTTTATGATAAAAATATATTATCATTTACATTTACCTAATGCATATTTTTCTGCTGTATTTAGTACTTTGGTAGAGAGAGCTCTAATTCGTCAACGTAAAATTTGTAAATCTAAATTTTGAATTAAAAAGAGATTAAAAATAAAATTTTAAACTGAGAACCAAAATGTTTTAATTCAAAATTTATATATTTGTGCGTTATGACGAAGCAGAGATCACTAAGAAAGCGCTGAACAAAGATAAAAATAAATAAATAATAAGCGAATGAATATTTATTTTTATTATGTTTACATACAGGTATACACAGATCAGATTACTGTATTTAGATTTTGGTTGAGTTTTATTGTATAACAAAAAACTCATTGTTTTTTATCTTTCGTTAATTCTTCTACTACGGTAAAGTATAATTTAGTAAATTGATTTCAAAATAATTTAATAAACCTAATTACGTTGGGTTTCAGCCGTATTGAACTTACTTTAACGTAATTTGTTGTATAAAATGTGTTATCGCATAGCTTTAAAAACCGTTATTACTTTGTATGTGTAACGTGAGTATGGATGTAATTCGTTGAAAACAATGTGTGCGCGCGTTTAGCATATAATATAGAGAAACCTGGAATGCCAAGGTTGAAATTTTTACTATTACCATTACAGTAAATAAAACGAAGAAATTTTTATTAAACAATAAAACTACTGACCGCGTCTCAACATGTCGTCAATCTAAAATGCGGTCAAGTGTGTACTTGTTTAAAATATTAAATTTTTAAAATTGAAATATTACTTGGTATTGTAAAAGAAAATATATAAATCAAAACATTTGATTGTATGTCTTTTTTTTTGGCACCAGACATTAGATTTTTATATCTTATGATTCTTTTACTTTCTTTTACTCGTGTTTATTATTTTTTTATTCCCTTCACTTTATTGTTAGTTTTAGATTTAGAACTGTAAGTTTGAGACAAAAGCCTTTTTTCTACGTCGCATTTAAAATCGATAACGTTACTGATTGTGGTGAATTTAATCTTTGATCCTAATCATGCTGCATAATAATTCCCATTACCATAATGTTTGTAGGCGAACTGACACGAGATAAAAATTATTCCCATAGATTACACGCTAGGCATTCATAGAATAGCATTATCCCTTGTCAAGTTTACTAAGGCATATATGAATAGTGTAAAGTTTTCCCGTTTCTCCTTCACCCAGCCAAATACTCGTATGATGTTATGTGTCAGCATTCCATGTCCTCCGAAATCTAGATGATAGCTCCAATCTCAGTTGTTTCTCAAATGCTTTACGCGTGTCTTAATCTTAAGAAAGAGGTAGGGTAAAGCAACAAATAAATGCACTCGTTTCTGTAGCAAACAAGCCATTGTGTGCATAAAGAGTTTTAGAAGAATGATGCAATAATGTCTAATATATGTATTTTTTCTCTTATTGCTCATAAAGTTTAAAACAAACTAATAATTTAATAAAAAGAAATAATTTTAATATGAAATCATTTATAATATTACTTATCAACGTAAATCTGTACAGATTAATTTTGAATTTAAAATGTTGATTTTTTTCTTTAATAATAAAAAAAAAATTAAAAATATGAATGAAACAAACAAAAAAATTGTAAAAAATATATAACAATTTATACATTATATTTTAATTTCTTCTTTTTGAAAAATGGAACAAATTAAAAACTCTATGAACTTAAAAACAGTTAATTCAACGGTGACTTCAAAAGTTAAAAAATTAAATAAACATTAAGCTGTTTTAAGTTAATTGTATTTTAGGTTTTTTTTTAAATTTATATTACTTAAAACATAAATAGGATTAAAAAAATCCTATTTTTATGAAAAAACCATTAATATGACAAAACTTAAATAAATTTTCATTAGTTAAACATAGGAAAATAAAATTTATCCAACGCTTCGATCTCGAAACGATTGATTTTTTGGCATAAGACCTCCACACCCCAAGCATCCAGAGTAGGGATGAAAATCAAAACTTTTAATTAGAAAGGGTTGGATTGTACAAGTGATTTTGAAGGGCATTAAAAAACAAAAACTTTGACGTAAAAAAGCATTAGGTTACGACAAACCTAACCAAAATGGTAGTAGTTTAATATTTTTCACAGCTAGTTAAAATAGTGGCCTTCAGTGTAAGCTAAGTAGTGGTCTAGTACCGAAAAATAGATGGTTTTGAGTGGAAACATTTGTAAAATTTTAGTGTTTCACTGTTAAATAGTTATTTGAGAGGTATCGCTAACCACTTTCGGAACTAGCCGTAAAAAACATTAACTAGTTACGATCATCGTGACCCGATGTTTTTACGTCGAAAATTTCGTTTTTCAATGCCGTTTAAAATTATGTGTTACTGTTTTATCCTTCCAATTAAACATTTTTAATTTGCCTGAGTTTTAATTTGCTAAATATTATATTTACTTTCCCTGTTACAACTATATATATTGCTATACCTATAACTGGAAAGTTGTATACATCAGTCAAAAAATAGTCTAAAAAATTTGTATTTTTTTAAAGTTATGTGCCTTAAGGAGAAGACATTTAAAAAAATTTTAACAAAAAATAAATTGTAAATAATCTGCTAAAAAAATTTATTCCAATTTTCCCAAATCCAAAAAAAAAAAAATAATTTTTGTTAAATGGACGTTTGTGCGTTGTACGTATATATGTATGTTGGCCTATACTCGTATCTGATCTTATAATTCTGGACCCCGTTCGCCTTCAGAGGGAAAGAATAAATTAACTTTTGCAAAAATTGGAAAAAGGCGTGGGCATGTTTTAGCCGAAATAAAATTAAAAATTATTACTGGGGCACTTGATCAAAAATCTTTCTTATAAAAGTTGAGGTTTTTTTAATCAAGATCCACAAATTACCAAAATAATTTTGTTAAAAGTGACTATATATATATATATTTTTTATCTACCTCTTTTTTCAGAAAAGGAGTTAATGGGAGTTTTTTGAATCTGTATTTTCTACACCGATAGCTTCAAACCACTATGAAATTTTTTGCCCATCCTACTTCAATAGTCTGTGGTAACAAAAAGTTATTTTTTAATATCAAATTTGATTATACGTTTATCTTAAATTTAATCTATCTCGCAAGTTACCCATTACAGTAAAAATGTAAATATCTTAACTTTTTGATACCTTTTACTTTTTCTATATCTTAAAAAAAAAAATAGCCAGAAATTTTGACCCCTTCCTAGAAAATTACAACTCTGTCTATTTAGAATTATGGTTGTCTCTTTGTATTTTTAAATAATTTTAAAAAGTATTTTAAATTTATTATCACCACTTATGGATTATTTAAAAAAAAAAAAATTAACCCGAGCGCTTCCCTTAGCATGGGAGCCTCCAAAATAAAAAAAAATTATTTTTCAATTTCAGATTTTTAATCCTCGAAACGTATTTTGTTAAACAATAAATTTACTAAAGTAATTTAACACCCTCCTCTGATGCGGGTGCTTCCAATTTAAAAAAAAAAAAAATTGTTCAAGATCAGTTTTAATAATTATTTTTATCATTAAAAAAAAACCCCTAATTTTCAAAAATCGAAAACATATTTTTCAAAATTGTGATGTTAATATTAAAAATTTTGGTTTTTTTTTATTTTGTTGAATATCTTAGCTTCAAAAATCAAAACTAAAAGATTCAAATATAATGAAACAATTAATTTTATATTTAATAAAAAACGTTTTTGGAAGTCTTTTCAAAAATGAGTTGCATAACTTGACGGGCTATGCCGGTCAACACCGGCATGTTAACGCCGGTCACACACACACGCGCGCGCGCGCACGCATGCATGCATATAGAATGCGGAGAAAAGGTATAAAAAAACTACTGCGTAATTCGGCACAAAACCAATTTTTTATTTCCGATGTCATTATTTCGCAATCAGAAACGCACTGATTTTCAATGTACAACACACTACGTTCGAGTAACGAGTAGACCTTTCACATAAGCATCAAGTTTAAACTCATTCATCACTGTGTAAGCGCGTATGATAATTACACCAATACAAAGTCAACCTTAAATTGTTGTCGACCTTAAATTGAGTGTAATTGAAGAACGACTCAATCAATCTTTATCAAATTTTCACACGCACAACTTCAAATGCACTACCACAACGTATCTACATTTCAATGAAATTGATTTTGTAGTTTTGGAGATTTTCAAGCCACAAATTTTATACATAATACATATATATATAAAGGAAATGACATGTTAAGTAAATGGTATTTTCGTATTTCTCATACCTCAGAACGTAAAGAAAATTTAATTTCATTCCCCAATCCCACTTTCCGACCGAAGGTAATGTACGGTATTACTTATTCAGCTGATTCTTTTAAATTTTCCGCGAAAATATTTAAAAAATTAGAATCACATTAGTCTGGATGTCATTACGCAATTACAATTCTGTACTAAGCAGTGATATCGACAAAAGATTTAAATATTTTTAAATCCATTGATTAGACAAACAATATTACATTTAAAAATTCTTCCACACACTATATTTTTTTTTTTTAAATTTCTACATTAAAAAAGATAAAATCGGTCAGTTTTTAATTTCTGAAGAACTGGGTTTCAATGTGTAAAATATAAACTAAACGGTAGATTTTTGAGAGCCTTTACATTTTTTTGAAGTCTGAAAAAACAGAATGATTCATATATTGCAGTGTCTTGGAACTAAAATTATATACCTCAGTAAACTTTCTTAAGAATGAAGATCCTAAATGATGTTTAATTTTATATAGTTTTTCTTTACCCCTGCTGAGTTGAGACAAGTAATTTTTTTCATAAAAAAATCAGTGCGGTAATTTTAGTAATTAGTTGCTTTACACACTTCGTCCCAAACGTTTTTGAGCACGGTTCCCACAGGCAGGAAATGTCAAGAAATATAAACTTAGTTAGGAAAAGTCAGAAATTTTTAGAAAATAAAAGGAAAAGTAAGGAAAAATTCCATGTTCATAGGTCGCTTTTCCATTAACAAATTTCTTCTGGCAGAGAATTTGCACGAAGAGACGATAATTTATCAACGAAACGTTTTTATGCAATTGTAAAAACGCTCACTGCAGTGAGAAAATATCGACAAAAAAATTTAATATTTTTAAATCCATTGATTAGACAAACAATATTTCATTTAAAAATTCTTTCACATACTATTTTTTTTTTAAATTTCTACATTAAAAAAAGATAAAAATGTAAAAACCCTGTTGAGGTGTAACTTGTATATGAGCTCCAGTAAAGGTTTCTTCTAATTTTATTGCAGAAGTAAAACGACGGTTTTTTAATATTTCAAATTAAGTTTATTAAATCAAATGTGTGCCGTTTTGATCGACCACAACTTTTGTCATTTTTGAGATAAAATCATTATCCCGTCATTGTTGAATTTGTATGTTTTCTGGAAGAAAAACCGTGATAACTAATTTTGCAAATCTCTTTTGAAGTCAACCTCTTACGAACGTTCTGTAGAGACCGAAACAAATAGTAGTCTGATGGGCAACATTATGTCTATACGGTGGATGCATCAAAACATCCCAACAAAGATTTCTTAATTACAGAAGATTTCGAGTTACCGAAGATGTGTGTGGGGATCTGGCTTTGTTGTGATGGAAGATAGTTTTCCTATCGATTAATTAAACCCACATCATTATTGTTGGCTTCAATCCTTGCTTTGCGAACGTTGGCACCACGATGTTTTCCGTACACTATTATCATACATGGTCTATTTTTCAACGCCTTTAATTAGACCCGTTTCAAAAATGGTTCGATTTCGCTCCGTTTTTGCAACGATTCGCGGGTGGTAATTTGATCCATTAAATTTTTCATTTTTAAATCGCGTAGGACAAAATATCTTTTTCTTTTTTTTTACAGCCTTCTTTAAACGTTTTAAAACTTTGGTTTCGATGTTTAGTGTAGATTAAAAGAGTAAATATATTTTACATTTGGTCACGTACCGGAATAACATTCCTAAGCTCCAGTAGATTTTCAATAAACATACTAGTTTGTCCTACATCTCGATTGAATATTGTACAAAACTCAACCAGTTTATTAAATAAATTTTTTATTTTGGTCGATAGTTAATATTTAGAGTTCGTTTCTATATCACGACTGCTAATGTATTAAGTCTTGCTCAAATTTTCTATGGTTTTATAGATTTTTTTTAGTCATGACCGTCAGAACGAAGTGGATAATTGACATCAAATTTCCAGATTGAAAACGGTAAACGTTTGAACCGGCTTTGTGCCATATGTACTGATATTGCACCAAGTCAATTAACATTAAAAAACGTTTTAGCAGCCTGAGTCGCATTCTTCCCTTTTTTGTAATAAAATTTCAAAATTTATCGAATTTCTTGTTTATTTCTACTCATTTTCGAATCTCAGTAACTTTTAAATAAATTAACAAATATATTCGTAATCTTTCTTTTCAATATAATTCTTTTAATTTTTAAAAAAATTCTAAATAAAGGTTGTCGAATAATAGAAAGGAGAAACTATTTTAATGCTGTATTAACGCTATCATCTGTAAATTTTTATTGGTTAATATTGATATGCATGTTCCAAATGAAAAATGAATTTAAAACTAAACAACATTGCTAATCAAACTAAGTATAAAGATCTGTTTGTTGTTCCTAAATATAATAATCTATACGGCAGAAATTCATTGAAAGAATTGATGTCCCCAGTTTATGTTATGTTACCGAAAGAAATAAAAGATGTGAGAAAATATAATTTGTGTAAGAAAGAAGTATTTCGATGGCTAGCCTCTGAAACTGTAAATATGTAGAGTATCTGTTAATCTTAAAGCAACAAACAGTTAAATCCTTTAATATTTTGTTACGATTGAAACATATACATATACCGCAACCATTTTACGACGCCACTAAATATTTTTCGTAATTAATAGTATTTTTATCATAAACTTAGTAGCACACAATTTGGTTTTGTTTTTCTTTTACACTAGATTTAGTAGTAGATATTAATTTTTAATTTTCTTTTTCGATCTAATTAATAACGTGTTCTATTCTGTATTTGTACTTTTCATTGTTAATGTATTTGTTCTGTATTGAATGGGCACTTGCCGATAAGGGTTAGTGCCTTGGTGAGACCCAAGTAAGTATATGAGGAATAAAGATTTTCTGTTCTGTTCTATTCAAAAATTAATTAGCGATATGTCACTTTTCAAAAGAAAGCAAGGGTCGATAGATTTGTTTAATGTTACCTTAGTTATGCGATCCTGAAGTCATCTATTGAGAGAATACGAAAAACGTTTTTCCCAACCCCCCAAAAAGTACTTAAACTACAAGCGGCACCAGTTATTTCTGATTTCTGTGTAAGTAGTGATGATTTTTTTTTACTTGTGAGGTTGCACATCATCTGTATTCTGGTTAGCAAGGGATGCTGATATCGAATTGTATTTTTAGCTCAGTGAAGAAGGTAACAAGGAAATAATATCCTCTCGTTTTTCCAGTAAGACTGGAATTTGGATCTCGTTATTTATATGATCAGTTATGTCATTTTCAAAAGTAATTTGTGATTTTCAGTTGTGGAACTTAATAGACATGAGTAATTTGCCTAAATTATCACTTTTTTATCTTAAGGTTACAATGTCACAAAAAAATAATGGTAAAAAAATGGTTTTAAAAAATGGTCATTTAGAAACAGAGTAGTAATTTCAGGTTCTGTACATTCATTTAATTAACATACGAAAACTACATTCAAGATTGTAAACTTCTTTAACTGAAAAAAGTTTATTTTGCAAAACTTTTTTATTGAAAATCGCCTGTATACGATAAAAATACTTGAAGAAATATATATTCGACATAACAATATATATTTTACGCAATTTTTATTATAATTTTTTTTAAACATTTTTGAAAAATTCAGATGTAAAATTTAAAAAAATTAGTTTTTGTGTCCATTACTCATTAAAATTCCTTAGTCATCCGGATTTGGTTAATAAAATTTGTTATTAATGATATATAGAGGATGACTGATATTTTCATGAATAAAAAGTTATTTTCGTATTTTTTCATTGTTCGTTAAAGTAATAACCTACAATATATTATCGGTGTTTAGTCATTTTCGATTGTTCAGCCCCACATTTAAACATTATTGTTTTGTTCCTTTGTTCAATTTGTGAACATATATTCTATTATATTTTAGGTAAAGACTATAATTAAACTGAAGCTGTTCAACTAGTTTATCGTATGTTAAAGCATTTATAATATTACTCCTACTTAATTATTTTACAATGCTGCAATATTTTCTTATATTATTTAGCATTTTTATTCAAATTTCGGGAAGCTTTTGAATAGATCTGTTTTATAACTGTTATAGAACTGTTTTATAATTAAAATAAATACTTCCTCACATCATGTATCCTGAGAGATAAGTAACGACTTTTCTTAGCATGTCGTCAGGCGGCTGCTTACATCTACCTAGAAGATGGCTCCCTTAGCTTCTTTTTTTTCCTGTTTTAGCTTCCGCTAATTACCGTTCAGATAATACTTCAGAGGATGGATGAGGTTAACCCACCGGGTTGGTCTAGTGGTGAACGCGTCTTCCCAAATCAGCTGATTTGGAAGTCGAGAGTTACAGCGTTCAAGTCCTAGTAAAGTCAGATATTTTTACATGGATTTGAATACTAGATCGTGGATACCGGTGTTCTTTGGTGGTTGGGTTTCAATTAACCACACATCTCAGGTATGGTCGAACTGAGAATGTACAAGACTACATTTCATTCACACTCATACATATCATCCTCATTCATCCTCTGAAGAATTATCTAAACGGTAGTTACCGGAGGCTAAGCAGGAAAAAGAAAGAAAGGATGGATGAGGTTGGTATGTATGAGTGTTAATGAAGTTTAGTCTTGTACAGTCTCACGTTCGACCATTCCTGAGATGTGTGGTTAATTGAAACCGAACCACCAGAGAACAACGATATCGACGATCTAGTATTCAAATCCGTGTAAAAATAACTGACTTTACTAGGACCTGAACACTGGAACACTCGACTTTCAAATCAGCTGATTTGGGAAGACGCGTTCACCACTAAACCAACCCGGTGGATCCGTTAGCTTCTATATAAATGAAAATTAATTTACCGCAGTGTATATTATATTTCACAAAGTTTTGTTTTGCTCTGTAAACACCTTAATAAAATGCTAATTTTGTCATTAATTTATATGCATTATGCCTACATATATTCCCGTCAACTCTTGGAGCACCCTAAAAATGCGAGTAGTCAGAACATTGTATAGCGCCTGTAAGTATGAATCGTGTTGGCCGATATTTAAAAAGTTAAAAATGTTGTAAATTTATCCATATTTATATGTTTATATTTATAAATGTGTAAGCTTATATAAAAATAATGGTCACTTATTCTTAAAAAATAACAATTTTCTGTTTTACCAAACCGGGCAACGTAACTGTTTTCTTATAATTCAACAGAATATTTATGCTTACGAGAAAATACCTTATTATGGTTTCGTTGACATTTTCAATAAACTGCCGAACCATTTGAAAACTCTTCCTTCCAGTTTATTTAAAATAAAATTAAAAACTTTTCTTTTACCAAAATAATTACTATATAGATGCATTTTTAAATAATACTAATTCAAAAACAAAAGAATCTTACCATCACTTCATTCAACTAGTACATTAATGTGTACTCGAAATAATTTTCTATAGGGACTTCTGAACTGGAAATAATTTTTTTATAATCTTTAATAGTTAATATTCCATTAACATTATTTCATATGTTTGTATTTGAATAATCATACCTATTTTATCTTATATTTATTTCTATATTTATAATTTATCTTATAACGATGTATCTATATAATGTATTATTATGCACGATCAGAATAAAATATATGTTTGTCTATTTTATCTGGTCCACACGATAACTTTGCATATTCAACATTGACAAAATTTGTGTTTTGATTATTATTATTATTCATTCGTTACTTTATCCTAAATATAAGTCCTCCCCTATCTCCCAATAAACTGTGGGTGAGTTGGTTGTATCCTGGATTTGAGCCCCTAGAAACACTTTTAAGTAGTGTGATTTGTTTTATGGTTCTATTCTCAATGCTTTCAACTTAATCGGTTTTTTACGGTAGAATTCTATAATTTTTCTATAGATTTCCACTGGATCCTTGCTAAACATATGGAGACGTTTACGGTAACTATGTATTTGAGAGTTATATGGTTTGATGGAGTCCGATCTATCTGAAGAAATGTACACGATTATTATTTCTAATGAGGATTATTATTCGAAAAGTTCCCATTCTGGGCAACATGTTAAACACGTAAGACCGTATTTCGTAGTGGATTCATACATGTAACTTCAACAATTAAATTCTTATTTTTTACATGACCAGTAAAAATTCTATAAAATTATATTTTTTATAATTTATTTTAAAAACTCTTAATTTTGTTCTTTATCAACCCATCTATTTTCAATATTCTTCTTTTTTTGTATCGTACATGTCAAAAGCCTGATTTTTGAATGTGTACCTGATTTTTCAGTTACTCATATTTCATTGCCTTGTAGTACTACATTTCATAGAAACATTTTCAAAAGGTTTTTTCTGGTTTAAAAATTGTTGAAAAAATTAATATGCATATACGCAAGTTATTTCTGTTATTAACGACTTTTAATTGTTGATCATCTGCGGACTCGCTAAATAAAAATGACTCAGTTTATTTATTTTTTTTGAAAACTGTCTTAAAATAATTAATTTTCGTTTCGTAATATTTTTTACTGTATCATAATGGAATGTTTTTTTTGGAGGGTTTGTTTTTATCTCTGGGTCCGCAGTAAAGCAAAAATGCCATGCCTGACCGGGATTTGAACTCAGGACCTCCGGGTGAAAGGCCGAAATGCTACCATTTACGCCACGGAGGCCGGATTTTCCATCACAATGGAATTTAAATATGCTATTTTTTTTATATTATTTTTTATGAAAGAGCGGACAACATCAGCTCTGGTCATTAGCCCGGTGGAAATTTATTAGTATATGAAAAGATACCTTGGCTAACCGGGTTTCGAACCCGGGACCTCCGCACAAAATGCCTAGACACTGAGGTCCGCAGTAATATTATAACTATCGACTTAATTATTTTTTCTTTTTATTTAATTGATTTTGTTTCTAGATATTATCCATTATTATATTCATTACTTAATAATAATTACGAGTAATATAAAATATTCTGCTGTTTGAGATGGTTCTTGTTGCAGTTTAAAATTATAATACAGTATTTTTCTGTACGTTTCGGTCTATTTCATTTTTAATAAATCCGTTCCTTTAAATTATTTATGTTCGATTGACTTCATTACTTATATTTCCTCAGGATTAAATTTTCTATTAGTTTTTTGGCAAAATTTTATTTGTTTACTGGCAATTAAATGAAATTATTACACGTAAAACCTAACAAATAGTGTGTTTTGCGACACCAATTGTCTACAAAATTTATGAAATAGTAAAATTTACCCCTTAATTTAAGTTCTAAGAATATTTATACGGCTTCATTTTACCTTCGGAGGGGAAATCAGGGAGAAAAAATTTTGCAAAGCATAACCAGAAAACGAAGCGTTTCCGAATCCATGTTTATATAAAATAGTTGTAGAACATGTCCTGAAATTCTTTCCGTTTTTTCATAAAATACTCTGAAAATGTACGTACGTGTAGATTTATTTGAAGTATTGGATTACTAGATTTCAGAAATCATTCAGGTGATTTTCATGAAATGTAAAACAAGTAAGTAAAGTATCTGTTTTGATTAACGTTTAGTTATTTTTATTCCAATGAGGGAGAATAAATCAGAAATCCGAATTTTTTTTAACTAAAAAATATCTACTTTTAGCAATATTATAGTTATATTTCTGACGACTGATTTTCTATTTGTTTGTAGGAATGAAAATTACCCGCAACTGGTGGAACCAGGATTGTATTGCATCGATCCGGCTGGCTGTTTGGTTTGCCTCGGAGGTGAAGACGGCGTTCAAGTTCCGTTGACTTTTCAAGAAGATACAGTGCCTAAATGTTGTGGTAATTCGGCCGCATACAGCGAAGAATTAAGTGCTTGTGTACAATCTACAAGACCTTGGCCGTTACCTGTAGCTCACAGATCAGGATTTCCCACCTGTTCTGAGCCGGGAGGATTCGTTATCGCCGGTCATCTTGGACAAACGCATTCGTTAAACGAATTCGGTAGAGTTACGGGACCGACAGGTGATATTTTGGCATCGCAATTTTGTTTAGAAACTTTAGAAGATCGTAATAACGATTACGTTGCCGTCTTTACATGTCCGTCTTCTTCCTCGCATCGTCACAAATGGAGGAGAAACGATGATTTGAGGTTCACTTTATATCCTATGGGTTTGTTCTTATCAGTTTTCTTTTTGACGGTCACTTTAATCGCTTCGTGTTTATTGCCCAGCACGTATCACGTTCTACATTGGAGGTGTCAGACGAATCACGTCGCTTGCCTACTTTTAGGCGATCTTATATTGGCTATTGTGCAGCTGTCAGGAAATGCATTGCCTCCGACTGCATGTGTCACGTTAGGTAAGTTTTACATTAATTATTTTTATACTTAACTCAAATTTTTAAATCGACCTGAGACTGTTAAATACATTTAGTTGTCCTCTGTTTATCTGTTTTAGAAAATATACAGCAGTCTTTATAAAATTTTATTATTTATGATTATACAGTATCAATTTTATTTTGTGATTAAGCATTCTTCAGTTCTGAATTGACCTTATTAAATAAATTAACGTTAACAGCAAATTATTTTAGGTGCTGTTAATCAGTTTAGTGATAAGGTATATTAGTAACAGAACTGATTCTAAATTGAAATTTTAGTTATATTCTTTTTGAGGTTTGAAATTTTTTCACAAAAAAGGGCAACGTTTTTTTAACCTATTCACATGATTATAAATAACCTTCATATCATTACATTCCGGAAAATATCAGTATTTAGTATTTTTGTAGTTTTCTACATTTTTATTCTTGTACAGGATTACAAGGATCTCTTGTGGCTAATGTTTAGGATAATGGAGAGCATCTTAATCATTTTTTTTTTTTTTTTTTTTTTTTATAACTATGTTAACGAATTTATCAGAAGCGGTCCTCTTGTCTTCATCTTCATGCTATCTCAAAAAAAGAGCCTGTTCAACATAAAAAATTGTATTTTATAATGAAAAAAAAAAAACACCAAATTTTAACCGGTTCGGAACGTGGACAAATTGTCCACGTTCTTTTTAGGTAAAACAAATTTATTTATTCTTTCATTGGCTACTCTTAATTTGGATTTTTTTTTAACAGACGATAGCCTTGAGTATTATTCGTAGATTTAAAAAAAACGGGTCTTAAATTCCACCTGCAGCTACTTTTTAATGTACTTTTAAGCTTATTCTTCATAAAATGAATCAATTTTAATGATTTTGTCTATTTTATAGAGGAAAACAATTTATTGGTTTCTTATTAAGTTTGCCATTTTTTTTTTCATGAATATTTGAAGATGATTTTTTTGTATAATTTCTTAGCGTTTAATTGTTGTAGATTAATGGTATATACCTTGATATCATATTCTTCTAACTATTTTCAAACGAAAATTCAAATAAAAACTTTTATTTAATTTTTTATAAACTTGCTAATACGACTTAAATTATTAACTCCTACATTTTGAACCTATTAAAAACCGATCGGGCCACCAAATTGGGGAGGGAATTTTACAAAATAAAAAAATATCTTAGATCAGTGATTTAGTATCACGCATAAGATTTATTAAAATGATTAAATTTATCATCTTAAGAGATGTTATTTTGACAAACATCAATTTAAGCTCAATTTAAGGAGAAATGTTTTATGAATAATATTTGGGATGGAATTAAGGGACAACTAGAGTTAAAAAAAATTAAGAGCAAGTGTAGTACATATTATCACATTCTTAAGAGCCTTAGCATACGCTTAGTACAGTGTCTTTATACGAGTATTTTCTTCACATTCCTTTTTTATTTAAAATAAAAGGTGGAGTTTTCTCGACTTTACATTTCTTACGAACGACTTTTTTCATGCAAGCAGCATTTTTAGTAGGTATACCCATATTTTAAATAAACAAAAAAATTAGATAAAAAAATCTATCTAAGTAAATAACCGGAATAGATTAGAAGGTAATACTTTTTAAGTTATTATCTAAGTTTTGATGCTCTAAAGATTAAGGCTAGATGCTCTAGCTTAAGCATTTGTAGTTAGTAATTACTTTAATTTAATACTGACGTCTAAAAGTTCCAATTTTAAATAAAAATTTGAAGAAGAATAAATTAATCATTTAACCGGGTTGAATCGAAGGAAGAATCATAAAAAAAAAAATGGGCCGGATTATTTATTCATTTATTTTATTTTACAAAAACCGATGGTCTATTACAGCTGTCTATGGATGATAATTAACTTTTTAGTGTGTGAAAAATTCGACGCCTGACCGGGATTGGAATCCAGAATTCCGGATGAAAGGCAGAGATGCTCCACTCCACTACGGAGATCGGCGTTATACTATTAAGTTCAGTATACTTTAAAATTTTTATGTTGACTGGATTTTTTTTTTTTGATTTTGAAGTTTAAAAAAGTGGCAAAGTATTCCACGACTTTTCCGGCAAGGCTGCTCAAGTCATGATTACCAAAATAAGATTTAAGTAAGAAAATTCCAAAGTTTGAAATGAAAAAAAAATTTTATGGGCTTCCTCACGGTTCTGGGAAAATGTTTTTAAAATTAGAAGTATTCGTTAACAAGAAAAAATAATTTAAAAGAGAATTGATTAAAAATATTGAAAAAAATAATGTGTAACTTTTATTATGAAAGTAATGAAAAAATTGCTTCTCGTTTTGGGTTTTGAGTGTACCATAGGGAGTTTAATTTTAATAGCCGTTATAGTGATGAAGAAAAATACAAAAAAAATCTTTTTAATAATAAAAAATTAAAAGATTTAGAGCCAAAAAAAGCAGAATAAACATTTTTTAGAATAGGAAAATAAATTTTAAGAAACGTTTTTCTAAAAATATTCAGATAAAGATTAAGCTTAACAAATTTGTTTAAGTAAAGTTTTTATCAACATCTAACACCATTCCTCCAAATTTATAACGCATAGAATTTTATTTTATTTTAGTTTTCCTTATCCACTGCTGGCACTACAACTATTTTGTACTAGCAAGTACTCTACTACTACTTCCAGTTCACAAGATTCACCCCAGTTCACAATATCTTGTTCTTAGTATGAGAGGACTTTTTAGTGAGAGCGGGTAATTCTTTACACTACACTTATTAATAATTAACGTCTTAACAAAGATGTTTTAATTTTTTACAACCTAATTTGGGCAGGTAATTCAACAAACTACTCAAACAATCAAAGCTGAAGACTGTAGCGGGTAGCGGACATATTTCGGGTTTGAATCCCGGTCAGGCATGGTACATTTTCATACTCTAAAAATCAATCATCTCATCCTCTGAAGCAGTACCTAATAACGGTGGTCCCGGATGTTAAAAAAACCTTCCCCATCAATAAAAGCTAAAATAAGAAAAAATTTTCAAGAAATCTTTTGTGCATTTTAGGTCCGGGGTCTATCATTTTAAAAAAAAATTGTAGACATTTCTTGATAGGTCTATATAATAAATATAGTTAGGTACAATAAATTTTATATATATATATATATATATATATATATATATATATATATATATATATAATGGTTATAAGTGTAATAAAAATATAGTTTAAAGTTTCAAAAAATTTTCGAAAAATTTTTAAACCGAAGGAAGATACTGCAAAAGAAAAAAAACATCTATTTCAATTTCAACAGGTTGGGGTTAATTACAAAAAAAAATTGGATTATTTATACATGCATTGTAGGTAACAAATTTGCTTTAATAAAAGTTTCTCTAAAATAACTGAAGAAAATCGAAATGGGATTTTTCGCGTTATTTTACCACCCCCTTAACGAATTTTGAAAAAAATTAATATGATCAATGCCTTACATATAAAAATATTTGAACTAAATCGGTTTGGTCAATCCTGAGATGTAATGCCAAAAGTATAGTGCGACACACTCGACTATACGTATATTTTATCGATCTAGATGAACTAGCTGGATTCTAAAACGTAAAGATTTGCAGTAAAAGCCCAATACCCCTTTTTTGAGATGATCACCACACTTTCCCCTTTAATATAGCTATTTAATTATATTTGCCTGGAAAGAAAATACCTTTTAAAAATCTAATTTTTTTAAAATAATTTTTTTTGCTTGATATCACCAAATAAGCTTGAAGCTTATGCGTGGGATGTGGAAATGGACTTTTGTAGCGTATGAAAAATGTCATACCTAACCGGGATTCGAACCCGGGATCTTTGGGTTATTATTTATGCATAATAGTTAAAGATCATTGTATTCTTGTTACACAGAAGTAATTCTTGAGTTTCCTATTATCTTCGTATGACTTTTTTGAAAAAATGTAGTAGTTTTAATACAGGTGTTATCTTAGTGGTGTATAAAATGTAGCGAGCAAAAGAATATTATCGAAATTAAAGGAAATTCGACCATCTTTTGAGCGATAATTGGTGTTTAAACAAATTCTTATTCTAATAATAAACTATCTTACTAGAATATTTTATTTATTCCGGATAAACATTTTCCTTTTACATTTTCATTATCGTATTAAAATAAGACTCTCGCATGTCCGTTTGCGCCACAGACTGCATTCATAGTCGTTAGTAATCGGTTCAGTGAGCACAGGGCAGGGTCCAGTAACTATCCTATAGAAAGTGCCAAGTCGGTCACTCAGCATATAAAAACATACAAAGCACTCTCCCTCTCCTAGTTAACAACTAGCACGTAACAAGAATCTCTTAACAGATCCTCCTCCTCTTGTTAAACAACACCGCACCATTGTATTACAAACAAGTCTAGTGTTAGTAAATAAATAATGTAAAATTTCCATTTTGCTTTCTAATCTTTATTCCGGCAAGTTTTGAGTGAAAATATATATCCAGTCGTTTTTATTTTATTAACTAATTCACTCTTGTTTTCTTTTCCTTTATTTTTTCTTTATTGGTTTTTCTGTTATATTCAAATTTCACTTCCATCGAATAAAATATGTCTTAATTTTTAGTAATAACTCATACTCAGTAACTCGTACACAATGAGTATGAGTTATTAGGTCATATATATATATATATATATATATATATATATATATATATATATGACCTAAAAACTATAATGACTAATAATATATTTACACATATATCAAAATTAAATTTTTATGAAGATAAATTGCAGATTATCATTTTATTTAACAGTGTTAAAACACAGACACACCATTAAATGTTTGCATAATGAAAACTATAAAATTTAATAAAACCAATTCTATTTAAATTATTATTTTTAAACAGATTTGCTTATAAAGAATAACAGTTTTTTATTTTATTAATTCACTAGATAAATTAGAAGCTTGTATATGGGAGTATAGAAATGGAAATTTAATAGAGTTTAAAAATACTATGCCATATCGAGATTCGAACCCGGGATCTTCCACATGGAAACAAAGACTCTGCCATTCTATCAAAGAGGGTAGAAGTTTATAAAAAAAACTAGTCTTTATGAAAGAATCTGTATTTAAAGGTCACTTGTACCTTTCCGTACAAACATTCCCTTCAACATTTATTAACATAATGTAATTTTAAAAAAAAATAAAATTTTAAAATGTAATTAATTACTTTTCTGGTTAAGGAAAATCCAGTTGAGCTTAGAATAAATTCTGATCGTAGCAGTGTAGAATACTTCCGAATGAGCAACTTAAATCGAACCGAGTCGGCTCGAACTGTAGTTATTTGAGGTCACCTTTCACGCTGCTGCTACTACTACCGCCACTATTGGTTTTGTATGTTTGTTGTTGTCAATAGTAAACTTTTCATGCTTCAGTGCAGTATAGTTTCATTTTTTGCACTTGTGTTTTTCTAAAATTGCCTTATTCGTTCGAGGAAAGGGTTTCTCTATTGGAAGAATATCTGTTTTTCTGGATCCTTCCAAAAAAATGTGTCGAATACTTGAGAAAAAGCGTTTGAATGCCAGTATCCCAGCAAAGAGTAGTATATACAAATTAGTTTAAAAAAATTGTTTAAACGGTATCAGTTTAAACCGCGAAACGAAGTAGTCGACCTTATGTTAGGATTCCAGAGACCTTAGCCGATATTCAAATTAGAATATTTGCCGATTCGAAAAACCTTGTATGTATGTTAGCACAACAAAGCTGTGAAAAATACACATCTTGCCTTACGATTTTTGGCGATTTAAATTTGAAACCGTGTAGTGTAACAACTGTACGACAAAGGTTTATTTAAAAAGTATTTTGATTTAAATCTTTTTGTACTGTATTCTTTTTACTGTACGTGGCAAAAATAAATTATAAATATTTCTTTTACTTTAATACTCGTGTATAATAATATATAATATGTAAGTCCGCATTCCAATCTGCATATAATCGTGTCTGGTGGTATTTTGTTTTTGGTATTGTTTAACTAACTTTAATTAATTTTTTTTGACTAATACAGAACAGGGGTTTCGCTATATATATATATATATATATATATATATATATATATATATATATATATATAAACAAACAAATTTAAAAATGCGCTAAAATATAAAAACATATAAAGTATAAACACTTGTTTTGTTTTGAACCTTCCATTTTTTCGTTTTGATTTCGAATTTAATAAATTGTTCATAAATGTCTGGCGTCGATTTCGAAAAGTAAAAATTAAAAAAAAAAATGTTTTTCTTTTTAATTCCATTTTTTAAGACCCAGTTTTATCATCATTTAATTTTTATTGAAGGGAAGCTTTTTTCTTTTCATACGGGGATTCCGTCTCCATTTGGTAAAACCGGTATTTTTTTTTTACCACTTAGAATCAGTTAAAAAAAAATTAATTTATTATAAAACATTTGAAAACCTTTCTTAGGCAACACACACAGATATATATATATATATATATATATATATATATATATATTGATTGCATAACTACATGCATCCGTATATCCTTGTCGTCTTAAAGAATGCTGTTGTGAATGCTATAGGATTTAATCTAAACCACTTAAGGTAGAGTAAAATACTTTTTATAATCGAATAAAAATGTAGACCTCATTTGATTCGTTTAATTCTGTCTTCCATTTTTTTTAATATACGAGTATATTACAAAACGTCTTCATTTATCTCCACACATATATATATGTACTCGTATGATGTTTTTATGTTTCTTTTACTTAGTTTTTTTTTTTTAATAGATATCTATATGGTGCCAACCTGTTCTAGCATCTAAAAAAATCTATGACTTCTAAAAACTTTTCTTTACTTTCTACAGAACATATTACATACAACTTTCTTTTAATTGACTGGCCTTTAAACATTTCCCCGGACACTAAGCAATGAATTTATTAAGGTAACATCTCTATTGCGTGCCTTATTTCTTGTTATTCGTAATGGTTTCTGTAGTTAGATGCATTTAAAATTTACATCTTATGTCGGTCCGGATATCCGGATATGCAGTTACTTTCTCCTAAAACAATAAAATATTTTGTATATCTATAAATAAAATATCGATTACTTTATTACACCACACTCGATTGTGTACGCATTACATTAATTAGAAATTTATTTATGTTTTGTTACAACTCTTAGTTAGAATTTAAAAATTAGCCTTTGTCACTTCTTTGCTTTTTCTTTATCCCCCCTTTTCCATTTACGTTGACCGATGTCGCAAGCCAGTTCCTCCACTTCTCTCTGTCACTCATCCTGACCAATAGGGGAAGACACCCGCCTCGTGATGATCCCGGTCGCCACACCAGCTCCTCCGTTCTTAGCCCTGATGGACTACCGTCAATTGTATTTAGACCCTCTAAACTTGATAACACAACGCAGTTATCAATTTGGCCTCTGTCAGGATGCTACCGATGCAAATGCCTCGGCAGACATTTCCATCAGTGTATTTACACAAACTAGTATCGCTTTCGTATGGCCTTTTCCAACCAAGACCACCTACCATAACTTGCAACCCTCAACAATCAAATTAACCGATTCGCGGAGCGCAATACTCGCGCCTTCCTCTAAGCCCGAAGGTTTCACTCAAAAACTGTTTCTATATCTAACTCCAATTAGACTATCCACTCGCATCATTACTTGATTGAGTCTTTAAACACTAAAAATACTATCCTCATACCAACAAAACAAATGTCGCAACAACGACGTTGTTGCGATCTCTGTCACTCACCTATGTCGGTATTAACTTCAATATCTTTGATTCTTCTGTGATTCAACATCTCTGTTCTATTTTTATATAAATATATAATTTTCAGAGCCAGTTCTCCACTTCCCTACTCATTACCCCACCCCACTCATTACCAATAGATGAACTCGGTACCTTTCTATTTCTTAACCGATTCCATTTCATTGCCGTTAATATTTTTTTTTAATATTCCTTGTCTTAAATCTCATAAAAATTTTGTTTTTTTTTATTTTCGGCGTAACTTTTTTTATTGCTACGAATCAGATTTAACCACTAAGTGAGGAGTCGATGTTCGTGTAGTTAAGCGTGAGGGGGCTATCAATTTGAGTTATTCTTAACTTGTCTAATTTTTTGTTTTCTTCCTTCATTGAAGTATATTATTGTGAATGATTATTTTGTTAGACATCACGGTCTTTCAGATATTTGACCGGATTATTACCTTCTGTTCATATTTATCTGTTTGTAGAAAGGACGATCATGTATACTCCTTAGTGTTGGGTTGAGAAGAAAGTATCAGAGAGGAGGAAGATGTCTACTATGAGTGTTGAAAAATAAAACAAAATTTTTTCAAAGACCCAACAAAAAAAAAAGATTCCTTTTTGTAGTTTTATCTATACGTAAATTATATGAAATTCATGTTTTGGCCGTATTAGGAAATACGTTTTCTGTGCGAACCAATTTAGTCGGCAAAAGCAGGTCAAGTTTGTGAGAATATTCTAGCTCGTTATCACACTGGGAAGCTATAAATCCATAAAACAATGTATTCCTTCCGTGTTATGTATTTTTTGGCCTTGAGATTAAAAAAAAAGATTTTTCGTTTAGTTTCAATAGATAAAAACAGTAATCTTTTTATTAGGAAAATGAGCTGCAGATATCTTTAATTCATTTAAATGATTATTTTTTGTCATTCCAATTGAATATTGAAATTGGTGTTTTATTCGGTTAAAAAGAATTGATCCAATCAATTCTGAATTACAGTGTAGGCAACCCATGATAAATTACCTACTTTGAAGTCGGCAATACTGGTTATTCAACCGGTAAGAGAAATTTGATTTTTTACAGTTGTTTATATGGTTTTGTTTTAGTTAAATAAAGAATATCCAGTGACGTATGTTTACAATAAATTGTTTTAAAAATAATGAAAGTTCAGCGATAATTTTGATATCACTTTCATAACTGAAGAAGGGTATTTCTTTGGCTCCAAAATTCTGTCATCGTCATGAAAGTGAAATCGTGGTGAAGGTTTGATGTGTAAAGTAATTGAATTGAATCATTGAAAACTGTTTACACGTTTCGGAACATTGAAGGTGTATAAAAAAGATGCCGTTATACAAAGTTCAACTCGTTTTAAATAAATTTAAAACATTCACAAACTTAAATGTATCCTTTTTTTTTCTTCATCGTAGATTTTAGTTTTCCTCTATAAAATCCAAATAGTACATCGAGTTATTGGTTTTTATTAGTAATTAAACGATCTACAATTTTATTTATTTATTTATTTTTTTTTTTTATGCAGACATTCTAAATTCATTACTACTAGACCACGTTATTGCTATCTGATCAGACTAATCTTGTCAGGATTTTTAAACAAGCAAAGATTTTTCTTTTTAATCAAATGTAAATATCAGCATAAAAAACAAAATTACTGTTTAATCTTTTTTGAGAATGCTGAGGGATACTTCAATATACTGACATAATTCAGTATGATGAACTAAAACAGTTATTTCACTTATATTGTTATGGAAATCTACTTGTTTTCGACAAGGTGAGATTTTCTTATTACTCAATGCCCGCCTGCAGGTTGAACATACTTTAGAATTGGGTGTATTTTGAGTTGGAAATACTTCTGCTAAACCATTACAGATTAATTTTTTATCAATTTTACTTTTTGAGAAACAATAAACGATGACGAATATTGCTTGTCTGATCGAAATCATCTTTCAAAAATACATTTTCGAAATATCTTATTTCTGTAAGGTCATTTAATATTAAACTCATATTCTTGATAAGTTAAGATTGCCGTCGGCTTAGGTAGATAAATCTAACATTTTTACATAATCTATGTTATTGCTGTCAATTGAAATCGATGACAACGTTATGAGACCGTTGCTCATACGCGGCAGCGCGCAGTTTCTGTTGCTGTCCAGACGTTCTCTCTCATTCAGTCGATGTAAATGACCTTTCTTGATCAGTCTTGTGAGCTAGTCTCTTGGGTCTTTTTCCTTGATTTCCGATTCTATTTATTATCCATATATTTCGATGTTATAAAAAACAGAAGAAAAAATTTTACAAATCGGTACACAAAGCGAATCTTGTCCCTAACGGTTAGTTTTTACAGCATTTCAAAGTATTCCTGTCGTGCGACGATAAAATAATTGTAATCGGATTGCTTATTCGCTCGTACAATTAGTTTTAAAATGGCTGTATGACGATATCCAAGCGTAATTTGCGAAATACGTGGGAAGCTTTAGAGGGAAATGTTTCATCTTTAAAAAGATATAAAATTCGTTTCGCTAAAGTTTAATTTTCATATTTAAATTTGCGACTTAAGTTTATCACGATTTAAACTTTTGAAAATCACCTCATATAAAATAACTCATATACAAGGGACATTTACCTCAATGTGTAAATTTTACAGCTTTAAATAAAAACAAAAATTCAACGCACACTTCCACAATATACTATTTATAAATGCAATAAATTTTACAATAATAAAATATTAAACGAACGAACAGAAGAAATAAGTTTTCCTAATATTTTTAAAGAGTTCCAACGTAAAGTAGCTTTTGGGGAAAAAATTCCATTAATTTAAAAATGGATCGTTTAATTTGTATTAATTTCTAAACGCATTATATGACAAATTGTTGTTATTTTATTAATTTATGTCGTGTTATCTATTTTATTTATTATTTATAATTTCACGACTCATTTATTTTACGCGGCAATTTAATTGTAATTTACGTATCTAATATTACCTACAATAAATGTCCATCGGAAACGAGGTTATAACGCGGTCTACATGTTTTTATACTTTTTTTTTAATCAAGGCCACATTTGTTATGAGTGAATGTTAAGGATATGATTTTATGTTTACATCGAGAGAAACTACATTATATTTAATTTTTATAGCCGTTACTGTTCGGATTATAATACTCGTAGCACATTATATTTATTGGTACTTATTTCAGTCTAAGGTTTGTTTCGCTTGGTTGCATTTATGTATATATATAATTGGTTTTTTTATTAACAGTAAAGGTTGCTTATTGCTTATCTATGAGTGTAGATAATTCTTCCGGTAATATTAATTAGCAGTTAAATCGTATAGGTTTCTATTGATTAATTTGTTTAAGATAAATGGGGTAGGTTTATTATAATGAATGGAAAGTGTTTGGGGTGAAAGTGGTTTTTTCTACTGGATTATTTTTAGGACGGAATTTTAGATATAGACTGTTACGGTGGTATATAAACGATGTTGACCTACTTTTTATAAACGTTTCTAAAATTATTTGGTCACCAATGAATTGTTTTCTCGTATCTATAACTGTTAAATTAGTGACTGATAACTTATTTTAATTACCTTTGTGTTTTGTTTGTTTTTTTTATCTTTCGTTTAGTTGGTGTAGTATTTTGTATTACATTTGGGTATTTCTAATACATAAAGCGCATTATATTCTTATCTTACCAAAGAATTTTTGAACCATTTTTACTGTTAATCATCCTTTTTTTAAATAATAAATTATAAAGGTATTTTTAAATCTGTAAAAAATTAGTCAAATTTATCCAAATGATAATATTTAGGACTATTTGAAAAATAGTTAATTTAAAAAAAATTAATTTACTTTTACATCTTGCCTCTCCCTTTCTCTAATGTATTTTTAAATAAAAATAATGTATCACGTTTTTTATTTAATAAATTCAGATTTACAAATAATATTAGCACGAGAAATACGCTTTTATTAATGAAAATTATCTTTTCATTCCGATTCATCGATTGGTAAATACAGAATGTCAGTTTAAAGTTTGGCACCACTGAAATCTTTTTAACAAAAAAATTAAAAGAATTTTGAAAAAAATGAAACTTTTTTTCGATTCTTGAGTGTATTAGAAATATCCTATTGCAGCATTTCTCGACCTGGGGGTCGCGGTGTTAGGAATGTTGGGTCTCGAAATTAGCCTACAACTTTACACGTAAACAATAATGAAATCATTTTATGGGAAAAAAATTATTTATTATAAACACTTTACTTAGAAACATTTATATTTAAAGAAAATAACAAAAAATTACACATGTAAAGAAAATATATTAACGAGATAGTTATGTTTGTTTTTCATTTAAAAGTTTCCCCATACGTGAATCTATGTTATAAACACAAAAGCAAATTGTTTTCAAACGATAAAGACGACTCCTATATTTAGTTTTTAGCGCAACTAGAAGAAAAACCATTTTCACAGAAATAAGACCTGGTAAAAGGGATTATTATTTTCAATGCTTCTGTGACTAAATTTCCATATTCACTTCGACAAGCAAGCCAAAACGTATTTAAATCTTCATATATGAATTGCAGTTGTAACGTTTGCATCGGCAGGCATTTCGATGAGCCGGTCGTGATTCTCAGCTGGTAACTTAGCCGCTACAACAACGTTTTCACTAAATGGATTCAGTACCTGTCTCTTCGATAAATTATTTTTATCTTCCAGGAAATACTGTGCCAGGCAATTTGAGATTTTCTGTGTTTGTATGGGGTTTGGACTTCTTAGTTACTCTTAATGTTATGAGTGTGCTTTTACTCTTAACTAGTGTTCATGTATGCTTTTATCAGTATAGCATGATTTACAAATAGAAGCTTGTTGATTTCTCAAAGAATGTAATTTTCTTTCGAAAAATTCCAATGGTTTGCTTTTATGATCCGGATGTTTAGTTTCCAAATGTCGAATTAATTTTAATGGCTTCATGATTTCATCGGAGTGGACTTGAAAGCAACAACGCACTGTGGCTTTCCATCCGACGAGGAAACACCATAATATAAATAACTGTCATTGTACAATCTTGTCTTTTTACCAATCGATTCACATAATATAGATTTGGTTTGCTTGGCATTTCTCCCGCCACCACGCCATTCGGTCTTCCTAAAGCATAAGAATCAATGTCTCTGCCATAAACGGCAACTGAGCCACAAACAGTTTAGCGACCAGTATCCTAACATAGCTTCTACAGCTTACCTAATAGCGTGAGCGGACTAAGCGTGGTGCCTACACCATCGGCTTATGTGTCCCAACCGCTTACTTGTCATATATTTGCTAAAGTGGGTAGGCGCATCCCGACAACTACTAAAAATATAATACAATTTATTTCATCTAGGCAGCAATTCGCTGCCACGCCTAGGTCGCTGAATGCCAGCAAGTACCTGTCCACCATTTTATAGCGCTTGGAGCCAAGATAATTGGTTGGTGGTCAGCCATACTCAGGGTTAGCTTCCCACGGCAATGCGGTAAGAGGCTTTCCCTTAAGCAAACTACGGATGCCGGTTGAACAAAGCAACCTCATCTAGAAAATCCCACACGGTCCGACAATGCGGCTCTCGCCGCTTGTGAGTGGCTAATTTTCCCTTTGACCTCTAAGTTTCAGGGTGGCCCGGTCTCTGTCCCCCCCCCCCCAGGACAGTCAAACATCAGGTGTTCATTTGACTGGACCTCCCCGCAGACGCACAGCTCATATGCGGATAGTATAGCTGCCAGGGGGAACCGAAACAGATATTGGTTCAAGTTAGCGTGGTTATACAGCCTTTATATGTAATATGGGGGTTACGACTGTACGATAATTTATCTGCACTCTTGAGAAGCATAAACTTCGTCTTGGGCATAGAAATCTTTACATTTTGAATGTCCATCCAGCCCTCTGTGGTTGACAAGGTCGCCTGTGCCCGGTCTTCTAGCTGTGGTCGTGAATTACCACGAACTAAATGTAGATGGTTCGCTTATTTTTTTCCCAAATTTATCAATTTTTTATAAGAATGTAATTGAAAGAAAAAAAACACATTTACACTATTTGACCGCACACTATTGTTATTTTCAGTGAAAATTTTCTTTTAAAAACTTAAATAAAGGGACCAGACACTCTTCGCACTCGAAACTAAGCTGACGTTCTACAATCCCTTACGCCTCTTTTATACTGCTGAGAGGACGACGTGTTCAAACGTATCATATGCATTTCGAACATGACGTTCTCGCATCGAATATTATGCGAGCAGACCAAATTACAAGGAGCACATAAATATCAAGTTGGAATCTGTAAATTGCTCATGTTTATACACTTCATACATGCATATTCATAACCCGTCGCTATCAATGCAGCTGAATAGTTTTAACTAGGTTTCACTGGATTGGGGGATTGTGAAATATTCATTATATATATATTTTTTTTACTTTCTGAGAATCGTGGAGCTAAAATGGTTGAGAATCACTGCCACTGGATTTTCGTAATTTTAAGATATTCTTTTTCTTGGATATTTTACCCTAAACGCAACCGTTCAGGGGCTACTACACGTCACTTCAAGTTGTAATTTTACTGCTTTGTCATGTTTTAAATAGAGCTTAGTTTTTGTAATATTTTATTGTATTGGTTAACTATTAAACAACTTTCTTCGTCTTATCATTTTTACAATACTTTAAATCAGTGATCTACGCGTAAATTCTGTACTAATATCGTTATTATAGCAAATAAATTAAAAAAAAAAAAAACATTACAAAATAATAATATTCTATTTAAATTTGCGGAAATAAATTATAAGTTAATGAAATTGACAAATTATTTTTCATTACAATTTTTAAAACAAATATATTTATTAATTTAAACAAGAAAAAACTTTTTGCAAATAATTTTTTATTACAATTTAAGAAAAATAAATTAATTATAATTATAATAATAAAATAATATCCATAAAAAGAAATAATAAGTGAATAAAAGGATACATTTTTTTCATATTTAGAATTCACTAACAGTTTCAATTATTTCATTTTCTGGAATACCCCAAATTAAATACACACAGTGTAGACTTAACGATTTTCATTAACACTTTATATGTTGAATTTCGTTATTACAATTTTTTTTACTGTCATTAGATTTTACTTACGTTTAATCATTTTTTTTTTTAATTTGGTTTACTTATTTCTCTCTTTTCCCACTCCCTCCCACACTTATTTTTTTAAAATTTAGTCAGCGATTTTTTTTTAATACAAAGAAATAGAGGTAGAACAAAAATGTCAGTGTAAACTAGATTGCAATCTCTATTAAAAATCATCACCAGTAGGTGCTGAGGAATTTAAGATTATATATGACGTATGATTAGTATATGATAAAATAGTAATAATAATAATAAATATGCAAACCTTTACATCTTACTATGCGTTTTAATAATGCGTACAATATTATCCAATTAATTTATAAAAATTAATAGATTGCATTATTCAGAAAAAAATTAATTTTAATTTTATTTTATTTTAACTTGAAGTTTCTGAATTAATCTTATTTCCATGTGGCAGATTCTTCTGAAATAATTCCCTACATAATTGTTCCCTAAATTATCCAGTATAATAGAATCTATTGACATAAAAAACACCTTTGTTCATAATGTATTGTGTGTTTTCCGGTTCTACAAGGAACGTGAATGTCAGTAAGAATTTTCAAAACTAAAACCGGTCCATATGACTTTTTTCTTCATATTTAGCTCAAATTGATTGAACATTTTTTGAATTAATATATTTATTTTTTTTTTTAATGATAATGTGGGAGATATACTCAAAAATTGTCTATCCCAATTTTCTCCTTCAGTTGAGCAACTGGTTTGATGCATTCTCCATTCATTTCTGTTCATTGCCAATCTTTTAAAAATATTCATAAAAAATAAGTAATTTCCATTTTTATCAAATTAGACAATAGCATTATGTAGCTGAATAAAATACTTCTGCTTACGAGAACGGGTTTTACTGTGTTTCCATTGTAATTTTTAATATATTATTTTATCTAATTAATTTTAAATACAATTAAAATATCTTCTTTTACAGAATAAATATTACACTTACTGAATTATATAAAACCTGAATCATCTGCATCTCCGTTCAAAGTGTATATAAATTTATGCTCAAAGAGTGTTCATTAATACCTTCTGAATTAGAAATTTTATGTTAATATTCAGTATCTTTATGCACTTCCGCTTTAATTACATCTACTTTTTTTACAATTTTATAATTAATCTTACTTCATAGACGGAATACCTGTAGAATTACTGCGCAGTGCAGGTGAGGAAGCGATTGATAGATTATACAAACTGGTGTGTAATATTTATGAAAAAGGGGAATTTCCATCAGACTTCAAAAAAAGTGTTATAGTTATGATACCAAAGAAAGCAGGGGCAGATAAATGTGAAGAATACAGAACAATTAGTTTAACTAGTCATGCATCAAAAATCTTAACTAGAATTTTATACAGAAGAATTGAGAGGAGAGTGGAAGAAGTGTTAGGAGAAGACCAATTTGGTTTCAGAAGAAGTATAGGGACAAGGGAAGCAATTTTAGGCCTCAGATTAATAGTAGAAGGAAGATTAAAGAAAAACAAACCAACATACTTGGCGTTTATAGACCTAGAAAAGGCTTTCGATAACGTAGATTGGAATATAATGTTCAGCGTTTTAAAAAAATTAGGGTTCAAATACAGAGATAGAAGAACAATTGCTAACATGTACAGGAACCAAACAGCAACAATAACAATTGAAGAACATAAGAAAGAAGCCCTAATAAGAAAGGGAGTCCGACAAGGATGTTCCCTATCTCCGTTACTTTTTAATCTTTACACGGAACTAGCAGTTAATGATGTGAAAGAACAATTTAGATTCGGAGTAACAGTACAAGGTGAAAAGATAAAGATGCTACGATTTGCTGATGATATAGTAATTCTAGCCGAGAGTAAAAAGGATTTAGAAGAAACAATGAACGGCATAGATGAAGTCCTACGCAAGAACTATCGCATGAAAATAAACAAGAACAAAACAAAAGTAATGAAATGTAGTAGAAATAACAAAGATGGACCGCTGAATGTGAAAATAGGAGGAGAAAAGATTATGGAGGTAGAAGAATTTTGTTATTTGGGAAGTAAAATTACTAAAGATGGACGAAGCAGGAGCGATATAAAATGCCGAATAGCACAAGCTAAACGAGCCTTCAGTAAGAAATATAATTTGTTTACATCAAAAATTAATTTAAATGTCAGGAAAAGATTTTTGAAAGTGTATGTTTGGAGTGTCGCTTTATATGGAAGTGAAACTTGGACAATCGGAATATCTGAGAAGAAAAGAATAGAAGCTTTTGAAATGTGGTGCTATAGGAGAATGTTAAAAATCAGATGGGTGGATAAAGTGACAAATGAAGAGGTATTGTGGCAAATAGATGAAGAAAGAAGCATTTGGAAAAATATAGTTAAAAGAAGAGACAGACTTATAGGCCACATACTAAGGCATCCTGGAATAGTCGCTTTAATATTGGAAGGACAGGTAGAAGGGAAAAATTGTGTAGGCAGGCCACGTTTGGAGTATGTAAAACAAATTGTTGGGGATGTAGGATGTAGAGGGTATACTGAAATGAAACGACTAGCACTAGATAGGGAATCTTGGAGAGCTGCATCAAACCAGTCAAATGACTGAAGACAAAAAAAAAAAAAAAATCTTACTTCATGATATTTTGAGTTGATCAGGGTTTTTATAATGATTTCATCCACGCAAATGTTAGGGCAGTTCCTTTTTTTGTGGAGTAGCATATCTACGCATTCCTGATGTGATCTTATCAGTTATTATGTAACGTTCGGAATAAAAAAAAATATTTATTTATCTTATGAAAAAAGTCTCCGTACAAATATTTAAAAGAATTTTTGTGACTGAGTGCCAAATACGTTATAATGCTAAGAATGGTGGCCAACTTACCTTTGGGCGCATAAAAGAAATAGGCGACCAAGATGGCAGACCAGATGGACTGAACCGTCTAACGGTCTTTACACGCATGGTATTTTTTTCTGATATGGTAAGTATGCAGGTCGTTAGGTGGATTTCCCCCAATTGGCATATTATGCAGTTTCTTTCTGGACATGGTGCTTTTCGAGATAGGTTGGCCAGATTCGGTTTGATTAATTCAGGATTGTGTCAGAAAGCGTAGGGCCATTAATGATGTGCGCCATGTCTTATATGTTGTCTAGTTCAGCTAACGAAGCTGAACGTACCAAAGTAGTTACAAAACTTGCGAGGATCAATTCTGGTTTGGTCTGCAAGTTAATTGGAAAACCGAAAGGGAATGGAACATAGTTGATGCCTTCGTTAGATTCTTAGCCCTGCGGAGGATGGCCGCAGGGATCTGATGCTGTTATAGATGTATAGATAGAATAGCAACCCGAGTGACTAGGGGCTCGCCTGGACGCTTACTTCGCCAAATTTTGGTATCGAGTCCCGGTTAGCTGGGATATTCGCTGTTAGGATGAGAATGGATGTGCGGAAAACTCTGTGATGGAGCTGTGATATGGGAGGTGTAGCTGTTGACCTCAGTCCCGAAAGCGGACCAGAGCGGAGAGAGATGGGAATGTTTTCATTAGAGCTTATTAAATTTGTGAATTTATTTATTTTTGAGTAAATCAAGAGGAATTTGGGACATGCTTCTCGTTGTTGCGATCAACACTTTAATTTTGTTTGTATGATAATTATAATTTTTATATTTAAAAGACTCATTCAAGTAATGATCTGAGTACATAGTCTAATTGAAGTTAGATATGAGAAGAGTTATTCTGTGAAACCTTTGGTGATAGAGGAAGGCGCGGGGATCGCGCTTTCGCGAATGGGTTAATTTGATAGTTGAGGGTTGTAAGTTATGGTAGGTGGTCGGGTTGGAAAACACCTTACGAAGGCGATAATAGGTTGTGTAAACACAGTAATGGAAATGTCTGCCGAGAGATTTGAGTCTGTCTTGAGTCATTTGAGATGACTGTGATGTATTATCAGGTTCAGAGGATCTAAAATATCTCCCGTAAAGCCATTCAGGGCTATGAACGGATGGGGTGGTGTGGCCACCGGTATCGTAGCAAGGCGAGTGTCTTCCCCTACGGGGTCGGGATGTTAGCTTTGTGAAAACATGAACAAATTCTGTTTCTCTCATTACAATAATAATGAGAAAATTATTTTTCTCGGCGTGATCGGCAGAATGTATTCAACGTAATTAATTATGATAAACCTAGAGAATTTTACTCTTTTTGACAAATATTAAATTAAATAAGTTCTGCCTTAGATGCCATCACCGTGTAAGGTTTGAGAAATGTTATTAAGCAGTTTCTTTCTTAATGAATTTATATATACATATGAAACTGCGTTATCTGATCGCGATTTAAAAGAAAAACCTTGAAGAATAAAAGTGTAATTATATTATTTCAGAATTATCTGTTTAATCTTACTCTGTTTTCCTTTATTTTGTCTATAATTAATTTTACTGCCTAATTGTGCCAATCTGTTAATTGTGTTCTATCTTAAAATTTTATGCCTACGTAGATAAGAAGGAATAAATAAATCATTTTGAAGATACAAAATTATTTTTTAAAAATGTATGAATTAGATGTTTTCGAGCTAACGTAACTCTTTTCATTCAAAGGCCCTTTTATGTAGCTAATTAATAATTTTTATGGTCTATCAGAGTTGCCATTGATTTAATGATGTTATTAGATATTAGGAAACCCGTAAAGTGTTAATTAATATATTCGATTTTGTGTGTGTGTGTGTATATATATATATATATATATATATATATATATATTATATTATTGTTATATATATTAATATTATAATATTATACACATTATTATTATATATATTATATCGAATATATATGTAAAAGAGTTGGATCACAGCTATGGCCTGTTTATTTTGAGATCTCATTTTTATATGGTGTATGTAAAAAGTTTAGGTTATGATTAATGTCTTTATATGTGTCTCCAGTTTCATCTTAATTTTTCTTTACGTTACATTTTATTATTATTGTTTTATTTTCGTTTATCTTATCAAGTATTATTAAATGAAACTGTTGTTCACCATAATTGTTCGTAAATACAGTTTATAAAAAGTACTATATAGCTTGACTGGTAACTATGCCCTACTACTGTTAAAAAAATTATAGTAAAAATCGAATTGCACCATTACATTCATCAATCTTTTATGCGAAAAAATATGTAAAAATCACTTGGATATCGTTTCCATTTTCTTTTATTGGCGTGAAAATAGAAAAAAAAATTTATAAGATTTTCGGAAAATAAAAATTTAGACGTCCAGAAAAAAGTAACTGACAGTGACAAAAATGTGTAATTGTAACATGCTGTTCATTTAACCCTTATTTATTCTGCCTTGTAGTAGAGCACAATTAAACAATCTTTAAAATACCCGTGAATTTTTTTTTGCAAAAGAAACTCATTCCTCGGCCGACGGGCATTTTGCGATTAATTTGTTATTGTTGGAATCGTCATTGCAACACGAATTCGTATCTAACAATTTGATTAAAATAAAATAATAAGAGATGCATGATGGGAGATAGATTTTAAAATTTTTATTATTTATAAAGATACATGTTAAACGGGAGTTCTCTCGTTCAGATACGTATGTGTGTTGGCCTGTATTTTAATTGGTATTTACAGTCTCGCCTCAACGTAAATTCTTCGGAAATGGTTCAAAATATTTCTGTATATAGAGGTTTGGTGGCATTATATCTTGGACAAAAAAAGGAAGGGTAGTTTTTGCCATTTTGTATTTTTGACCTTTTGTACAACGGTCAGCTTCGGTACAATGATAGAACTTATTAACTTAATTTTAAATTCCAAAGTTTTAAGTCAATCGGATTTAGAGGATATTCTGCATTATCTCTAAACGGTTTTGGGCTCATATCTCGAAAAACCGCTGACCAAAAAATTTGAAGTTTATGATAAATATTTGGCTAAATATACCTAGCTTTGACCCACATCATGTACATCATTGTTGACCCCATCGGACAAGGGGGCATCGTGGTACTCAATTTTTTATTCCACCCCTCCTGACGAGCAATAGCTAAATAGGGTTTTCCAGGAATTTTTGGTGAAACTTAAGCGAATGAATTGGTGAAACCAATTGGTGAATGAATTGGTGAAATTTAAGCGTTTTTGTTAATTTGAGATTAGATAATCTCTAATTAACAAAAACGTTCGTGTGGACAAACTTCCTATCTCGTTTCATTTTCCATCTGCCGCTATTTTGTCTTTTTTCTTCAACAAAAATGTATATTCCCTGTGGATGGAGCCTACGACTCTATTCACAGGAATTTTTACTTAAAATCCTTGAAGAATTTAAAATAGATCCCAAGACGATAAGCATTATAAGGAAACATTAACAAAATCAAAAGTGAAATTCTTAGGGGAACTTTCAGAACTGTTCGAAATAAGAACTGGAGTAAGCAAGGAGATGGATTGTCTCCGATCCTGTTTAATTGCGCTGTTTAAAAAGTTATAAGAGAATGGGAGAAAGAACTTAAAAAGTTAAACGTTCACGAAAACATAAAAATGGGCGCTAAAACTAAATTCATGAATACAAACATTCTGGCCTTACAACATTGCAATTTTTGCAAGAGATATAGGCGAGGCTAAAATCAAAATTCAAAAACTAAGCGTTTGTTCAAGCAAAATTGGTTTTCAAATTTATTTGAAAAAACTAACTGGTTTTCCAGTGACAAAGAGAACAGAACTCAGACCCTTAAAATTTTCGATAACAAAGATATAAATAAATTCAAAAATTTAAATATGTGGGAGAAATCATTACAGCGAATACAGTTGAAAAAAATGCGATGAATAATAGAGTACGAAAAATGAAAACTGTTTTATAATCTCACAAAGAACATTTACAATAAAAAATCCCGGTCATATAACTCCAAAACGAGGCAGTATAAAACTGTAGTCCTACCAAAACCACTGTATGGGGCAGAATGTCTGCAGTTTTTTTTTTTCAGAACAAGAAATAACAAAAGTAGAAAAAAAGAATTTTAAGAGAAATTTATGAACCAAAATATGAAAATGGAATTTAGAAATTTAAAAGTGAAAAAAGAAATTTATAAATATACAGAAAAAATAGGGGACTTAATCTGGAAAAGAAGATTACAGTTTTATGGACATTTATGCAGAACGAACAACTAAAAAATTGGCAAAACAAATATTTAATTTCTACATAAGCAGAACTACAAAGACCAACCGGTTTAAAAGATAGAAACATATCTAAAAACATTAAACATTTCTAAGGATCTGTATAAAGACAGATCTGTGAAAGCGATTGGAAAATCTGTTTTCAGAGAGAAAGAAAAAGTAGGGTATAAACTTGAATAGATGGACGGAAGAAAGACGAAAACAAAGCAAAAGAATGAAAACCTTTTGGGAAAAGAAAAAGAAGTCAAAACTATCCAAACGTGATCCGTAGTGGTCGAAACGAAAAGAAACAAAAACTGTTTATCTTGATTCATCTCGATTTGAGATGTGTTAATGCAATATATTGTACACGTACCCAACAACATCTTTCATAAAACAAATGAGTTAGGAAATTTTATCTTTTGAAATGAAAATTGTCGGTCATTAAAAACAGTTTAATCATCAATTGTATATGCTCGTAATAGATTTATGTTTTGTTAAATAAAAAGTTAAGCCTTTTTTTGTTAACAAGATAAAACCCTCACGTGTTCAAATCAGTTGAGATATGACTGAAATGTTTTAAACGGATAGCTAAAATTATGCTTGAAAACAGGCACAAAATTATTAGACTGCATTATTTTCAGTCAGCACCCCTCCAACTACAAGCAGATAATGCGGTACTCGATTTTACATTTTATCTGGTTTCTTCTAATATCATTAAACATATTTCGTTTTTAACCGTGAAATTTTCTTTAAATGTTTCCTTATTAGGAAATTATAAAACGGATTATTAATTTTTTGAATGTTTTTTAATAATTCCTGATATTTCACCTGCTTTTCAAGTTGTGGCTGTTACTGAAAATATTTTATGAGCTAGCTCCCAAGTAACGAGGTAAATATTCATATTCAATTTTTTTTATTAAAAATTTGGATTTTTTTTATTAGCAATTGTACTCCAAATACACTATATTCTATATAATTAAGTAACTATTTATAATTACTTTACCTGTTTCTCAAGTTGTGGCTGTTTAAGAACGCTATTTTAGGTAGCTTTTGTACAAGGAGATCAAATTCAACCCAAACCTTTTTCCAACAATTATACGCTAAATCCAGTATAATTTTGATTTGACAAAAATGTAATTTGGTGTACAGGGTCAACTGAAATCCAAAATTGTTTACTAAGAATTTAGATTTCTTTCCTCAATTATACTTTTAATACTGCTTAATTTTTTTTGTTGTAAAAACGTAATTTGATCAATCGTACTCAAATTTTTTTATCGAACATTTTGATCAATTCTTTTCTAAATATTGCATAATTACGTCATTAGTATTTAAAAATCTTAAAATGTAATTGAAATAAAAATCCGTCAAGTACAAAGCCGGGAAATTTATGAAACTTTACCAGCTTTTTTTTTTTAACGACACAGTAACACAAAAAATTCATCGCCAAGTTATACGCTGCTGTTAGTATAGCGGGCGGAAGTTTACATTGTTCATATCGGTTCCATTCATCTAATTAGAACTTCCGTTTTCTTTAATATTAATAGTTCATGAAATGTATATATATATTTTTAATTAATTAATTTAAAAGATATATGTATTGCCCCCGTTAAAAGAAATCCATTAAAAAAGAAATAGTATAATATTCTGTTTTGTTGCCATTTTACTTTTTTTTGAGTTGGTGTTCCTTTAGTTTTTTTTTTTTATTAGGTTATTATACAGATTGTGCGAAATAATTTTATTTGTAAAATATCTATCAATTTATTTTTAGTTTATTTCTATTATATTTACCGTTATTTGTTGTTAAAAAAATAAATAAATAAAAATAATGAAGATAGATTGAGACGATGGCCAGGATATTTTTGACAATTATTTATAAAATGATTGTCGGTTATGTTTACGTTGTAGCGTAATTACATTGTTTTTGGTAGAATATTGAATGATACGGCAGTTAAACATACACAGTATAACGGTATACCTGTTGTTTCCGTAGTTCTAACTGACACGTATAAAGCGTGATGTAGAGAAAGAGCGCAGTAAATTCAGAAAGAATATAATGGTCTATACAGTTTTATTTTAGTAGTTTTTTTTTTTTATAAACCGCGAGCGAAGCGGATCTGATAACGGATTTTTGTACAGAAATAAAATAATAGTAATACTAATAACAACACTATCAATATACTGCTGACTCTTTGTCTCCATAAGAGGAAAACCTTTGCTATAATATTGTTTTCTCATTATTTAAAATGTTCATGTAATTCGTGACCACGTAATGGATATATAATTATTAGTTTAAAAAACTTATTTTTTTAACGTTAAAAACATAATTGCATTTAAAATGCATAACATTTCTGAATTTATTTCATCTTCTTGTTCCACACAAGGAATATGAATCTGCGGTTTTATGGTATCGTATTATTATAATATTGTATTTTAGGAAAGATTAATTAAGGAGGTCTAGCTTCACCGAATAGCTTTTTAACTGTTAGGATTATTTTGTAACCGTAGCATAGGAAATCCTGGAATCGCCGAACTGTTTTTTCACCAGCAGCTAGCCCCCATCAAACACACCAAGGATACAGTAGATATTTCCAGCTATCATCATATTTTACGAGTATTAATATAGTTTAACCAAAGAAGAGGAAGTTATAATCCCGAAAGAGGACAATTTACCTTTCTTCTCAGACATCTACTCGTAGTTTCCACTTCGCCCTCAATTTCTCTGAATATTTTATTCTCATTATTCCTATATTGGATTCCTTCCTGCTCACGAGGGTAAGTTATGTATAGACATCCATATAGATTATTATGATATAGTTTCATGACGAGAAAATTGTCATGATTCTAACAAGCAGTTCTAAAGATAAATTTTATAAAAACAAATTATTTAATGTTGGGAAAATCGGTTGGATGATTAGGATATATGTGGAGGAAAAATTGTAAACAGTTGTCAGGATTACAAAATTTCCAGGAGAGGGGTCCAACCAAAAGTAAATTTCAAATAGAATTACTCAAGCTAATCAGACAATAAATAAAATAATTTAGTTTTTATTACCAGAACCAGACAAAATAAGAAGGAAAATCACTAAAAATATGGATTGTGCGATAGAGTACATTACGTTACGTGTATCAGAAATGTAGGAAATAAAAAAAATTATTTCTGATCACTACATAAAAATACATTATATAAATTGGGAATGGATAGTTATCCTCCCCTACGGATAAAAATGAGGAAACATTATATGTTTCAACTGCCTACGCAGTTTCCTGGAGGGATCAAGGGAAACCGTTGTAATATCTTTATAATTACATCACAAACTATAAAGTTAATTACGAAGTAAAAACGTAGATGTGATGAAAATCCATGTTAATTATTTAAAATATAATCACATGAAATAATATTAAGGTAAATACGTCATCCATTGGAATCCAGTGGAATTTTACATCAGAAGAAAAAGAAACCACATTTATTACTTATGTGTAAGAAAACTGAGCGTTATAAAAACAATATTTAATCTATTTGGGAATTATTAGGAATAAGTAATTTAAAATCTATTTAAATTGAATCACTGAAAATTATTTACCATTTTAAAAATCGTACTTAAAAAAAGCCTGCAAAAGGTTGAAAAATTTCCAGGTTTTGCCCTTAACAGATTTTTATTTGAATTACGCCATACGGTTTATAAATAGTAATGATTTATGCAATATTTAGAGTTGAATTGCCATAAAGATCAACAAAACGTTTTTGATATTATTTGACCCTCTTGATTAGATTACATTTTTACCTTAAAAACTATACTCTTTTTTTTCTTTATCAATTCGCCACATAAGCGTGAAGCTTGTGCGTGGGAAAGGGAATTTTGTAGTGTATGAAAAATGCCAAGCCTAACCGGGATTTGAACCTGGTACGTCTGAATGAAAGGTCGAAACGCTACCACTCCGCCACGGAGAACGGGGGAGTGGCGATTATTAAAACTACAATTGAAAAAAAATTAAAATTTATAGAAAAAAGGTTTAGGTCCCAGTTGACCACTTACTCGATCAACTACCTTATATAAGATTTTTATGTCTTAACATGAAAAACAGTTAAAAGTTTGGAAAGCTATAAAAAATTCAATAAGTTTAAAAACTTTTTGAGTTTGATTTCGTGGGATCACGTTTTTTTTAAAGTTCCCATGTCGTTTACATTAAGTACTAGTCACAGTTGAATTTTCAATCTTGAAAATTAAGTATAAAAAAAAAAATTCATATTGTACGGGTACCCCTTGATTTTGGAATAACTGTAGTAATGAGTAGTTAATTACTCCAACCCCTTGTCTTATTTTCGACCACTTGTCCGATCATGTAAAAAATAGTGAAGCTGGGATATATGTATAACAAATATTTATACCACATTTCAATATTTTTGTTAACGACGAGATATACCAAAACGTGTTCAGATATAATGTTGAATATCTCTCATACCGCAATCCAACTGACTTAAAATTATTAAATTTTAAATAACTTAATAAGTATTCTTATCGGATTAAAGTCAGTTTTGTAAGATCACTGTTAAAAAATTCGAAATTGCGAAAATTACCCCTTCTCCTATTTTAATTTACTGCAAAATTTATTGCCTTCTATTGCCCAAATTTTTTTCGAGTAATTTTCGAAGAATTTATTTTGAGGCAGTCCAACGATGTTAAAGAAAGAATGCCAACAAATATGTTCTTGTATGCATGTTTCGGATTTTATTTTTAATGTAATAGTTAAATTCACTAATATTGATGTTTACGCATTTTTTAAATTTACATATTGATTTGTAAAGACGTTAAATGAAACGAATTTTTAAAAAAATTATTTTTGTTCATTTGAACTTTCATGAATAACGTGTATCTTCTCTTTGTATTCGTTCTATAAGTGACATTATTGTACATAAAATTAAAAAAAAAAATCTGATTAGAATCTTTTTTATCGTATTTGATAAGCCCGTAACTATTTCCGGGCTAGAAGAGCCCACCATAAAAAAATTCGATAGTTTCCTTTCTATTTTAACGAAAAAGAAAATGATTTATTATTCTCTTTATATTTATATTTGTTGATAAAATTTAGTAACGATGAAGCAATGTTTAGTTTTTCTTGATCTAGTTTTTTTTTATTATTGTCGTCGTCGTTAATTTTTAACATCCTGGTTGTCATTATTTTGAGATCTCGTAAAAAAAATAGTGATTTGATTGTCATTTGTTTGAATGCGGCCAAACAACTAGCTGTATTCGATTGTTTAAAACAACCAGCTAACTGGAAAGTGTGACAAACAAAAACAGGTGTTTACAACCTGTTTTTTTTTGTTTTTTTTTTTAATAGGCAGTCACTATGATAACAATAATAGTAACAGTTAATATACGGTACACTTCCGGTAAATGAAAAAAATATTCCTACTTTTGTGTTGATGTGTATGTAAGAGTATAGTGAGATGTGTATGTGTATAGTATAGAATTCCCATTTCCTTCTATTCGTAAAAAATATTTGTATTTCCTAGTTTTTATTTCATTCATTCAATCGATTGACATTAAAGGAAAAATAAATAATTTTCAACTAAGCAAGAGGTGGGAATAGCTTTTCAACCATTACCGTTTATTAAACTGAATTAGAAGGCCACTTCCACCTTTAAAAACTGAAGTTAATAAGTACAAGTTTTAAACATAATCTTTTTCTCTAGAGTCTAGACTATAAAATGTTTGTAGTAATGCATTAAAATAAAAAAATTACTTGTCGAATAATTTTTTATTTTTATTTTCCTGTATAGCTTATGAAATTCTCTGGGATAAGCACGCCGAATTTTCTCCTGTATTCTTCCCTATGCTGTAGGAACCGATCTCACACGAACATCTTGTGTTCCGGGATGGGATGGCCTCCTCCCCGCAGTAATCGCAATTTGCGGAGGATCTCAGCTTCCGCGGGCACAAGTATGCCTTGACACATCCGTGACCGGTAAGGAACTGGGTCAACTCGTATTCTGTGTTTTCGGCACAGCCATTTCTGGAGGTCCGGGATCAGTCTGTAGGTTCATCTGGCTTTCATCGACTGATCCCATCTTTCCTGCTACCTGTGGACACGCGATACCTCCGCATCCGCCTCAAACCACTTCACTGTACATCTCCTCCCTCATCCGAACGAGGAGATCCAGGGCTGCAAGTTCGACCGCTACGCCGGCGGCATCGCCTGAGATCGTAACATACTCGAAGGGAGACAGCCTTGTGTGCCTTGGTAAGAATTTCTCGGGCTCTACCCCTCTGCAGCGCGATGGACCAGACTGGGGCAAGTACTGTACTTCATACAGTATTTTGAGAGTACCACCTGAGACTAACCCTCCGCTTGGACGTGCGAGGACCCCCGATTATGCAGTATATTGTGTAATGGAAAGTATCGGGTCAGGCGTTGCAGTTTTTGTCGTTTGATTACCTTTTCTAACTGAAAAATACAATTTTAGCATATTATAAATTTCGGAAGATTGTATATATGTTGGTCTGTTTTTTGTTTTATTTTTCCAGACTGGATGAACCGATTTGGAACGATGGTTAATACATATGATTCATTAAGTTTGGACATAATTGGTGAAAGATGGAGGACTAAACGGACTTTTGCATCACGTACCTAAAGATTTTAGTCAAAATACTTTCTGATTATGTTCGGTCTTATTCAAAACCCCATAAAAACTATTTTTTTCTTTCTGTTTTCAATAACATTTTTGTACTGATTTTATAATTACATCACATTAGTTTGTCACTTAATTATTTACTTGGGTAATTTCATTTAGTGGTGAGAATAAAAAAAAAACTTTTTTTTTGCTGTTTTCTTCAGTTATAGTTTGATTGATATCTTCAGTCTGGATTAACTGGTTTGTATGAAATTTTGTGCTACAACTTCTGAATATGGGCTATTGATGCAATTTAATTACAGTTTCAGTTTGTCAAGGGGGTGAGCAGTTACGGTCACTGGCGGTTACATATCTCAAAATTTTATTCAGAGTACAATAATTGTTTTTTTTACTTAATCCTTTATTTGAATACGTACTTTAATGTTCCACTTAATTTTCCTCCTAAGTAGTAGTATGTCGAGAGCAAAGCCCTCAATAACCAAAACATAATTTTACTGGCGAAACCGGGTGAGTATTCTACTTTTTGCCGGATTTTTTAGGAATTCATTCAAATTTTTCCTTTACCTTCCATTTGTATAAATATTACATTTATACAATGGAAAATTATTTTTATACCAGGATATTTTTGTAACTTATATAGCTGATTATATTTAATGGTGTATTTATTTTTTTTCGATCTGGTATTTCCATCCATTGTAAATTTTAGAATAAATTGGTGGTTAAAAAGTGTGTAATAAGCAGAAGTGGGATTGTGTTTTTACCTATCTAAGAAAAAGATACCTTTATAACAAGTATAAGGAATCTTTTCATTCAAGAAAGATGGATGAGAAATGTGAACTAGATTAAAAGTTACAACTAAGTTGTTTACAGTATAGATATGAATAAGAGACTTTGTCAACATGGGGACATTATAGATTTTATCAGTATAGGGTCTAGAGAATACGTTTGATGTTACACCTATTATTTCCCCGTCTATAGCGATATATGCTGCTAAGCTATAACGGGAAAGTATTTTTTTTTTTTTTTGTCTTCAGTCATTTGACTGGTTTGATACAGCTCTCCAAGATTCCCTATCTAGTGCTAGTCGTTTCATTTCAGTATACCCTCTACATCCTACATCCCCGACAATTTGTTTTACATACTCCAAACGTGGCCTGCCTACACAATTTTTCCCTTCTACCTGTCCTTCCAATATTAAAGCGACTATTCCAGGATGCCTTAGTATGTGGCCTATAAGTCTGTCTCTTCTTTTAACTATATTTTTCCAAATGCTTCTTTCTTCATCTATTTGCCGCAATACCTCTTCATTTGTCACTTTATCCACCTATCTGATTTTTAACATTCTCCTATAGCACCGCATTTCAAAAGCTTTTAATCTTTTCTTCTCAGATACTCCGATCGTCCAAGTTTCACTTCCATATAAGGCGACACTCCAAACATATACTTTCAAAAATTTTTTCCTGGCATTTAAATTAATTTTTGATGTAAACAAATTATATTTCTTACTGAAGGCTCGTTTCGCTTGTGCTATTCGGCATTTTATATCGCTCCTGCTTCGTCCATCTTTAGTAATTCTACTTCCCAAATAACAAAATTCTTCTACCTCCATAATCTTTTCTCCTCCTATTTTCACATTCAGTGGTCCATCTTTGTTATTTCTACTACATTTCATTACTTTTGTTTTGTTATTGTTTATTTTCATGCGATAGTTCTTGCGTAGGACTTCATCTATGCTGTTCATTGTTTCTTCTAAATCCGGGAAAGTATATAGATCGGTTAAGAAATCCTAAAATAATTGATCTCATTTAAGTTTTTTATCTTAAGGAGACATTAAAATAACATTTTAAAACAATAAATTAGATTTAAATAAATTGTAAATAATCTGCGAAAAAATTTTTATTCCAATGAGGCCAAGTAAAAATAAATCTTGTATTGTCAAACAGGCATTCGTGCGTATGAACTTACGTACACGTATGTATGTTGGCTTGTATTTGGTTTTATAACTCGGACCGCGGTGACCGATTTTCTTGAAACTTTATTAACTTATTTTTTTAGCTATATTTTGCTACAGAAAAGCAGTTAATAGAACCCTTTTTTGCATGTATATTTTATAGGCTTTCAAACCACTATAACTTTTTCTTGCCCATCTCAATCCAATGATAACAAAAAATATTTTTTAATTAAGAGTTTTTTTTTTTAATTATCTATCTTGCGAGTTTCCCATTGCATATAAAATATAAAAATCTTATTTTTTGATACCCCTTACTCTAGAATTTGTTGAAAAAATAATTAGCCAGCAATTTTTACTCCGTCCTAGAAAATTACAACTTTATTTAGACACTTTTATTTTACTTTGTTTATTAATTATGGATGTATCTTTGTATTTTTAAATAATTTTAAAAAGTTCTTTTTTTAAATTTATTATCACAAATTAGGGATTATTTTCTTAAAAATTAATTTTACCCGAATGCTTTCACTTGAGTATGGTAGCCCCTAAAATAAGTAAAACATGTTTTCGCAATTTCAGATTTTTAATGCTCAATACATGGTTTTGTTTATAAAGTTATCCCCTGATGGAAAAACTCCCAATTTTTTAAAAATTTAATTTTTTTATTTCGATTTTAATTTATTTAAAATCAATTTTTTTTAAAAATATTTTAATCATTAAAAAGTCCTCAGATGCATGAGCCCTTAAATTTTCAAAAAGTCGGAAATATATTTTTCGGAATTGTAGTGCTAATAAACCAATATTAATTTTTTTGGTTATCTTGACTTCAAAAATTAAACCATATTACAATTTACCATATACAATTTTTTTAAATCAATAACATTAAAATTTATACACGTTTTTGTTTTTTGTTTTAAATTTGTTTGAAGAAATAACTGTCTAATTGATGAACATTTTGGTTGATACTTTGTAACAATTTGTATGTTGTAAAAAAAATTCATAATTTTGGTTATTGTTTTTCAATAAAAAGGAGTTATTTTATCATAAAAATGAATAAAAGAGTTTAAAATGGTTGAACTGAAAAAATTAATGGCCGATGTTTAAAAAGAAAATTATTATCATTACACAAAATGTTAGTATAAGCATAGGATAAAGAGTTAAGTTTTAGTACTTACTTCCGTGGTGGAGCAGTCTTTGTTTTTCATTTGGAAGGTTTAGGGTTCTAATCCTTGTAAGCTTTAGTATTTTTCATACGCTGCAGATATTTAATTTAAAAAAATAAAAATAATTCGTTAATAATATATGAAATTCTTTGATAAAAAAATAATAGGTTCCGATTTATTAAAATTGAAATTTATTTATGATTAAATAATGATAAATTAATATCAGATTTATTATATCAATGAGGTAAAATATGCAATGAAGAAATTGATCATAAGTCTAACGTTATTATTACTCATAAAATCCGTGCGTATGTTCCCAGTAAAGATGACTTAGAAGTTTTGGAAATGGGGAACGACAGAGTTGTTTGTTGTAGAAGCTATTACTACCAGACTTTTGCGAATTCGGAAACACATTATACGAGTAAGTTGTATTGTTGGAAATGTGTTGAAGATTTTCAAATAATCTTATTTAGTATGTTTATTTTCGGTGATTAGTATGAAAGTACGCACATATAATACATATTTATCATCCTTCAGTAATTCTTTCTTTTTTTTTTACTCTTTTTTACCAAATTTTTAGAGAAGCTACTTAAACAGTCCCAGTAACACATATTTCCACATCAAAGTTCTTTGTTATACATTTGACCGTTATTAAAATAAAAATCACGTAAACATTAACGTATTGCGTATTTATTTAATCTGTAATAAACACTTCACTATTTTTCAACCCAAAAATTTAAGACCTCCGACGAGGACACAGTACTGATTTACTGTATAATTTTATTTTAAGATTATTAATGCCTTCGACTGAAGCTTAACCGTTCAAAATATACAACCATTCTTCATCTTAAGGGTTTCTATTATTAGAAGTTTACGTAAATAACAATTTTAAGTAGTCAGCTACAAGTTTATTGTTTTCGCTTAATTTAAGCGAAATATTTGCTGTAAAATCTTAGAACCATTACATAAATATTAAAATAAATATTTATGCAGTATATTTTTCACTATTATAAATTGTATCCACAATACCTTGAGAAAAATTCAAACTGATTTGAATGAAATTTATCGGTCGATAACCGGCACAGTTGATAAATTACGCACAAACAAGAGTGAAAGCGAAACAGTTTTGGTTATAGCTATGACAAAATTACTAAATCGGATTGAATTATTAGGCTGTTATTTTTATTATAAATTAAAATAAGATTATTGTTTATATAACACAATATTACGTAACATATTACGTAAGGATGTTAATATCGATTTGAAATCGATTTTCTGTAAACGAGATCTCGGACACATATTTGATCATTATAAATTGATGTTAAATATATAATTTAGTAAAAGGCCTATTTAAAATTTCAAGCGTTAAAAAACCATCATTTTTTTATCGCTGTGGATTCATGATATCACAGACTCCCACGTCTATTTTTTTTATTCCTGTTTAGCCTCCGGAAATCACCGTCAGGTATTACTTCAGAGTGTGGACGAGGTTGATATGTACGAGTTAAGTGAAGTGTAGTCTTCACGTATAAGTCAATAAATATTTATTGTTATAAAAAGCGATGAAACAAAATTTATGAAATATGAAAATTTAAATTTAATCAAAAACTTACATAAAAATGATTTAAGTGATATACAAATACGTAATTTTTTGGCAGATATCATACCGTTAAATTGGTCAGTCATAAATTTCCTTATGTAAATTTTTTTTTAATATATTTTAACATTTTTATACTCTATGTTTCACACCCCTTGGTCATCCTTCTATCTCATTTCATGTCAAAGGTAATACATAAAAATAATATTTATTTTCTTCGTATGAGTAGACTGAAAGTCTTTTTCTGAAGGTGCAAGTCGTTTTTTTTTCAGATATTATATCCATGGAAAATCCTCAAAATTTTAAATTTTATTATTTATAAATTAATAATAAAATTTATTTTATTCAAAACATATACAAACAACTTATTATCAGATCCCCGTGGCTGAGTAAATAGTGTCTCGTCATTTCGTGCAGAGGTCCCGGGATCGAATTCTGGACACCGTATATTTTCATACACTATCATTTCAAACAGGCTAATTAGCATAGGTTTTGATGCCCGCTCTTTCATAAAAAAATAATATATATTTTTTTAAATACCCAGTGTTTATTTCCCAAAAAATGTATTATTAATACTATTAATTATAGAAAATCTGTTAAAATAATTAGAATTTAAAATAATAATATTTTAACTAATTTATTGTATTTTTGTCATTTATAAAAAAAAATATTATCTAAGTAATTTTTATTTATTTATTTTACAATTGTTGTGTAATTTCCAGTTTTTTTAAATTTTTTTATGATCAATTTTTAACCGAAAATTTTGTTTTTACAAATTTTTCATATCACCAAAAACGAATTTGGTTATCGTTTACATTAAATAAGTACTTTTCTGACAAATGCAGTAATGTACTGTTTCTACATAAAATTCGAATTTTTCTATTTTTTCTTTTATTCAACTTATCTTACCCCATTTTGTACAGAATTAAATTCTCTACAAGTTTTGTTTAAACGTTTTATGTGTTTATCATTCATTTAACAAAATTATTGTAAGTAAAACATAAAAAACAGGGGTATTACCCTAATTTATTGGTTTTCACCCCAGATTTCTGAAAACTGCTGCAGATACGATCCTGAAACCTATTTTATTCGATTTTTCAGCTCAAAAACCATAATAAATCACTAATTCGCTCCTTAATTAACGTCCTAAAGATTTTAGTACGACCATTTCACCTGGATAGCTGAAATCCAAGCGAAATATTTCAATAGCTGTAACTCGCAAACTAAGCATTTTAGGACATATTCTTACATGAACCTTTTCCATTATTTTCACGAGTAGTACAGGTTACCAAAGTCAAAGGAAAACTTCGTATATATCTGTATATATGTTCACACACAGTGATAGCTAGGAAAAATTTGAGAAATATTAGTTTACACTGGCATCCAAACTTTCACATGATGGAACTCTACAAAACAGTACTTCTTTACGGACAACATAAAAAAATCACAATTTAAAAAAAAATATCTTTTAACCAAATCCGGGTTGTTAAATAATATTTCTCAGCTTGCAAGATATTCTTCGACAAATGACAGCGTACAGCGCACTGCATTCTGCTTTTATTATTTATTTATTTATTGCTTAAAATAGATAGCGCATAATACGTTGTATCAAGAAGGCAAGCTAATTGTAATATCGTTTATTTTATTACGGAATAGAAAATTTGGTATTGTTTAAATAAAGTGTGTGTTGGTAAATCAGAGAGTGCATTGCCATAAATATCTAGTATAAAGATGGAGGAAAAAATGCAGAGTTCAAACCAAATATTTTCAAAATACACACTCGTAAATTTTTATCTATAAGTAGCAAAAGTCATATTCTATAACTTTGGATTAAAACAGTAATTTTTAATTTTAAAATCAGAGTGTAAAGAGATGCAAACAAGATTTTTTTAAAGTCTATTTTATTTAATGCCTACTTCTATGGTGAAACAATAATTTTATTTATCTGCCCAATAATTTTAATAATTTCGGTAGCTAGCTTTGGAGACCAAAGTGTATATATTAGGCGACCTCGTATGTATTAGGAGACCTGCGGTAGGCATCTTAACTGCTGGTTGAACTTGGTACAATGCTGGATAAATTCATAGAGTCGTTTCCACCATTATAAAAATACTAAGGACGGTATTAATTGGTCCCCATAACTTTTACGGAATCAGTAGGCACCATGCGAAACCCCACAAATACCTGGAATCAAGAATAACGGAAAATCTGTGGGAAAACAAAATATTGAAATGTCCCAGTGAGGAACCTCAAAACGAATCGATCAAAGGAGTTCTTTAAAGCCCATCGTAGGCAATAGGTATCCATTTCGATTACAATATTTCTGGAAATCAAGGTATCTTTACTAATAGAGGACTGAAGCTTCGTATTATTAATCCAATGATGTTAGATTGAGCAGGTCAAGTAAATTATACAAATCTGTTTTTCTCACGATACTAAAAAACTTTCAAGATATTTTGAAGTTAGGCTCAAAATTTCATAAGTAAAATTTTCGCCCATCTCCAGAATTTTTTGGTATGTGAAATTGAAATTCCCTTTTATAAACTGTTCAGCCACGTCTTGTTTGTTTGTTCTCGGAGGAGAACTCAAGCCTCAGTGAAATAAAACGTAATCTACTAGTATTTTTATGTACTCAGTCAATTCAGAATCGTTGATCAATAATGTAATGTTTTCATTTAGTTAAAAATGTTCTAACAATTCTACAGTTTATAGGCGCGATGGGTACTCTCATTACTTGGAATTAGAATTTTCTCAGATTTCTGAGATTCCTTTTCTTAGATTTTCTTATTTAAAGAGATTGATTAAAACACGTTTTAATAGATTTTTCTGTATGAATGTAAATTCACTATATTTCATAGTTTGATAGATGGTAGGGTTAGCTTCGTGCGCCCGACCATCTAGCCAGGTTCGCCTTGTTCTTTACTCTCATGCTTGTGAGAATAATACTGATAAATAACAAGTAAGGTATACAGGCTTTATAGAAATCTGAAAAAGAATCTAAGTTATAAAAGACAGAATAGTAATAACTACGGTAACTAACATACACAGACGAGGAAAACTCCACACCTATTTCAGTTGGCATGGTGACAGAAATATAATAATTAATTAATTTTTTTTTTTAATGAATAATTCACAATTTCATCCCTGAAGGGGATAGAGCCTTGATCTATGGCATAAACCTTTCCAGGGATAACACGAATGTATCCTGGAAATTTGAAAGCAATCGGTCGGTTAGTTCTCGCGTGATGCGAAAATAAACAAACGGACAAACTTTTGGCTTTGTACTCGTATGTAAGTTCAACTATAAAAGTTGAACTTATTTTTGATAAATAAACAGAATCTTTAAAAAACGATAAAAGTTTATTCCTTTAGCAGTGATAACTTTTGACGCCGATCTTTTATAGTTGCATTTTGAATTGTTCAATATTTATTTCCATTGTCAGGTTAGCTATTTAATTAAAAAAATATATATATATTAATATGCAGTTGTAAGAGAACTTACATAACACAAATATATTGACTGTGTCTATTCTGGGATAAAGAATACGGTTGAACCGATTTTATTGTAACTTACAGAATGTTTATAAAAATATTTGAACGATAGCATCCTCTCATCTCCTCTCTTTGTGAATCGTAGTTTTTTTCATATTCACTCACTCGTATAACTGGTTTCTCTTGCGTCAGTTTAAAAACAAGAACAACAAGGTCGAAGATCAGGGTAGGAGAAGCATCGTTTGATTGTATGTTCTTTATTCCCTTCTCTAATCTTAGATCGTCCAGTTTATTTATTCATACCACTTTTCTACCTGATGTTAACCCTTATAAAAAAAACGCAATTAATTGTACAATATTTAAGGCTGGCCCTTTTCAAAAACTTTTACTTTTTATTTTATTAAATGAAGAGAAAAGAACATTACATGGTATTTTTATTTTTTTAAATTTTATCTCACAGTAACTTGAATGAACCTAAACAGAATAGATTTAAGTAAAATTTTATTGAAGCATTTGCTTTTTAAGTTAGAAAGAATAACAAAAACAATTATAAAAATATAAAAAAATGACTGCCAAAAAAAAAAAATAAATTTAACTAAAAAGACAATAAATTAAACGAAAACAAGGTATGGAAATAGAGGAGTAAACATCATTATGCAGTATTTAATTAAATAAAATAATGGGTAACCAATCACCTTTCAGACAGTTTTACTCTGTTAAAGTATATTTTCCATGTTGTAGAAATCGCCGGCATTTAAGGTTGTATTATGATTAAGTTCTCACCAGGCCTTACATCGATAAGAACATTTTGTCCAACGAAAATATTTAAATGCATTCAGGGAAGGGGGGGGGGCTCTTTAATATAGGACAATTACTATTCAGAGCCCCCCGACTGCATTTAAATATTATCATTGAAGAACAAAGTTTTCTTATCGATGTAAGACCTGGTGAGAACTTTATCATTAGACAACCTTAAATGCCCGCTATTTCTACAACTTGAAAATTATTCAAATGAATTAAAACCGGCTAAAAGTTGATTGGTCACCCATTATTTTATTTAACTAAATACTCCATAACGATGTTTATTCCTTTATTTCCATACCTTGTTATCTTTTTTTTAGTTATCTTCGATAAAATTCACGATTCGAAAACTTATTGATATAACATATTTAACGTATTGAGCCAAATGAGGAAACTGTAACCATTTCATTTTATTTTTTTTAATTGGCGTATTCCAATTAAACTTACAGATTTCTCAAGCGATTGAGCTCCTAGAGAGGCCTTTTATCGTGCGGATCATACAGAAATTTTCTGAGATCCAAACAACTAACGGCTAAACTCTCCAGTTGTCTCACGGGACTCGATGCTACGTAGGCCTGGTCCTCGGCAAAGATGAGAGTGCTCAGATCTACGACAGCTCTATGTAGGGTAGTCTCGTATAGTTAGGCACCGTCACAGCCCAGCACAATATTAGGTGCAGCATACGCTGTTCCACTTTGCCCTTTCCCTCTAAAGCATCAAATTCGACAACAGTGGGCTCGATCCTCAATCCGATGCTGACAAAATTACCTCTAATCGTACTGTCATCAAATTCTACAAATACCGTTTGTGGGAGCGCGCCGAGCTCAAGCTGGTTTCGGCATAGCGCAGACCACTCGATTTTTCTGAGTATATCAGTTAATTCTTTTTCTGGTTGGATTCTATCATGGTTTTTTATACCCCGTTTGAGGTTTTAAAATCGGAAGATTGGTTGCGAGGATATAACATTTCCGAATAACCGTGATCAGTTAGATCGAGAATGTACCTGATGCGTGCAAAAGCTAGCCTTCAATCTATTAACAAATACCCCGTTTAAATTTTGAAAATCGGTTGATTGTTTGCAGAGATATAAAAGCACCCCGTTTCACCTCCATAACAGCACCCAGCGGCACCCCATTTGTTACCGGTTGATGGTAATGATTGGTCTAGCCTCGTACCAGGTGTCGGCATCACCTCATCACTCTAGGCTCACACGCAGTCCCCACGAGAAGCTTATTATTAATAAACAGAAATTTTTTAATCTATTATTATTTTATTTTTTTAACGTAAATTTAATTATATTATTTTTGTAATATTATTCAATTCGACTCATTCTGTTCAAACACAGCTAACACACTGATAAAGGCTCACAGTTCATTAAAGTTTGTGCTTCAACCGGCAAATCCCCAGTACTCTACGGTGGAACAAACATACATGCGAGTACATACACCCTAAATACATTACACTCGTTTTTGGGCAGTCATATAAAAATCCTACCTTTTCTTTTTTTATAGTTTCGGATTTACGGTTATTAATTTGAGGATTTAAAAACGTTTTGTCAGTCATTTGTTGATTATGTGTAAATGCAGTTCATCATATCTTTCTGTTATAGGCTAATCGCTTATTCTCATTGTAATCTATTTCTGCGTGTATATATATATATATATATATATATAATTGTTGTATTCTTTTTATTCTTATTCTACACTTTTTCAGGGTTAATTTATTAATCCTGAATGCATTTATGTATACTGTACCAACCTTGTCCTCTTTTTTACACATTCATTAACAAACTTCTTTCTTTTCCAATTCATCTTAAAATCATTTCATTCGTATTAAGTATTATTAAACCACTTAATTTCAAGATCCATTTTTTCCATGTTTCGTTGCTAAGATATACTTATTATTTAGCTATATATACTTAAACCCTAACTCAAGGTTTACTGTTTACATATACACTTTCTTTTTGTCCATTAAAATGATGTGTAATTCTGTACAGTTCCGTTTAAGGTAATCGCTTCATCCCATTCTAAAAGTGGCTTCTACATTGCGTTTTTAATCGTGTAAAATTTATGCCCTAAAGCCAAATAATTATTATACCGTGGTAAAATGCTTTTCAATTAGGCAAATACGTATAAATTTGTGTGTGTGTTTATTTTTTGTAAGTAAAGAATTGTTTTTGTTTTTTTTACATTTTTAATTTAATGGATCCGTTGAATAACTAAAACAGACGGGTTATAGATTATAGTAATTCAGCGTTATTAACCTACATCATATATATAATTCTTTACTTGTAATAGTAGCAAACATTTGTTATTAGTATAATCTGTTCGATAGTACGCATACCTGGTAATAAGACTGCGAGGTTATGTTTTAATAGACACACCTTTTTTCCAAGGAATTGAAGGCCGAGTCACGGTTTTGTTTTGTTTCTTTTCTGTTATTACAGCAAACGGTCAAATACATTTACTGTTTATGCGTTTCACTTAACTATAACACGATTTCAATTTATGCTAATGTACTTTTATTATTTTATTCTAATTATCTATAATAAATTATAAATATCTGGTTGTAAACTGAATCTTTTCGTGATTTTAAGTTACTGAACATTTCTTGTAATATACTGTTAAATATTCCCACAAAGCGCGAAAAAACGATTGGTTTAACTTGAAAAACGTACACGATACAAGAATATGCCTAGCTTATTAAGGAGAATGACAAACGAAGTCGTTTCCTTCTGCCTTTGAATTGTAGCTGATATTCAGCTGTACAATTAATAACATATGTTTGTTAACTTCAGGTATTGGTTTATATAATGCATATCGTTATTTCTCAGAGAAAACAACCCTGATTTTAATTTGAATGCTTTATATATGTCATAATTGTAAAAAACACTGATATAAATTTGTAAAGCAACAAATTTTAATGTATCCTTAACTGTAAAAAAAATACAATCCAATGACAAAGAAAATTTTTTATTCAAACTGAATTTAAATACTGACTACAAAATTTTGGGACGTAGAAGAGGAAGACCTAGATTAGAGATGGCGCGATGGTATCAGGGAGGATTTTGATGATGACTGGATGGTGATAGCAAAGGATTGGGAATGGTGGAGGAAGCGTTTTTCTCGCAAGATCTATCAAGATTAGGATAATGTAATGTAGTGTGTGTGTGTGTGTGTGTGTGTGTGTGCGCGCGTATGTAATATCAGTATTATACTATAACGGAATTTTTCTTAGTTGTTAAAATATGTTCAGTTTCATCCAAATAACGGGACGCTATTGCTTTTAGTCTGATTATAAAGGAAGTTATTAAATGGAAGCATTTTCATGTCTGAAATTTATTTATTCACGTTGTAATAAAATTAATATATATATTCGATTTGAAATACGTCCCCCCCCCCCCGATATGCTGTTTTTTTTTTTTAGTTTTTTTTTATATATCAAGATTGTATTTGTGATTTGTTCTTATAAATGGTTGGCAAAATATTGACTTAATAATATTTTGGAGTTATTTTAGGTATTAATTATATTGTTTGAAACAGCTTCCTGTTTGCCCAATATAAAACTTTTTGTAAACCGTTTATATTCTCCTAGAGCATTGGATTTGTATAAATATATATTATTGGCTTTATAACTTTGCCAATTAGTTTGAAATATAATAATTTCTTCATAATAAAAGTAAAACAATCTAAACTGATCTTATTTTATTACGTAATCACTTATTTTTTAATTTATATATTATTATTTCATTTCTTTAAAAAATGTTAATCTGCAAAAAATGAAGGAAATTTCAGAATAGATAGATAAAAATTATAAAAGAAAATAACATTCTTCAAACTAAAAGATAATGGTTGTAGTCTACTTCAATCGGGAATTTTCTTTCTCTTTTATAAGGAAACAAAAACAGGAAAAGGTGGCAAAGCATTAAAATAATTCTGGTTACGAGTGCTTCTGCCGTTGTAAGTATGCTATTGAAATATTTATGAAAAAAATTATTCTACTCTTTGAATAAAGTTATGTGGTACAGGATCATGGTGACCGTATTTCCCCACACCCTTGACCAATTGTAACCAAATGTAAACGGTATCATTGATTCATATTTAGAAATCATAGTAAAACATTTTATAAAAATTCTTTAAACTAGTCTGAGGATATCAAGCAAAACAGTAACAGTGGAAAAAAGGGAGAAATTGGCTTTATCTCTCCAGTACTGAATGAAATCGCCTAAATACGTAATCAAACTGAAATACTGAAGTTATAATCATTTAATTTGCTCAAGCATATAACTTTGAATCGAAAATGACGAAAAAAGAAAAAAATCCCCCTAACCCTTTATGGAGGAAGATACGGGTTGCACTATAGTAAAATAGGTACTCCCTTCTACCTTGATCAATTGGACCAAAATTAAATTTATAATGCCAAAATACAGAAATCAGTATGGAAAATTATAACCAAATCGGTACATTCAGTTTGAAGATATAAAACAAAAAACAGGCCAGCATACATCCTTCTGAAATTTTTCTATACCAGATTTTTGTTTTTTGGTAAAAGGGGTTCATGAAATGCCTACATCTGCAAAATCTCTCATTTGGCCAGTTTAAGGATATTTTTCCTTATATTCTAGTATATTTACTTTGCACTATACTATGTAGTTAATAACTGTATACTATGTGTACAGTATAACTGTACACAACACCCGGGAAAGTAAAAATACTTGAAAATTCCTAACGTCTTAATGATACATAGGTGAGTATGAATCCATATCATCTTTTTTAATTCAGCCGAAATAATGCTTGTCGTGTCACTTAAAATAACGCACATGGATTTACATTTTATAGAAGCCCGCTTTATCAGGAGAAAGTTATGAGTTGGACGTTTCAAATTTATTTAAATATAAAGTTAGTAAAAATGTTATTTTATATATATATATATATATGACTTGTCTATAAATACGTATTTATTTAGGTTCATTAAATCGGTTGATAATATAACAGGAGTTTTATTTTTATTAATGTTGCGAAAATGCAGTTATAAACACTGTTAGTATGATTTAATAACTGTTCGTTCAATAAAGATAAACCTTTATCAATTTTGATACCGTAATCTGTTTGTTCATGAATCGACGTATCTGAGTAACTAATTGACATTAGTTTTATTTTCTTTGAAGAAAGTCGATTCAGTGTTATTATCACTTCTTTTATTCTTTCCTCAACTCGCTCATCTTGAGATAAGCGAGTACATCTGTTCCAAAGTTTGGAAATCTTTCACGCAAAGAGAAGAGAAACTTGTGTAAGACATTCTACATTCGTAGAATGCGTTTAGGAAATAATAATTTTCCCCTACAGAGTTGGGAAAATTTTATAATAGACTCTTTCTCGATTAGTTTACATAGTACACTATTTATCCCATTCTTGATAATGACTGTGACGCATTTAAACATCTCTCGTATTACCAGAGGCACTAATCATTGTTGTTTTAATGAAAACAATGATGTTCATCATATAGGCAGATCATATAGTTGACAGTCCCGGTGTGAAGATATAGAATCTAATAAATTTCAATGGGCTTGGTTTATACGCAACGGTTTAGTGAAGATGGCTACAGGAACCGCTTCACCCACGACTCATTCTGGTATGGGATTATTGTTATTTTCTGAATGCATATACCAGTTTTGGTCAGGTCGTCTACAACCTTTTTGGTTATAGCACCACCTCTTTTTCTGTTTAGCCTCTGGAACCACCGTTAGGAATTACTTCAAAGGATGATATGCATGAATATAAATGAAGTGTAGTCTCAGGTCGACCGTTCCTGAGATGTGTGGTTAATTGAAACCTAACCACCAAAAAACACCGGTATCTAGATCTAGTATTGAAATCCGTATAAAAGAAACTGCCTTTACTAGGATTTGAACCTTAGAACTCTCGACTTCGAAATAGCTGATTAGCGACGACGAGTTACCCGTTACACCAGCCCTGAGCAGGCTTATCGTATTCCCACTGGAGTTAAATTTCATTGTATAAGGTAGGTTAAGCAATTTTTACGATTGTCTTAAAGATATAGTGATTGCTTAGGAATTAATAATAGGTTTGATTTACCTTAATTTTAGTGAACTTGGCGTACTGTAACAATACTTTTGGCCCGATGAATAAGACAGCGCAAACCACTTACTTCGGACTATTACTATAGACTGCTTGTTACTGTCGTGTGTTTACGGTTCGATAAGGATATTGAGAGATTGCACAAGTAAAAATTTTCTACAAATACATTTATTACTATCAAATAATTTATACAAAATAGCAATTTAAATTAAATATAAAATTAATTTAATAATAGATTATAAGTACCAAATACAATTATGATTTACTATACACTTTACAATAATTATAATTGCATTAAGAATAGGATAACAATAGAAAATCTACAATTCATACAATCCAATTAAGGCAACTATTATTCACTTTTACTCTTTACAAAAGAACTACTCTACAATTTATAACCAAATATAATAATCTCACTTTCACTCCTGTTCACAAATAACTCGCCGAACAACTTCTTTTTTTCAAACACTGTCAAAAATGGAATACTCAGACCCGAATTCTCAGATGGAATACTGAATACTCAAATGGAAGATTGAATACTCAGGTGACAGACCCTTCACTTGTTTGCTACCGAATGCTCCCGCACACCGTGATCGCTTTTACCGCAAATTGAACTCGAACTTGTAACTCCGCTGGTCACCGGTAGTATTTATATCTCCTGACCTGCAGTACCAGTACTCGACCCGTCCTGTTGATTGTTCAAGGTTAATAATTTCTAATTTCCATTGTCTGCACCTTCGACGCCTTTCTATAAGTCCTTTTCTAAAAAGAATCCCTTTGTCGTTTTTTCTAGATTCTTCTTTCTTTGAAAGCTTCTCTACTCCTTACATTATTTTTGAAAATGGCTATGTTATTTACGGCATCTTTTCTCGTACTGTATCGCCTAAAGTCGTAAAGTTTGTTACCTAACATATGTGACATACATATTGTTTAAACACAACTCTTTGAAGAAAAATTCAAGTAGTAATAAGTTTATTTGAATGCTCTGCCCTTTTAGAAGAAAAATTCATCAAATTTTTAATGCAGTTTTTAGAACGATAAGTTATAGTGCACAGATGTTGAAATGCAGAATGTATAATAAAATAAAATAATCCAACGCTATTTTGTTTTAAAAAAATTGAATTTGTCAAATAATTCTCCTGATTTATAGTTTTATTTAAAATATCTCCTGATATTTAATTCTCAGAAACAAAGTTTTCTCTAGTTTTTATACACATCTTGGAAATATACTTACGATTTATTAATCAATGTCTACAGTATCGATTTTTTATTTACAATCGCCTTCTAGGTACCCGAAAATCTTAAAGAAACAAATTATAGAACGAAAAGTGTTTGTGTTATCATTGGTATCAGCCTTTGTCACATTATTACGATTTACCAGAAAAGTTTGTGCTTCATATTTTTAATAAGGATGAATTTTTGAATAAAGTAGAAATAAAATTGAGTTGAGTTTTAAAGATTTATTAATTAATAGTTGGAAATTTAAATTATTTATTAATTTTTACGATAACATCAGCCATACGTCCACTTGCAGTTAACCGATGGATGATAATGAATTTTGTAGATTGTGAAAAATGCCATGCCTGACCGGGATTCTAAGCCGTGACCTTCGAATGAAAGGCCGAGATGTTCGTTACCACTCCGCAACGAAGATCGGCGAAGTGGTGGTTTTATGTAACATTCTTTATATTATGTAAAGAGCTGGGTTGTAAATAAAGATTACATGACAGGCAATGTCAATTTTCGCTTAGTCGCATGGTGCTTTAAGGCAAGAATTGAATAAAATGTAATCGATATTGTTATTACAGTGATCTAGGCCTCTTGCTTAACCCACCAGGTTGGTCTAGTGGTTAACGCGTCTTCCCAAATCAGCTGATTTGGAAGTCGAAAGTTACAGCGTTCAAGTCCTAGTAAAGCCAGATATTTTTACATGGATTTGAATTCTAGATCGTGGATACCGGTGTTCTTTGGTGGTTGGGTTTCAATTAACCACACATCTCAGGAATGGTCGAACTGAGAATGTACAAGACTTAACACTTCATTTACACTCATACATATCATCTTCATTCATCCTCTGAAGAATTATCTAAACGGTAGTTACCGGAGGCTAAACAGGAAAAAGAAGAAGGAGGCCTCTTCTTGCTTGCTGTGTGGTTTGAAAGAGAAAGAAATATATTGCATTTTATCGCAGTATAACAAGTATTGAAGGAATTTAAGAGTAACGGTTTAGATAAGAATAGATTATCACATCAGGAGTTATTAATTCATTTGAATAGATAAGGTTGGACTATATTATGTAAATATTGTAATAAAGCGTGGAAATACGAGCTGATTAAGTGCTTTAACATTTAATTTTATCTATGAAAAATAGAAGACAATGGTTGTACCATTTTTTTTTTGTTTTAGCCACTTTGGATTACGTTATTTCAACTTATTTACGTTTCCAGTTTCTTTTCCTTCCATTTTTCTTTATCGTTTCTCGATTTTTTCTTTTCTTTTTTCTGTTCAGTTATATATTGTTTTGTATCTTCTAATATTTTCCTTTTAAGTTTGTTTGTTTCTCTATTTTTTTTTCCAGCTACTGCCGGGTCTGAGTGTGTATGTTTAGGCAAATGCAATTACAGCCAGCTACTGGCTTGTCAGGCCTGACCATGCTCCAATATAAGGATAAATTTACCGGTAAACATATAGTCTGGAACAGACTCAGGTCGACCACTCCTCAAACGTGGAAACTCAACAATTAAAGAACACTGGTATTCATAGTCTAGCATTCAAAACCATATAAAAGCAATTACCTTTACAACGACTCGAACCTTCGAACTCTCGACTTCGAAAATCAGCTGATTTTGCGTTGACAAGTTTACCCACTAGACAACCCGTAAAATGTATCTTATAAGTAAAGAGTTTTTTTATTATAAAATGTATTCTCAAAAAGTAAATGTGTTGGATGAAGAAATTATCTTGTGTCTGCCTTCGGCCACGGTATTTTAACATTTTTTGTCTAAAGCGCTTGTTATGCTTCAGCGGGACAAATTCAGCTACATTGATCTTTGATAATTTCTTTTAGTCAATTCTAACATTTTGGGAATGAAAAAAAAAATAAATGAAAGCAAACGATTCTATCCATTTGTGATAATATTGTATTATAATTATACAATATTTCTCACTCCTCTGTAGCGTATTCCTATAGAAGACTATTATTTTATAGAGAATACTGCTATTCTATCTTCAATTTGTCAATATGCCATGATTACACATTCTTCCTACGCATTCCCGCTGGTCTTCCGCTTATTTATCTCTTACATGACACTACAGTATACTAAAATTTTGTCTGCTTGTTTACCTTAACGACTCGACCAATTTAGTTGAATTTCTTCTATAAACTGTATTACTTCTATGAAACTCAGTAGAAGAAGCAATATACGTTCTTACTTCCGTCTTTTCTGGACGACATTTAAAAATACCGGTAACATAATTCTTTTATCACATGACATTATAAGTTCACAATTTCGAAATTAGGCTCAGTAGCGAATTATAAAATAAAAAGAATAAGATGTTCAGAAAATTAAAAAAAGAAAATTTTTAATAAAAATGGTTTATACAAACACGTAAGAAAATTATATCACACAATAATATTATCAAAATTCGATATCCAATTTCATATTTATATATCATCTTAATTCACACTGGTTTTATGTGCACCTCCATTTGTAAATCCATTAAATAAACTCCATTCGTAAATCTAGTGGCCATCCAACTCTTCATTTTTTTCAAAACATTTGAAACATGTCATGTAAAAATTTTATGAATATTTTTTTTAAACATAGAATTTAATATTTTTTAGTGTTTCGTTGTTTTTAAGTCTAAAAAAAAGAAGGAGTCTTTTCAAAGAAAAATGATTATTACGATTTGAATCGGTGTACTTATTTTTTGAGTAGTTATATTTTTTTCTCTTTCCTCATTATTTTTTGCTACATTAACTTTTTTTCTTCTTCTTAAAACATTAGTCTTGTCTGTAACCTGTAGTTAAAATATAGTATTAACTAATGCTGCATGAATGTAATGAATGAGTGATTTTTGTTTCTTTTATGGATTTTTAAACGTCTGATGCGGGTAGTAACATTAATATATATATAAAATATATATAGCCTGAACATAAAGATAATCGTTTGGACCATTATTTTTTAAGATTTTTTGATGGAGATATTATTGCCTTCTCACTCGCTCATTCCTTTTACATACCTTGCAACTTATTTAATGTTCTCCAGACAGGGTACGCAAGCAAATACCTTGGAACCAACTACTTTCACGAGTAAATAAAAAGAATATAAACCTCAGCAGCGTATTTTTAAAATTTTCTAATCTCTGAATTAATTTTTAATGTTACAATTTTATGGATTCTAGGTATAAAGCAGTGGGAGGACCTGAATCTGGGTCCAGTGATCTTAGAGTGGGTACTTGGGTCCTTTCTTGTCTGTTGAATCTTTTCCTTTCCTTTTAAGAAGGCATTTCTTTCCTGATATGCGATGATGCAATCCTACCAAATGAATTGATGTTATGTATTGGTTTGGGTTTATGACACCAGTCATCACTTGGCAGCGGTTTGTCCATTCATCCTGTGTGGGCAGATACAACTATACGGCCCGTTTCATAGTCAAAAGGCTATCCGCTCTCTAGTCCAGATGTAATTTATAAAGGATTATTTATTTGTGCAACAAATGATTTATTTATCTCTTTATGTATGTTATTTAACATGCACCGTATATATATATATATATATATTTAACATGTAGGTTTACATTACTCATTATACCTGGGTTAATGAAATAATTAATACTTACAAAGAAATATAATCTTGTTAATTGTAAGAAGTAGCGCACAAATTGTAGTTTTACTTTAAATTTTGAAGAAGATACATTAAGAAAGAATACGAAACAAACGAATGATCTCACACAACACGCACATCCACCAGATTTTTAGATTACTTTTGCAGTTGTTTACCGAATGCGATTGCTTAATTTTTAGAGGAAGTTATTCAACAATATAAGGTAAAGAAATACAAATATCTTCTGGAAAGTAGTGTTAAGGAGATAGTTTAATACACTAGTTTATTATTTACAGTAGTCAAACAACAAACATTTCCAATCATTTTATAGAAAAACATAATTTAATTGGCTTTCGAAATATTAATTAAAATTTCCCGTTATTTAATGATGCTAATATATATATATATATAATTTTTTACCGTAATTCATTCTTCATTATAAAAAAGCTAATCATTTTGGTATTTACGTAACATGTTAGGAGATAATTTCTCATAATATTTGGATTGTTAGTAATAATTAAATTTGAAATATTAAAACGTTTGCTTTTTTTATTCTCAACTCAATTTTTTAATTAATTAGTTTTTATTTTATAATTAAAAAAGATGCATTCTTAAATTATTTAAATTAAATATCATTTTATAAAATTATCAGTCTCCATAACCCTAGGAATTTGTTTAAAAAGGCTCACGTATGATTTTGCTTGAGTAAACTAGATTTTATGATAGTATCAAGTTGTATTGCACTTTTGACATTCGAGTATTGAAGTATTGAAAAGTTTTTTTATTGTAAATTATCTGATATATATATATATATATATATATATATATATATATATATATATATATGGATTGTAATCATCTAACTTTAAATACGTAAAAAAACTGCATTGTTGCATTTTGCTTCTCAGGTAGAATAGCTTGTGTAGAATTCCCACTAATAATAACGGTAGTATTTCTATTGCAGATAAAGCGAAATTTCTGGGTGTTTTATTTAATGAAAAATTCTTTTTAGTTTACCAATTTCGTTCATAACAAAGTCAAACCATAATATTTTGTTTTAAACTGCCTTAATGAGTCATTATTAAATATTTATTGTGCTTACATATATTTCCGCCTGAAGTATACTATAAATTTTTGGGCTTCTCAAAAAGTAACTTTTTGAGAAGCCCAAAACTTTTTAAGATACAAAAATGGATGTCAGATCATCGTTGCTTGACCATAAGTATGAATAATGTAGATTGATATTTAAAAAAATTAAAAATGTTAACATATCCTTGTGTTTATATTTATGGATGTGCAATCTTTGCTAAAAAGAATAGTAATTTATTATTAAAAAGTAATTGTATTCACCTATATCAAAATAGACTACGGAATTTTTTTCGAGCACGATATTTCGTTATAAGAAAGGGGCTTATTATGATTTTGTTATGTAATTGTTTCGGAAATAAATTACCGAACAATAAAAAAAAATTTCAGCTAGTTTATTTAAAATACAACTAAAAGATATTTTATAGAAACAATATTACTGTGTTAATGAATTTTAAATTAATACAATTACGAGTATAAAGAGATCTATATTTCTTGCATCCCGTTCAAAATATACGAAATATGTAAAATAATTTTCACGAATGACTTTTGAATTGTGAACTATTTTGTAGTTATTTTCTGTAAGTTTATTACCTTCATCCATATAATTATTTGATATATTTATATTTTAAGTAATTCATTTGGAATATTATTATATATATATATAGAGTGTATCACGAAATATTCCCGAAACGTTCACAACCTTTTCTACTCGTGAAAATAATACAAAAGAGTTCATATAAGCATATGTTAACGCCTAGTGAAAGTTAATAGTTAACGCCTAGTGAAAGATGTTGCTCGGATTTCAGCTACCCCGGTGAAATGAAGTCCTGAAATTTTTAGGACGTTAAATAAGGGGCAGAATTAGTGATTTCTTATGGTGGTTGATCTGAAAAATCGAATAAAATTCGTCCCAGAACCGTATTTGCAGTAGTGTTTTAAAAACCTGGAATGAAAACCAAGAAATTACGGTAAAAACCCCATTTTTTTAATGTTTGACGTACAATAACTTTGTTAAACGGGTAATAAGTACACAAACAAAACCTGTAGAGAGTTAATTCTGAACAAAATGGGGTTAGATAAGTTGAATAAAACAAAGAAAAGTTAGAAAGATTCGAATTTTATTTAGAGATAATATACTAGACCAAAGTGCATTACGTACCAGTTTTTACTAAATGTTCAGAAAATAAGTCCGTCATTTTCAACACATGTCTTGGCCCGCTTCTGTACTGCTTTGTTGCTCTTTTTAGTTCTTCAGGGCTGTCATTAAGTTCCTCAACCGCATCCATAATGCGTACAATTAATTCCTTACGAAAATGGATATTTTTTTTTTTTGTATACAATATCTTTCATCCATCCCCAGACGCAAAAATCTAAAGGTGTTAGATCAGGCGATCTTGGTGGCCAAGAATGTGGAACACCACCACCGATCCATTTCTCAGGAAAATAATTTAAGTGAATGGAAACTTCACAAGAGAAGCGGGGTGGCACGCCATGCTGGAAATATACTTTGCGTCTCAGCGCTAGAGAAAATCTTCAAGCAGCTGCGGCAATTCTTCTTGAAGAAAATTCTAGTTAGATCTCAGCATTTAAGCGATCAGGTAATGTGAACGGTCCAAATAGCTGTCTGTGAAAAAGGCCGCACCATACATTGACGATGTTGAAAATTACCTTTCACCGTTTCATGAGGATTTACTTCTGCCCATGTATTGCGTAAGTTGTTGACGCCATTTCGAGTGAAATTTGCCTCGTCGGTAAACAGATTATACTTGTAGAATTTTCGATTTGTATTCCACTTGTTGCTGAACTCCAAACGAAGTGGACCGTCACCTGGGTGTAGATGTTAAATTGTATGTTTATGATAAGGTTATAACTTAATTTGTTTTAAGTGACCTCCAAACCATCGAATGCAAAACTTCGATCCGCTTAGAAAGACATCGTCTACTGATGCCTGAATTGCGCTAAACTGCATCGATAATAATTTCATTAATATCAGCGTCATGTTGGACAGATCGTTCGTAGCTGATACGAATAGTTGATACTGAACGTACTTTCCGAAGATTGCGAAAAGGCGCGCTAAACGTTTTGGGATCTGGAATTCTGCGATTCAGAAAACGTATTTCATATTCTGCTGTAGCGTTACCATTACACTCACAGTATATTATATAGACATCTCTTACTTTTCAACTTTTGAGTACCTTATTTTCTACATATTTAGCAGGAAAATATTCCTGACGTGATGTATATAATGCATTATTATGTACTGGTCTGGATATCAGATTTATGTATATATATATATATATATAGTGTTATTTTTAATTTTTATATAAATCCTATTTTTATATTAAACTAAACAAAAAATATTTACAAACAAGCAGTTATTAAAAATCTTTTATTTCCAAATCAGCTTAAAATACTTAAAAAAAAACTTGTTTTATTTAAAAACGGGACTTTTTTTCAATTATTACACATCTATTTACAACTTTTATTATTCCAGTATTTAAAGAGATCAGCTAACTTTTGGTACAGTGATCTTTTCAACATTACAAGAGGTATTTATAAAATTAAAGTAGGATTAAATTCCGGGTGTAGATCAGAAAATTTATTTTTTATTAATAACTTAACAGCTTAAATCTCATGAAAAAAAATTAACTTTTTTTTTTTTAGTAACCATTCACTCGTTTCTTGTTCATTTATAAGATGACTGGTTTTATTTTATGAGAAATTAATTGTAGGGGGAAAGAAACAATTTTACGATAAAATTTTAGATAAACGGAGAATAATTCAGTAATAAAAAATATCGAACATTTATTTGTTTAATAAATTTTCTTTTCATTTTTTTTTTATCATTCTATTTAATTATTATCATTTTTTTAATACTATTAATCTTCTGTAATAATAATTTTCCTTGAATATTTGATAAAAGGAATAATATTATTTTTAATAACGTTCTTTGGAGAAATTTAATGGTCTCTTCTTCCTAAACCACCTGTGTTATTTTTCTTTTTCAATCAACTTGTCCTATCCCATACTTATTGTGCGGTTAATTATTGTTGTTTTATTTGTTCCTCTCTCTCTCTCTCTCTCTCTCTCTCTCTCTCTCTCTTAAGTCTATTCGTTTGTTTTTTAATCTTAGTTTGTACAATTTCATTCGGTCAAATACCTTTTCCAAGCCGATGAACACACTGTAAAAATTGTTCTTCTATTCTATATTTTTCTTACCGATCATTCTTAGTTGATATTAAATATCTTGTGTACCTGTTCTTCATCTGTATCCATACAGTTTCACTTCAGGTATTTTATTAATCTTCCGTTATTTTCTTTTGTTAAGTTCTTAATAAGATTTTTGTTAAGTGATGCAAATATACTTAATAATTCACAGCATAGCAACACATATATAATATAATATAATATTAATAATTCTTCAACATCAAAATATGCATATTTGCCTTGTATCTCTCCCTCCCTCGCTCTTGTTCCCTTGTATCTCTCCATTCTCCTCTCTTTTTTATACCTTTTGTTCCTTTTTGTACCATTTAAATTAATCTTTTTTATGACCTGCTAAACCAGTTAGTTTTCTTATTATGAGTTGTGCTAATTAACGTTCACTTAAGAACATAAAATTATCGGGTGGAGTTTGATGAATCGTAACCTTCTGGGACCAACTTTGAAAATTCGAGTTTTTAAGATACAAAAATGGGCTGTTAAATCATTATCTGGGGCCCATAATTATGAATTTACTAGACCGATATTTAGTAAATTAAAAATGTTAACTTATCCTTGTGTTTAGATTTATGAATGTGCAATCTTAGCTATAAAAGTTTTGTCATTTATTCTTAAAAAATAACAATATCCACCTTTATCAAACCAGATAACAGGATTAATTTCTTGAAATTCAACAAAATACTTCAGCTTACAAAAAAGGACCTAATTATGCTTTCGTTAACAATTTTAATAAAATTACTAAAAATCTTGGTTTTTTTTAATTAAAAAAATATTTTTTGTTATCACAGACTACAGGAGTGAGATGGGAAAAAATATTTTATGGTGGTTTGAAGGCCTATCGAGTTGAAAATATATTTTCTACAGATGCAAAAAACTCCTTTTTACTTACATTTTCCAAAGCAAAATATATCTAAAAAAATATATATATATATATAAAACTATTTCTTAGGGAGTGGATGAATATTAAATACAAAGTTTTGGTAATTTTTGATTGTGATAAAAAGTCAACTTTTTAAGAAAATATTTTTTGTTAGTGCCCCAGTAAAGATTTGGAATTTTATTTCGGTCAAAACACCCCCACCCTATTTTCTCAGTTTTTGCAAAAATTTAATACATTTTTTCCCTCCTTCCATAAGGTAGTACCTGTCTACTGAGTTTGAAGAAAATCGGTCAACGGGGTCCAGAGTTATAAGACCAAGTACAGGCCAACATACATATGTACATACGCACAAACGTCCATCTAAAAAAAATATATTTTTTGGACTTGGGAGCGTTGAAATAAAATATCATTTTCGCATATTGTTTACCAATTATTTAAATCTATTTCTTTTTAATGTCTCCTTAAGGCATAAAATTAAAAAAAGACCAATTTTTGGGGATTTTTTTCCCGGTATTGCTATAGCAGCATATATGCTATTCCCGGGAATTTTATCCAGAATGTTTTCCTAAATCCAACTGGCAGTCGCCAGTCTTCTGTTAAATCATTGAACAATTTCCGAATATTGTTCTAAATGATATGTGTTTGCATTCCATACGACTAGATATCACTTTAATAATATTTCTCAATTTTTAAGAAAGAAAATTTTATTGGTGATACCGGCAGATGTGCGTATTATTTAATAGCGATTGAAAAGATTAGGCTGTGGCAAGCAGTCAGTTATCTATAAGTGGCAGGGTAAGGTAGGAGGAAACAGGTGAAGAGCGGTGAGAGATGCTGGAAGCTGGAGAGAAGCAGAGCACAGTTAACAACAGAGTGCCATGCTGAATGCTTTTAATCCTATTTCTCAGACTGGGTGGTTCAAATGAATCGATCTATTGTGGGCTAATTTTTTTCTCTCGATAGTTCCGTTATATAGGATAGGCAGTTGACCAGGTCGGTCATTGTAGCATTGTAGCACTCAAACTCAATAATAATAATAAGAGTAATAATGATGGATCACCCACTGTACACCATTTGACCACCTGGATCCTTGCTTCATTCATTCTTTTTCAGTATTTGATATATTTTATTATCTTTCAAACTAAACCTACACTCCCCTACTGATTCAAGTTCCAGATCGTTTGTTGTTGAATTCCTTTTAAATCTTTCTTTATCCATATACCGCTCCCCTCAACTAATAGATATATATTTATATATTTTCTGACTGAATAAATAGATTCTTGAAAATAATAAAGGTTTTGTATATAATATATTATAAAAATCATTAATACATTTACTTTATAAAGGGGCGGTAGAGGGAAAGACGTACATATAATGTTCAAACAGAAGGTAAAAAAATACGCTTATACGTGTATCTTTATCATGCTGTACGGGTCGTTCCATCAACCCGTAAAATCCCTCGATGTGGATTGTTTGGATAGTGGGTTCCCTCCAGTGAGGATATAATAAGTTTATATAATTCGGCGGGGAACTTCTACAAGCAATACAGTTGTGGGGTCGGGTGAAATATTTCCTTGAATCCCACTCGGGTAGCCTTTAATATCACTGATAGAAAAAAAAAATTTAATGTTTCTCTAAGTGTGATACCATTTCTTGAAATTTTTTTTGCGTTTATTACAGATCTGTAAATGAAAGTTTTATACCATCCTTAGCTTTAAATAAATTACGCTTGAAAAAAATTAAGGGAAAATACAGTTAAAATCTGTAAAATGTATAATTCTGCATGGGCATACCTGTGTTAGAATGATTTCGCTGTTGCTTTTCTTTTATAAATAGCCTCAGGCACATCCCGAATTAATGTCCAACAGTAATCGACTATCATGTTAGTATTCTATTTCCCTTTATAACGGCTTTTCATCACCGAAATATCTTGGTGGAAACGTTCACCTTGTTCGTCACTTACAACTCCGAGGTTATCCGGGAAAACTCCAGATTTGAGTGGAGGAAATGTATTTATTTTCAAAGATATATTACATCCCATAGTTCTGTATGAACTAAGAAGTTGATTAACAATATCGTGGTAATTGTCGGATTTTTGTTTACCGAGATAAGTTTTGCAAACGTCTTTAAATGAAGCCAAAGCTGCACTTTCTACATTATTTAACATTTTTTGGGTTCAACTGAGGAATCATGAATAATATTTTTCCAATTTGGAGTTAAGTTGTCTCGTTTCTTCCACTCTTTAGTAACATAATGTTTATCCCTAGCTCGGCTGTCCCATTCGCAAAGAAAACATATGAACTAAGTATAGCCTAACTGCATGGCTAACAAAATAGCTATAACTTTCAAATCATCACAATTGTTCCAGCTGTGTTTTTTATAATTTATTTTTTCAAGAACATCTTTCATCACATGGTATGTATCTTTCAAACTAATACCGTAAGCAGTTGGTATCGAAGAATATTTGTTACTGTTGTGTAGTACTTTTAAACTTTTGTGTACCACTTTTAAACTATACTTGGACGAATGTATGAAAAGGCGCCAGTCTTCAGGTTTATGAACTTGTTTTAAGAGCAACGTAAGCTCATCAGTATTTGTGCAGTAAATCAAATTATTTTCATCAATAAAATACTGAAAGCCCAAACTTTTTCGGCTTCGAAAGCCCGATATTTTTGTATTTTTTTGAAGTAAATTCCAACCTTGCAGTCTTAATCCTAACAGTTCACCTTGATTTTTTGATAAATTAGAATTCCTAGTCAAAATCATTGTTGTCTTCTTCAGTACTGCCTGAAACTGCTTTCGAAACATATATTCACAGGTGGCTCGGGAACTGGAATAATTTCACTGTGAGGTACAGGCCTCATTGCAAATTGCAATGAAGGATATTTTATAGGATGTTTAGATTTTTTAGAAATTCCAGACACACTTGTTAAACAAAAATAACAATCGGTTACATAATCCTTTGGTTCACGCCAAACCATAGGTACACCAAATGGCAAAGCCTTCCGTGTGCCTTTCAGCCATCCTCTTAAATATACAGAACAATTAGTGCATACTATATGAGGAGCCCACGTCTCATCTTGATCACCAATTTTACACTGAAAGTACAAATGATATGATTTTTTAATTAAAGTTGTAATGCCTTTCTATTTGATTTTACGGTAAACTCACCACATACATAATAAAAAGCATCCACATCATTTACACAAATTCGAAGCATTATGACACTGCACTGTTAACAAACTTAAGACAGCAATAGCACTGAACAAAATTAATTCATTCCTAAATCCAATGCTTAATACAAACAACGCAACTGTGTTTTCAGCTACATGTATTGAGCGCTGCACAGACATGATGATTAATCCTGTCCGTGAAGGCTCACTCTTCATATTAGATATGATGTCATAATATGTGATTATAATATGATTTAATTATTTGTATAGTATTGCTTATTTATAGCTTACGTTAAACAATAAAAAATGAGCTGACAAAATACAATATAGGCGCTTAAAGTGCTACTATACGTTGAAAAATGAAAAAAAATCCTTTAATTAAAATTTAAATATTTCAAAAATGGTGGGTGATAGAAAGATTCTGAGTTATACTCGTTTTCAGCATCAAAAAACAGATTAAAATCATGTATCGCATGTTAGGAAACAAAAATTATGTTTATCATTATATTTAAAGAAAGCAATTTTTCCTAGATAGATACAGCATACAGATCACTTCTTTTGAACTAGATCTGACCCTGTTTGATTCTTCGTAGGAGAATGCCGAGTTCTTGATGATAGAACTAGTAATATCTGGGGAGGGCAGCTGTGTTTTAATTCAGAGACTGTATTTCCAATCAGTATTTATAAATAAATGTTTTTATTCATCCTCTATGTAAAATTATTGATCGGCCGATCTCCGTGGCGGAGGGGTAGCGTCTCGGCCATTCATCCGGAGGACCCGTTTTCGAATCTCAGTCAGGCATTTTTCGTACGCTATTAAATTCCATTTTCCTGTTCCTCCATACAAGCGTCAAGCTTTGTGGCAATATCAAGCAAAAAAAAAAATTAGTGCGTTCCTTCCATACTGAAGAAGTCTGAATAAAACTATTTTGGGTGGGATTCTTTCATTTCGTTGTACCTGTATAAGTAGGCCGTCCTTTTATCATCATCCACAATTTCCCTTGTCCTTATTATTTTTTCCCTTATTGATGTTCTATTTTTGATAGAAACCGGATCCGGGTTAAATATGTCAGAATCAGTTTTGCTTTCTTCGTATTGATGTGGTTTTTTTTTAAGAAGGTTGCTTTACCTATAAACTCTGTTTAGTATTGGATACCTGTAAAAAAAGCCTAACTAGGGGGCTTATTTGTGTTTTCTATTAAAATCAGGCTTTCTAAATCCTTACAAATATGGACATAAGTTAATAGGTGTAAACAATAATGTTCATATATTTGAAAACAAAATTGCTTAAAAAGTGTCTCGATTGTTTAACAGTCATCAGTTGACAGTGAAAAAAAACTAAATTGTCGTTTTCTATTGGAATTACCTAAAAATCAATAATTAGTATTTTTTACTGTTATTCTAAAAACAATATTAATTTTATAGCATCTGTTACGTACTGTTAGTTGATAAATATTTCTTTACTATGTCTGTAACTACTTTCTCCTGCTGAATTGAAGCAATTTACATTGTTTTACTACAAAAAGAGTCAATCAATTAATATGTAGGTTTACTCTATCCATCCCAGTCTTAAGGCTGTGATGCATGTAATGTGTCTAAGATACAAGAAAATTTAGTCAGATTGCTTTCTCCAAGAATAATGATTTTCACTATACAGCAAGTCCCTATGGTGAACACAATGAACGTATCACTTGTACGGCTGAATGTTACCTGTATTTTTGTGGGTTTGACATGCTGATATGCTATCGTACATTTGGCTCAGAGAAGAATGGGCAAATGGGACGCACTTGACTCTCACCTTTTCCTTGTAGGCCTGGCATAAAATTCTTGTCATTCTTAACGATGGCTAAGTCATTTTTGTGAGTAACGTGTGACTCATATCAGGTTACCTATAACCGGGTTACAGCTGTGATATTTAACATTCATTTTTAGTACCATGTACGAAGTAAAGTTGATCGCGAAAGATTTCTGTTTCCAGATTTCAATGGAAATATCCATTTCGACCTTCCCTGAATCCATTTTGACTAGTTTCGGCGTGACGTCTGTACGTATGTATCTCACATAATTCAAAAACGATTAGCCATAGGATGTTGAAATTTTGGATTTAGGACTATTGTAATGTCTAGTTTTGCACCTCCCCTTTTGATTGCAATCTCGTGAACCAAAAGTGTCCATAAAAGCTCAAAATTCCAAAACATTTAGATTTTGGACTTTTTCTTAACTGCACTAATAAGCCCTCATTGAGAGATTTTCAACGATATATCATAAGTGGTACTTATTTTCATTGGTTCCAGAGTTATAGCCAAATAAAATTTTAATTAATGAAATATTTGGATCTTAGGGGAAGGCACATCGGTTCGATTCAGACTTCATCTCTCATTTTTTAACTTTCTTTTTTTTTAAATTTAAATATAATGATTTATTAATAATTATTACCCTCTCATTGTAAAATAAAATTAGGATGAATAATAATTCAATAACAAAAAAAAAAATATATAAAAAATATCAGAAGTTTTTAATGAAATAAAATTTTATGGACTTTTCACTTTGTGTAAATATAATTTATTAAGCGTACAAGGAAGTCATGTGTTGTCCACATCAGATTTTATTTATTTATTTTTTCTTATATACATATATATATATTGTTATATATATAATTTTCCTCATTGTATTTTGTTGTAAATGGTTTATGTGTGCAAAACTTATTTTCCAAACATTTATTTCAAAACGATCGGTGAATATATTATACATAATGAAAGAATACGTGTTTTATATATATATATATATATATATATATATATATATATATATATATATATATATATATATATATATATATACATACGTTCCTCCTTTATCTTAATATTATTAATACTGTTGATATGAAATCTAGAATTCCTAGTTTGCTTCAATTACCAACTTATTAAAGTTGCTCTTTTGTTTCTTAAAACTGTTGTTAGTAGTTTCTGGTTTATAATCTGGTTTTTTTCTACTAAGTGACGTCATATCCTTAAAAAAAGTGAATCATGTCACTTGACTGAAAAGTTCACTTGTATTCAAGTTATGTTTATTATCTGTTAACAGTTAATTTATTTTCTCTTTACGACATTAATATACATTTGAAACGTTCAATTATTTCTTTGCGAGTTTGTGACTCAATAAAAATTCAATCAGTTATTGTAGAGATTGAGGTTATTTGTTTGTTATGCAATTACGCATCATATTTAATACATGCGACTGACGGTTAAGAAATTAAAATTCTTTATACTTGTATAACCGCAAATCAGATTACAATTATCGGAATGTCTAGTTTACCCATAAATGTAATGCATGACTGGAAATTCTGGATTGTGTATTGTAACTATGTAGGATTGTGCGCGTCCCGTTACCATAATCTTAATTTTCCGGTTGTTATAGTATCAACTGACAAAGTACCATTACTATTGGTAATTGTATTCTTGTATTTAACGAACGTTTGGGATCCCACATTATTAAATCAAAAAATACTGAAATCTTCACAAGAATTCTCTATGTATACCGAGAGTACGGAAAAGAAATTCGCGGAATTAAATTAAATTTAGAATTAAATTATAAATCTATGTGTTTTATAACATGAAAGTACAAAGTGTAAAGTATTTTTTACCTCCTAATATAACTCAATACGAGCGCCGTTTACAGTTCTGCAGACGTCAAACCGTTAATCCATCTCACTCCACACTCTGGCGAAATTGTCTGAAGGAATCGCATCCATGGCTGCTGTTATTCTTTGGCACAGGTGGTCCAGTGACTGGATTTTTTCTTGGTATACGTTTTTTACGTAGCCCTAAAGGAAGAAATTGATCGTTGTAAAATCGGGGCTTCGCTGTGGCCAACCGATGCGAACTTCTCTGCCTATCCTGTCTTCTAGGAATCTGTCGTTAAGCGCAGTCCGCACAATTTCTGAATGGTATGGAAGAACTCCATCCTGTTGGGAAATTAGGCCCTACGTAGTTTCAATCTCCAGAAACACAAATTCTCTAACATATCCGACTACATTATACCCGTAATAGTCTGCTTGCGGAAAAAAGTCCCAAAAATTTGATTATGCACGGCCACACCAGTTATTCACTTTCACTCAGTTGCGGACGAATTTCGCCGATTCGTGTGAATTTTGTGAGGCCCATACTCGACAGTTATGACAATTCGTGAACATGGATTGTTGTTTTATCAGAAAATAAAATGCGCTGTAGATAATTTTCATCAACAGAAATAAGTGTAACGTGGTCGTTATAAATTGAACTTTTTTTGGTTTATCGTTAGGTTTAATTTCACTGAGTAGCTGCAGTTTATAAGCGATGAAGTTTCAATCGCTCACTAACAACATCATGGACAGTGTTTTTAGACATTTTTAGCCGACGATTAACACTAAACATTTTGGACTTCATTAGAGATACAGTCGAATTCTTTCTGTTTTCGGTACTTATTTTAGGCCTATTCGGAGAATTTTATTTCAAAAAATTTACGGTTTCCAAAAAAATGTATATATCACTTCCGCGTATGCTTTTGTCACCCGAAGAATTTCTACGATAGACTTGCGTACAATTTCTTTGTACGACAGTCATGATTTTATTTCTGCAAACTGGAACATGCTCTTTCTCTCGGCGATACCACGGTATTAAAGCCCGGGCTCATAACAGCTTGGGCTGCGTTATAGAGTAACGCAGCTGCTACCTGACGGAGAATGTGTAAATTAAAACTTCATTGTTGTCGCTTCAATGTTACGCATAAAACACTGTGCTGCAAAATAATAACTGTATTCGTTCTCGAAACACCAGGGTTCTTTTTCGAACCCCCGTATATATTTTATTTGTGAGCAGAATGTTCATTTTAAGTGTGATACCATTGTAAATTCGTTAACAAGAGAATTTATGAAGAACATTCAATTGGGCAATTTTTCTCAATGTTTGAGTGTTGAAAATACCTTGTTTGAAATTTTCGCCATCTTTTCCAATTTGGCGACCAACTTATTTTTTTATGGAAATCCTCATTTTTATGGCATTTTCGGATACAAAAAATTCCAAGAATGGGATGTACAGTTTGTGTCCAAATTGTACCTATCGATATTATCGTCGATTTAGAGGTAAAAGTCACAAAGTAAAATTTTTATAAATTGCTATTTTTTTTTTGCAATTTGACATCGGAATTTAATATTCTATTCAAGAAAAACTCATTTGTTGCGTATGTTACACTCTTGAAACATTTAAATTAATGATTCATCCTCTGCAATTTCTCTATTTATTTTTAGTAAAAAAATTCAATTGTTATACCTCTACACCAAATACACCTTATACAATACTGCATAACATATTTTTTGAACAGTCAGATTTGCCTAGTTTTTCATGGATAGTTGTGAATCTATTTTCATAAATTTGAATAGTAATAATTAAATTGAAGTTTAATTTTTTAATTTAATTTTTATTTATAATACTTTTGTAAATCGTTTATTAATATCTTATTTCTTTTTTTTTTTACATTTATTAACTAGTAACTACAGAGTACAACAGAATTTGAGCCACCGATTTAAATTGTTATAAAACTGTTAAAACTAAAAAAATATGTACAGTTTTCAAAATATAAGTAAATTATTGATATACAAAGTACGTCAGTGAAGCGGTTAAATTTAGAAAATTTAAAACTCCTGTAGTTAAATAAGTTTTTATTTCAACATGTATATTTCTACAGTTTTCTGTTAAGTAATACATCCCACTTTATTTTTGTTTTAAATGACGCTTCATAGGTGGGCACCATTACGATCTACGCACTTTTGTAGTATTAATCGAAAATTTTCCACTCTTCGTCGTAACATGGCTGCTGTAATGTGTTTAATTTCTTGAATTTAAAACGTCGCATGCTGTGAAATCAAGAGATCTAGCAGGCCAAACAATTTCCTATTTTTTGGATATGATACGGTTCGTAAAAGAGTTGTTCTCTTAATACAGTAATAGATATAACGAGCAGTATGACTTGCTGGAACCACGTAATCCAACGTAATCTGTGGAAACCGAATTAATTCTTGCCGCAAAAATGTTGTGACCATACTTTTGTAACGCACTGTTGTAACGGTTGTAGAGTTTCCTCGATCACCTTGAAAAAAAATCTGATGTGGACATCCCATGACTTCCTTGTACGCCTATTAAATTAATATACACATTTTTTTTAAATGAAAAGTACATAAAGTTTTATTTCATTAATAACTTCTAAAATTTTTTCATATTTTTTTTTTTACTGTTATTATTGAATTATTATTTCTCGTAATTTTTTTTTACAATCAGAGATTGATAACTATTAATAAATCAATATATTTAAATTTAAAAAAAATTAAAAAAAAGGAAATGTAGTCGGATTCGAACCGATGTGCCTTTCCCTTGCAAGATCCAAATATTTCATTAATTAAAGTTTTATTTGGCTATAACTCTGGAACCAATGAAAATAAGTACCGCTTATGAAATATTGTTGAAAATTTCTCAATGAGGGCTTGTTACTGCAGATAAGAAAAAGTCCAAAATCCATATTTGTTGGGATTTTGGGCTTTTGTGAACAGTTTTGGTCCAGTCGATTGCAATCAAAAGGGAAGGTGCACAACTAAATGTTACAACAGTTCTAAATCCAAAATTTCAACATCCTACGGCTAATCGTTTTTGAATTACGCGAAATACATACGTACGTACAGACGTCACGCCGAAACTAGTCAAAATGGATTCAGGGATGGTCAAAATGGATATTTCCGTTGAAATCTGAAAACCGAAATTTTTCGTGATTACAATACTTCCTTTACTTCGTACAAGGAAGTAAAAAATGGTCCAATAATGCTAGATGACAAAAGTGCAAACAACATTGTGACCTTCAGAACATGCAACGGTTTCTCATATAAATGAAGTGGCTTTTCAACGCTTCAGTATCGACTATTCTTAACACGTAGCCGTTCGGGCGAACAGAGTTTCATCTGCTGAAATAAACATATGGTGGATTAATTTTTCATCACCATCCAAACACTCCAATATTTCTTGAAAAAAATGAAAAATTCATACGAGCAACCGAATCAGCATCTTTTAATTCCTGCGTGTTGACATTTCGAACTCTATCAATATTTTCTGGCGTTTTAATAGTTTTTTCTGTTCCTTTTCTTTAAATTAAACGTGGACGCATGGTACTGTGGGTGCAGGTCATCTGGTGTACGTCGTGCTGTTCACCTAACCATTGTTTCATATTTACTAAATGATATTAAATGTCCAACAATATACCATCAAGTTCAGCGCCTTCACCCAAACGTCAAATGAATAACCAAGATTTATATTTTCCTTCCCATTTCACTGACGTACTCGGTATCGTTACAAAAATATAACTCCATTAAAATAAAAAAAAACGAGTAAAATTACAACGTTGCGGTTCATCTTGTAAGTGTTGTCAATGGGCGCAATTGATTGTGACGTGTGAGGTTGTATGACTTCCTGGACGTTTGCAGCCTTTGGGGAAAATTAGCCAAGAACAAAAGTGCCTTACAATTATATATTATACGAAAATATTATGTAAAAATATTGAGTTTCCATTTAAAAAATTATGTTGGTTGCCATATTGGAAAAATGGCGATGTTTCAAATATGTTAGCAGGATATTTTTAATTTACTCAAAAACCGAGGAAACGTTTTCCACTTAAGTTCTTTGTAGTTTTTGTATATATATTTTAGGAATGGTTCAATCAGGTTATAACATTTGGAATTTCGTGGAAAGGTTTTGGGTGTATTGTGGTATGGATTAGTTTTTATTTTTTATTTTAATTGACGATATGGATTTTCATGTTCTGTTATTAGATTTTCAAAAGTTTCTTCTATTAGAAGATTTAGTTTAAATTTTACCATAAAGGTTTCGTAATGTGTAAATAGAAATTATAATTCTTTAGTGAAAAATTAAAATTTAAAACTCCTATTTATGATTATGTTAATTAATTGAAAAAAAATCAAAAATCAAATAATAAAAAGTTATTCTAGGTAAATAATACAGAAATTTAATTTTCAAAATTTTGTCATAAAATTAGAATATGTTTACAAAACAAGAAATTTCAATGACTGTTGTACATTTTCACTAACATTTTGTTCAAATATTGCGATTTAAAAAGAATGTTTTTTAGCAGTAAAATACATTTCTTAAGTATTTCCGTTGTTGTATGATACTCTCAATGTTACGGATATATCTAGAAGCTGGTTGAACTTTATGAAAAATGTTTTTCGCACCCTCCACCCCTTCTCGTATGTGTGCGTGCGTGCATTAGTTTTTCGCAATTTTTGTTCACTTAAGGTAAGAACCTGATTTGTGGGTAACACAGAGTGTCGCGGGAAGTGTTGACAAACTAAAGGGACTGATTTAAGACAACAAAATAAACAAAAAACTCAAAAGTTTATTTATTCTTTAAAGTTACTTGTAACGTTTTTCTTTCCGACAATTCTGCCTAATTGTTGAAAGACAGAAGGCATTTTTCATACATTATGTATAATATGTAAAATTCTATAGTTACACTGAAGCACATTGAACTTTGACAACACAGTTTATTAATAAAGTATAACCGATCGATTTTCAGTTAAATATTAATTTATATTCAATTAATGCAATAACATGACAATCCATTAAAGCCATTAATCCATATACGAATGCAGTAGTACAATAGACAAAACATTAAACAGATTCTGTTACGCTGTTATTCTTTTATGTCTGTTACAAAAAGAAAGTTTTAAATTGTCTCATTTAATAGATTCATATCGAGTGAAAGTGATCGTTAATTTGTTATCTTTTATTGACAGTCATTATATAAGTTGTTTTATTTTATTATTATTACTATTTTATTTTTATTAGTCTTATATTTAGCTTTATACCAGAATTAAAAATAATTTTTTCATTAATGTTTTTGAATTCGTATTCAATTAATCCAAGTTAATTTTAAAGTTAGCTTTATTCAAGAAAATTATTTACTACGTTTTTTTCTTTGTTAAATAAAATTAATTTCACAGTTATGAATTGAAAATTTTATTAATTCCAATATTTTATTATTTTTTTAAATGCCGTTAAATATTCTTAATTTAGTTTTTAATTATTGTTTGGAAAAAAAAGGTAAATAGAAAACGTTAAAAAATCGTTATATAAATTAAATTAACAAGTATTACTGGTTGCGCATTTTGATTACTAAACAATTATCATAATAAAATAGAATTGCTAATAACTGTTAAAAAATCGAAATTCACATCGTCTTTTAGATTATTTATATTTACAATTTCTTTGATTCCTACTTTAAGACCAAACTTATTCATTGCTTTTTAGAATGTTTAATAATTATGATGAAACTACGGAACTTAGATCCTGTATATTTATTATTTTTTTGAAAAACGAAATTACCATAATTAGAGAGACGAATGTTATTGTTAGTATGGTCGTGCATAATAATTGGGAAGAATAGGAAACTAATGAAATTAGCGGACACTGGTAAGAAAAACTCCTAATTTCTTTACTCTTCTTTAGTGCAAGTATTAAACTAATAGTATACATTGAAATTTAATTACTGCTATTAAACTAATATTTAATTCTTTTTATTTTTACGTAATTTTCAAGTAACAAACAGTACGTTATTGAATTCAGAACGTATGTGTGTGAACACTTTTTTTTATTTTGATTTCGTATTCAGATTAAGTATCGTTAGTGGATTACAAAAATACACGAATGGTCGTGATCGACTGACGGGTTCCCTTAAAAATGGCCCCCAAAATTAAAATTTTGTAATAATCATTAAACAATAACAGTTTAAGCCATGAAATTGATTCAAACGCGCTAATTTAATGTTTAGTAAAATGCATAAAATATATAAATATCAATTTTTAAATCAAGTATAAGACCCCAGAATTGCGGAAAAACTAACTTTTTAATAATTGGAAAAAAATGCCATAAAACTTCCAAAACACGAGATAAATAAAAATATAATTTATTTTAAAATATAGAGTGTATGTAGGACCCCAACAAAGATGTATTAAAATTTTAACAAGCTTTTTCCGCCACCTGCAGATTTTTAAAAATGTTTAAAAAGTTTTTTAAATTAGAAAAATGTGTAACTTTGTAAAATTTACTGAAAAGGGACCGACATCGCTTAAAACTATGATTAATATAATATGCGAGTACTGATTTGATCGGCCACCACATTAATGGTCATGTGTCCTAAGGAAACTTTAAAACATAACAAATCCCTTACAGACTTATGTAACCTTAATATTTAATATAACATTATTCAACTAATTATATTATAATGACGTATATTAAACATTATAATTATATATATATATATATATATATATATTTGTTAGAAATAAATTCATATTTGAGAGGACAGTAACAGTCGGGAAAGTCTTCCAGACCTTTCGTTGATGACTGGTTAATAATTAATTTTGTTTCTAGATAGTTTCCAGTATTGAAATGATTTTTACTACACGACTGCCCAGAAAGAAGTGTAATAATTTAGGTTGTATGTATGTATATTTGCTCTACCGTAGCAATTCAACAGCTCAACCGATTTAGATGTATGACCCCGCGTTAGAATCCTTACGTAACCGGGATTGTCATAGGATATATATATATATATATATATATATATATATATATGTTTAAATATATTTAAAAAATTTATCAGATGAATGAGTCGTTTTTTAATAACTCGCATCTCACGTATGAGGTACGAGGTTTTAGAATCGTTCAGAATGAAGCGTTGAATTATTCATCTGGTAGTTTTTCAAATCTATCATTTAATAGATCAAATGACCAATTTTATTCATATAAATAGCAGACTCGGCAATGGTTCGTTATTGATAGATTTAAGAATATGTATAGATTAAATGAACACAATTGAAAGTTTGATAAAACATTAAAAACTGAACATGACTTTTCCCCTATTTCCATTTCCCCCTTTCCCTTTCTCCATTTTCTCTTTCTCCGTTTCTCCATTTTCCCTTTTTCCCCCGCGCTTAAATCAATCCAGTAGTTTTTTAGTCTACAGCGGACACACATACGAGCATTGCCTTTTATATATATAGAAGAAGAAAGTCTGTTTGTATATTTGTTTGTTTCGTAAATATGTCGATACCGGCGCTACCTAGCGGGTATAGTTTTTGCAAAAAAATTTTTCACGTAGCAATATGTATCCTGAATATGAGCCAAATCGGTCCATAAATATAATTTTTCCAAATATCTCAACCACAGCGTCACTTAGCGGGTCCAAACTAATTCAGAAATATTTGCGGGCGTGCGCACAACAACTCACCAAAGTTTCATCGCAATTGAATGAATGGTATAGGAACGCATATGGGTCAAACGAACATTCATTTTTACTTCCTTATACGAAATAAAGGTAGTATTATGATCGCGAAAAATTTCGGTTTTCAGATTTCAACGGAAATATCCATTTTGACCATCCCTGAATCCATTTTGACTGTTTTCGGCGTGACATCTGTACGTACGTATGTATCTCGCATTACTAAAAAACGATTAGCCTTAGGATGTTGAAATTTTTAATTTAGGACTATTGTAATATCTAGTTGTGCACCTCCCAATTTTATTGCAATCGACTGAGCCAAAAGTGTCCAAAAAAGCCCAAAATCCAAAAAAATGGATTTTGGGCTCATTGAGAGCTTTTCAACGATATATCATAAGTGGTACTTATTTTAATTAGTTCCCGAGTTATAGCCAAATGAAATTTTAATTAATGAAATATTTTGATTTTACAAGGGGATGCACATCGGTACGTATCCGACTTCATTTTTTTTTTTAAATTTTAAGTTATTAATGAAATAAAATTTTATGTACTTTTATTTTTTTTAAATGCGTATAATTTAATAGGCGTTCAAGGAAGTCATGTGGATCCATATTAGATTTATATATAAATGACTAGTGTTTTTACATGGCCCAAAGAGGAGTGTAATGTATTTAGGGTGTTTATATATACGTAATACATACATATATGCACACACACATATCTGTATATATGTGTGTGTATATATATATATATATATATATATATATATATATATATACACTCACACTCCTTATATACTTAAATATTCCTTATTAAAATTCCGTATGAACTTAAATTAGTTTAAAAAATTTGAAAAAATTATGATAGATACAAAATTGTCACCCGCGCGCTCATAATTATTCTACATTAAAGAGCAATGCTCTTTCGTCAATCCTGTTTTTTAATTTTTAATATTTATCTATTGTTTTGGTTAAAAATTTACAGTATGCGTCTGTATTTTTATTTATTCTGATTTTGTAATTTTATTTATATACTGTATAATACAGTATTTTTCTGCCACGTTTCGAGCTGTTTGTTTTTAATAAAAAATCTCTCTTTTTAAACCATTCAAGTTCAATTTACGTTATCTAGGTTTTCTCAATTAAATTTTCTACAGATTTTGTTGTAAAATTTTACTTCTTTAACGGCAGTTTGAGAAGGATCTATATAAAAATTAAAATATTGTGTTTTGCGAGATCAGTGATTTGTGTTTACGTATAATTATTTTCTCAAAATTACTAGAGATACAGACCTGGAACCTGTTGTATTCAATATTTTCATGTTAACAACCATATTATACCATCAAGTTTATCCCCAAAATTTCAATACGGCTTCATTTTACCTGTGGAGTAGAATCAGAGTGAAATTTTCGAAACGTACAGCTCGAAGTGTTTCCGGACCGATGTTTATATGAACTTTTTTCTTTATTCTCACTTAAAGGACATATTCTGAAAATTTATTTTCTTTATTTTTTGGGTAAAATAACTTTGCATCTCGTGAAATAACTTAGTAATTTCTTTCGCTCTTCTTTTCTCGTCCTCCAATATTCTTTCGTTCTTTTACTAAATTGTTTCTTTCTGTCTTTTGACCAGATGTTTTTGTTTTTTTTTCTTCTCTACTTCTTATTCTACTGCTAGGATAAATAGTTGTTTATTAAGATCAATTCTCATCCATTTATTGCTTTTTTCTTCTTCATTAAACAAATTCGCAGAGATTTCTGCTTTGATAGAACGCATGAATATGTAAATTTTGAATTAAAAAATTAAAATTTAGAGAATATATTTACAATATCGGTTACTGACAAAGTTTTTATGATTTTATACTAGGTTAGACTGAAATAGTTAAGTTTTTTAAAATTCAAATTTTATATATTTATGCGTTGTAATAAAGCTACGATCTTTGAGGAAGTGCTCAATACTGGTAAAAAAAAAATATATATATATATAAATATATATATTTATATATATATAAATATATATATTTATATATATATATATATATATAATGAGTAATTGAACATGAAAGTTTACTGTATGCCATTCGTTTACCACGCGCACCATTTTGTGCAGAATGACGGTAGCAGAAATAGCCTTCGTGTCGTACATGGATTAAACATTTATTTCATATTGATGATAATGATGTATCATTAAACTTATATTTTTCAATCCATGCAGAATTTCAATATAAACTGCTTTGTTTTAACTACTTTCTTTCAACCTCTTTTAGCGTTGTTTTATCCAAATTGGTCCATCCAGTCTGTAAATATTAAACAAAAAACAGGCCATCATACACAAATACGTTCGTACATAAATACGTCCTGTTGAATATTTATATTTCAATGATAAAGTTGGGGTTTTTGAATAGGATTCATCGTATCTTATTTTATATAGTATAATTGTAGATACAGTAAAATATTTATATGTATTTTTTTCAGATCGTCTATGAAGAAAACGTAATTTTTCGTTTAAAAAATTTTTTATTTCTTAAGATATATGGTAAAAACTTACAAATGACCGCCAGATAAATTTTCTTTAGAAAATTAAAAAAGAATTCGTGAAAAAATCGGACTTTTAGGTGAAGAGTAACGCTTGAACAAATGTAAAAAAAAACCGGCGCTTCTATTTCTGACAGCCCAAGTTTGGTTAAGTTTTTTTTTTATTTCTTCTAACCAGTGGTTGGGAAAATTTCTTTGGCGTATAATTTTAAAAATATTTTGTGAGTTTATTGTCCATTCTTATAAAGTGTCCAAAGAACATTACCTTTCATTTTTAAGCCTCCGGGACCACTGTTAGATATTGCTTCAGAGGATGAGGTGAAGTGGCAATTTTTTAGTGCGTGAAAAATGTAATGGATTCGAACCCGGGATCTACAGATGAAAGGTTGAGACGATACCATTCGCGCCACAAAGGTCGGCTGATTTAATATGTTGATAGGACTTACGTGTTTATTCTGTATAAATAAGTTAAGAAATGCTGATCTCCGTGGCCGAGTAGGTAGCGCCTCGGCATTTCGTGTGGAGATCCCGGGTTTGAATCCCGGTCAGGCATGGCATCTTGACCAATTTCCACCGGGATAATTAAATGACCATAGCTGTTGATGACCATAGCTCTCATAAAAAATATATATTTATTTTCATGAAGTAATTTTTAATTACTTCATGATTAATTCTCATTAAAACGATGGTTCATCTATTGTAAGAAATAAAATCGGATTTCTTCTTTAACAAATAATATATTGATCTCGAATATAAAAAACAAAAAAATTCTTTGTTAGAAATAATTAGTAATGTAAATTAAATAAAATTGTGTCACGGATTTGTTTTTTTTTAATCATATTTAGTCTACATGCTCAGTTGAACGGATATTATTATTATTATTATTATTATTGTGTGAATTGTTTGTAAGAAATATTATTGTTTATTTATTAATGGACGCCAGATAGTAATAATAAATTTGCCTACCTAATTTCATACTACAGTGTTCCATTATTTACAGTTTAATACAAAAAAAAATGCATATTTTCAAGAGAAATGAATAAAGTAACTTTATATAAGAAAAAAATTAACCGTTATACTACGTATTTTAATTTATTGTTAAGCAAAAAATACGTTACGTTATAAAAAAAGTAAAGAAGAAGAAAAATATAAAAGTATATAAATAACATAATAGTAATAAGAAGATCCGTTATATTATTATAATTATCTTTATTATTTTGACTATATTATAAAAAATATATATTTATATATTGTACGCTTAAAATTTAGATGTATTATGTGCTATTAATTTACTTATGAAGAACCATGTACATGGCACGATACAAAAATGTATTGTATCTTGTATATCACTTTATAGAAATAATAACTGTAGTGGAGGCCTATATTTGCTTACAATAACAATGCTGTATGACTGTGCAAAAAATTTTGAATGTCTTGTTATGATGACAAAAGACGTATGTACTATTAAGATACAATAACAACAAAAAAACTCGTTTTCAGTATCCGAATCGTGTCGGAGAATAATTATTTTCTTTTATTTAGAAAAAAAAAGTTATACTATTTATGTATTGTAATTGTACATACCAGGATCCTTTGCCTATTTGCTCGGTTTGAATTCTCTGGTAATCCCCCCGTGGTTTCACTGCCCTTCACGATATATCTAATATGCCTATTGTACGTATATATATATTTTTTTTTTTGGTGGGGGTGTTATCAGTCATTTAGGTGGTTTAATTATCTCCTTTCCTTTCTGTTTTATACGCCAATCTTTTACAAAATTTCTATATCCTTAATGATGGTTTTTCTGTTCCAAATCTTTTTATTTATTTCTATAGTTTTTTTATTGTCTATACATATTTCTATTATCCAATTAAACCTTGTTGGATTTTTTTTGTGCATGATCAACCGACCTAATTCGTCTCTATAAGATTCTGCCACAAATATCTTTCCCGTCTTATAGTATCTTTTTTTTTAAGTTTATTGACCTTTCTAATTTTCAACATTTTTCTTTTATAACATATTTTATTCCTCTATTCTTTTCTTTTTTGTATTTTCCATTGTTCATGTTTCGCTAGTATAAAACGTTACATTCCAGGCTTCTTTTAAAAATATTTTTCCCATTCTTAGATCTATAATTCATATTAACCGATTTTTTCGCTAGAAAAGCTCTCCTTGCTTATATGTTTGTCTATTTTTCGTTTTTATGTTATTTCGTCCTTTGCCGTCTTTGTAATTTTTTTTGACGAATTAATTCACCACAAAAGCTCCAAAAGAAGCTTGTACGTAGAAATAGGAAATGAAATTTAGTAGGTTATGAACAATCTCAAGTCTGACGTGGATTCGAACCCGGGATCTCCGGATTAAAGAACCGAGACGCTAGCACTCTACTACTGAGATCGGCAGAGTTTTATTACTTAAGTAAAAAATTCTGCAAATTTGTTTTTTAGTGTCATTTTGTTTAATTTATTTTTCATTGTTCTCCTTTATTTGATCATGTGACAAATAAACTGATGTATTAACAATAATATATTCTGTAATAAAACGCGTTTTTATTATTAATATTCGTGGAATTAGCTTCTTTCTTTTACAGTTAGCTTCTTTTTCTCATTATTATAGTTAAATTATACAGAATCCTTTGCATATGGAATTCATGAATATTAAAATCAATTTTCATATCTGATTATATGTATGTGACAGTTTATGCTTTATTTGTCAAGCCGAATGATTGACTACACAGAAATAGCAAAAATCTATACATTGTAATTCAATTTTTGTATGGATGGGAAAATACGATAGTAAAAAATAAATATTTTGAAATGTGATTATAGTGAAGATAGAATGGAATGTCGGAATAAGAATTGAAGATGTGCTAATGAGAATGGAAGAATAATTATGCATGTTGAAAGATATTTCAAAAAGGAAAATGTCATGGACTGGACATGTATAGGCTGGACCAAAAATAACACCGGTTTTAAAACTTTAAAACCAAACTTACAGTTTATTCGAAAATCAACAATATTTTTACATAATACATATTATCTGATTATGAGTGGAATATAATGTCTGACAAAAACTGAAAAAGTACAAAAATTCACTTCCCGCGGGGCTTAAAATATAACTAACCAATGGTTTAAAAAACAAACAAGTTATTCAATCGTTAAGAGAATCATCTATCTACTTAGAGTAACATTAGTTTGCAATTTATTATTTTGTAATTGAAACAGCCCCGTAGTGAGTAACCCACCGGGTTGGTCTAGTGATGAACGCGTCTTCACAAATCAGCTGATTTGGAAGTCGAGAGTTCCAGCGTTCAAGTCCTAGTAAAGTCAGTTATTTTTACACGGATTTGAATACTACATCGTGGATACCGGTGTTCTTTGGTGGTTGGGTTTTCAATTAACCACACATCTCAGGAATGGTCGAACTGAGACTATACAAGACTACACTTCATTTTCACTCATACATATCATCCTCTGAAGTATTATCTGAACGGTAGTTACCGGAGGCTAAAACAGGAAAAAATTGTTTGCCCCGAATCCGAAAAAAATATATATATTATACAAAGAAAACTGAATTCTTTACTTCAAACGCAGAGAGAAAGAAAATCGGGTGATTCAGAAAGGATTTTTCAACTTTAAAAGCGTATAAAAATTTATTGAATTTGAATTAACTTACATATTCGGCCTAAGGTCTCATTTCATAGTAAAACATTTAAAGTTTTGACTCAAGTAGTTCATTATTACCAAATTCGGCCAACAGCGCTGTCACCAAAGTTGCTAAAAATGGATTCATTTATTGGTGCGAACGTGGTCGCTGTGTGTTTTGGTTTCGCGATTTGCAATCAGCAACTGCAGTTAATAGTAATTTTCGTAGAGAGTAAGGTAGGGAACCTTCTGGTAGGCATACAATTTAACTGAGTTAACCTAGGACGTGAACGCTGGAACTCTCGACTTCCAAATCAGCTGATTTGGGAAGACGGGAAGTTCACCACTAGACCAACCCGGTAGGTTTTTGAGGGATATATACACACTTAAAAGTATTTTTCGGGGTTTTATTCACAATTTTTTTAATGGCATTTTGTTTTTATGATAAGATTCACTGAGATTTTTACAATGAATTCTTTTTTTTGGTAAATTAAATAATTCTAATGAGGGACCATAAGTTGGTATATATTTACTTACTAATGTAAAAAAAAATTTACTTGTGTAATAACGTATATTGAAGGTTAAATTTGTTCGTAATGGGTGATTTTTTTTTTTTAATTGATGTCGTACGTAATAAAATATAGTGTTAAAAGGATGAGTAACAAGAGTACTTAGTGATGATATCATTTATGTGTTATTTATCACGAGATAAGTGGGGAGGCTGACATGCAGGCTAACTGACATTTACCATTAACTCCTTACTGTTTACGATCTCTATAAATTAAACAGCTACACTTTAATATGACTAGACTGCGTGCGGATGTACATATGTTTGTTGTGTGAGTGTGTTTTTGACCTTACAATAAAGGGCCATCTTATGGACATCGGGTAACCCTGTAAAGAAAGTGGAGGTATGGTGTGTGCGTGTGTGCGCTCACTTAACTCTCCAATAAATGACGGCTGTGGTGTTTGTTCGTACTGTATGTTTAGTTTGACGTGAACACTTAAATAAAAAGATAACAGAAGTCCAATATTTTTAAGCTATCATTAGATTGTTCGGTAAGGGTTTAACTCGCATTCCTTCTTTTGAAATATATCCTTTAGAAAAAGTGAATCGTCAATCGTAGATAACCCTTATTTAGTTTTATTTAGTCTACAAATATTGAACTTTGGAAAATAATATATAATTGTTTTTTATAATGTATAATTTGAAAAATTTACTTAAATCTTTATCTAATAGAAACAATTAATTTCTAATACAGCCTATTTAAATATTTGTTTATTACTAATCGATTCAATTCATGCTGTATGTATGAACGAACATATTTAGTTATCAGTCAGCAGTCTAATTTATGTTCCATTCTCTGTTCAGTATTAATTTTAAGAATCTTTGCCTTTCTCTACCGTTTTACATTCTCTTTCTGTCTTAACATGGTCAACAAATTTCTTTTTAATATAGTTGATCTCCGTACAAGATTCTACCACAAATTCTTTTTGTTACGACCACAAATAATTATCTTAAGACCTTTTTATCGTATTTTATCAACCCACCTTATTTTCAACATATTTCAAAGCCTTCTATTCATTTATTCTCTGTTCTCTTATTGTCTATTTTTGATTACTACAAAGTTCTTCTACAGATATTTTCAATTTTTTTTTTTTAATTCATAGATCTGTTTGAAATGGCATTCCAGTTTCCTGTAAGATAGTATCAGATTTCCATCTTCTTTTATATATTTGATTAGATCATCTATTTCTTTATACGCCTTAATAAAACGCTAAGCTTGTCATCATTATCTTAAATATTTATTACGCTTACATATATTTCCGTCTTAATTATATCACCTCTTCAGGTTCCTTCAAAAAATCTGATTTCAGGTTAAAAAAATTTGGCTGTAAAATCATTAGTTGGCGCCTATAAGTAAATCGAATGGTTTAGACCGTTATTTAAAATATTAAATATTGTAACTTATCCTTATGTTATTTATTTATCAATGTGTCCAACCTTTGCTAACAAGAATAAATAGTCACTTATTAAAAAAAAAAATACAATATATAAACCTACATCGAACCAAACAACTGAACCGTTTTCTTGAAATTTAATAATACTTCGCATTACGAGAAAGGGCCATATTATGCTTCCGTTTGAATTTTTCTATAAATTATCAAACCATATTTTTTTTTAAAATTTTCCCACAAATTTATTTAAAATACAACTAAAGTATTTTTTTACAGAAATGTTATTTTTGATTAATTTTTTAAATAAATAAGAGAAAATCTTGATTTTGTGCATCCGGTTCAACGTGTAAATAAAAGGTAATCAAATAATCTTCTTTAAAATTTTATGAATCGTTTTTTAGTCTTTTTGTTTAAATTCAGTATCTTCATTTCACGTGTTTATATTTTAAATAATTAATATGAACTTCACTTTTCTTATTTTATCATTACTTATATATTTTGCTCTGATCAAGGTTATCTCACGGTTTCCTTTAATTCATCCCTGGAAATGCTGATACAGCTTCTTTTTTTATCTGTGAATTAACATAACTACCCATTCCTGATGTGATTTATTATAATATATAATTATATACTGATCAAAATAAAATATTTGTTTATGTTTCTTCATTTTTGAATTACGAGGTTGCTATATAAATTTGTGCAGTCGTTATAGTCAAAAGCTTTAAGTCTAGTTTTACGTTCTTACAAATGTCAATTTCTTTTTATTTTTCATTTATCAATGTTGGACAATAATATCTACCTACAACCGCCAATCAGGAGACCCCTTGCCATAGGGTACAGCTTCAACGATACTCTAACTATCGCTAATCTACTGGCCATAATGGTAGTTTAAAGCGGTTGTACCATGGATGGTCCTCTGGCCCGTAACCAGATACACATCTGAAATTTATTTCCATATTGGAAATAGTTATACTGGATCCAGTAAATGAATCGATTGGATTTCAAATCGGTACTTTCAACAACATAACCAGAACAGTGACACGTACGTAATGATAATAACTAAAAATATTTTCAACACTCCTTTATAATTAAATAATCGGAAAATTTTTCAAAAATCTAATAAATACCAGTTAAATTAGTAAAAATATTGGCCCGCAGGGAATGTCGCCATTTTACACTACTGAAACATTTTTAAAGTGGCAATTTTTTTCAGCCATATCACAGAGGTATATATTTTACACTTATAAGTAAGAAATAAATTGTTTTTGAGATTAATTCACTTTTAATTTGAACGACAAACGAAAAAAGATTTTTTTTGACTAAGTTTTTTTTAAAAATCCTCTCTGTAAAGACAGATTTTGTAGATATTCGTACCGTAAACCGATAATTATTCGACTGTCGTATCTCATTTAAATCGATTATTGTCCGACAGTTTATAATTAGTATTTATTGTCAGAGCTTTTTTACCAATTGAATTCCTTATTACACAATAAAGTATCTTTAGTTCTGATTAAATTATCCTTAATCAGTCCTAAGGACCTGTAGCCCTTTATCCATGAGTGGCGAAAATATATATACCGATATAGCGAAAACCTTTCACCAATAAAAAAATGAGAAAATTTCTCATTTTTCATTAAAAAAATTGAGAGTTAGCTGATACTCGTTCCTCGTACTCAAATCGATCTATTTTTTCAGTCTAGCTCCACCATATTTCAATTTCTACTGGAAGAGGGTAACTAACAAAATTTAAATGAAAAAGGTAATATTATAACAAATCATTTTAGAGTATTAAAAAATAAAAAAAAAGAGTATCAATCTTCTGGCTACGAAAACCCTAACTAAAGTAGCGGCCATTAACCCCAGCTATTTTGAAAATTAATTTACTGCCTTGTAAGCTCGGTATATCTCTTAAATAATTGTTCTATAGTGAAATACTAAAAGTATATAATTTAGCAAACGCTCCTACATCAAAATGATTATGTTTTTGTATGAGGCCACTAATTGGAGTGTATAACCCCACGTAATAGATATTTATTTCTGTTGTGAATTAATATTTTGCTTCCTTATGGCTGTAACAAATTGAAAGTAACTTATGTATAAGAAACCAATTAAGATTTATTTATTATTGTTATTATTTTTTTTTTTTTTTGAGAGAGAAAGAGAGAGTTGAAACTTTCACTTTTGGGGATTGAAAATATTTGTTATTTTTGATGAGCTTTGTAGTTGATGTACAGTAGTACAGTAAATTAGGCTTAGTGAAGAAGACAAAGAGTAACCTTTTACCCCTTCATTTTTCTTATTTATCATGACATGGAAGCTGGTTATTTTTAAGAACAGTTATGCAGTTCTCAGGAATGACTTCTTATTCATAATAATTTATCTTTAATCTTTACGGTTTTGATTTGTAATAAATAGTTTTCAGAAGATATATTTTTAATATACTTATATATGTTCTTATTGTTTCAGCGATTTCGATGCATTTTCTATTCCTAGCTGCATTTTTCTGGTTGAATACAATGTGTTTTAACATTTGGTGGACATTCAGGTGAGTTATATATAATTTTTTTTCATATTAAAACAATTAATAGCAACATTTCGTAATAAATAAAAAATATTTTGACTTTTCGGGCTATAGCGATATATGCTGCTGTAGCAGTAAAGAGAAAGTGTATAGATCGATAAAAAACCTTAAAAAATTGGTCCTTTTTTTAAGTTGTATGCCTTAAGGAGAAATTATTTTTTTTTTTAACAAAAAAAATTAAATTTAAATAAAATTATATATTCCAAAGTACAAAAATGTATTTTTGTCAGACGGTCGTTTTTGCGTATGTAAATGTGTTCATTGGCCTGTACTGTAGTCTTTTAACTCTGAACCCCGTTGACTGTTTTTCTTTAAACTTGGTAAACATTCTGGAAGGAAATAATGTATTCAATCTTTGCAAAAATTGTAAAAAGGAGTGGAGGTGTTTTGGTCGAAATAAAATCCTAGATCTTTACTGGGGCACTTTAGCAAAAAATATTTCTTACAATAGTTGAAGTTTTTTTCAATCTAGATTACAAATTATCAAAAATTTCTATTTAATATTCACAACCTTCCCAAAAAATGACAATTTATATCTTACTTCAGAAATGTGAAATAATGAGACTTTTATGAATTTATTAATTTAATTAATTAATAATTAATTTAACACTATAAACATGTTTTTTGCTCAGCCCATTAAAATGTTCTCTGATAACAAAGAATATTCTAAAAAAATTATTTTAAATTTAAATTCATCTTGCAATTACCCATTATATTTTAAATCTAAAAATCCTAAATATTTGATAGGCCTTACGCTTTGGTATTTCTTGGAAAAAATAAATAAAAATTTCGTTCTTTAGAGTTATCGCTAAATCTGAATTTTTTTAATTTTTTAAAGCTAAAATATAGATCGTAAAATAATTGAATTTAGAAAGCAAGAAAGTTTTTTTTCAAAAATGAGTTGGATAACTTTACCAGAGTAGCCGGGAAAGTTATGCAATTCATTGCCGACTTTTTTTTAAGAATGGTGGTTCGGGTTTTGTAAAATGATAACTTCTATAAAGAGATTAAACGTAAATAATAAACCAATTTCATCATGAAAGTTTTTCTAATCTATTTAATAATTTCTTGATAGCTACAAATAAAAAGCTTTTTGAAAAATACTTTGTAACTAAATTATTTATATTTTGATAATGATAGAAGTGTGAGAAACGCGAATGACAACTTATACTTAAAGTATTAATACAATTTCTATTGTTGTTATTACTCATAACTGAAAAAATATGATATTTATCCACAAATGTTTATTCAAAACATGACATATTCATTTTATGCAACATTGAAAGCTTACAGAATTTTCCTTTTAAAATTTAAATGAATAAATATTATCATTCAAAGAAAAAATTTAATAAAAGTTAACTTATTTTAATAATAAAATTAAAAAAATAAATTTTTATTCTGATCAGTACATAATAATACATTATACACCGCATGTCAGGCTTAAACATTTGGCTCGGTGGATTAAGGGACGCAAGTTTACATCCCCATGAAATTCAAACTGTTCAGGAATTGTTGATTTGGTTGCTCGCGTGAATTTTTAAATTTTTTTCAAGAAATGTTAGACCGTTTGGATAATGATGAAAACTACCACACGGTTATGTCAGGTAAACTTATTTTCACCCGAACGTCTGCGTAAGTAAGCTGGATAGTGACATTGGAGCGCTGAAAACCCACTTCAGGTACATGAGGAACCGCTGCATACTCTGAAGGTCATAGTGTGGTGTGTGTGTATTGAACCATTCTTTCTTCAAGACAATCGAGGAAAAGCTACAATATTACTGTAGAGCGTTACACATAACATTTTCGTGGCAAGAATTAGTTCAATTTCCACAAATTATGCGGTTCCACCCAGTCATACTATTGGTATGTTTATTACTGCTTTAAGGGAAATCTTTATGAACTGGAAAATGCAATAAAACAACGAATTAATTGAAATTTATAAAGTTAAGTAATAATCATAATTAATATTCCTACACAAAACAGGATCATCAAACCGAATCGGAACAAAAAACATTGATAAAATCCTCTTTCATCCATATTTCACCATTAAGGACAAAAACACAATCATATTCAAAAACGGGGACATTGCTTGGCCGGCGAGTTTATCTGATTTGTTCGGATGCGAAGTTTTTCTTTGGGGTTTGTCAAGAGAAAAGTTTTTCAGAACTGAAACCTACGTATCATGCCAAAAGGCTAAATTATTGTCAATATTTTAAACATTTTGTTGACCAATATTCTGTAGATATTCTCGATATTGCGTTTTTTTTACAGATGAAGCGTGGTTTCATTTGAGAGGGTATATTAATTCACAAAATACAAGACTGTGGTCGACAAATAACCCCCATGAATTACACCAAGTGAAAATAGGAGTCTTGGTCAGTACGAGTAGAATACGCATTGTGGGTCCAATGGTCCAATCTTTTTTGAAAATACCGTTAACAGTGATCATTATTGTACTGTTTTAACAAGCTTCATTAATCAGTGAAAAACAAAACTGGAAATCAATCACGGTTGGTTCCAACAAAATGGCGCCACAGCGCGCACAGCTAACAGGTAAATAAGCTTTTTACAAAATGTCTTCGGTGAACGAATCGTTTCGAGGAGTTTGTGGTCTGCACTATCGCCCGATCTGACTCCTCCAGAATACTTTCAGTGGAGGGCAGCGAAACAACCAATGTATTGGAACAGACACGCACGACTGACAAACTAAAAACTGCTGTAACGGCGTACGTACGAGACATTAGCGGGTTAAAGTGTTAGAAAACAAATTGATACGTATTTAGTGTTGTATTAATGTTAGAAGAGATCATTTTCAACACCTTTTATAAACTATTCCAGTTATTATAATATCCGTTTCTATAAAATAATGAAATAAGACTACAAAATAATAATAAAGAAAGTTTCTGTATTACACTTCCATAACTTCAGTGCACAGCAACTTTCTGAACGCTCTGTATATACCAGTTAAATGGATATTGTTTTTCTAAAATTAAGTTTTGTTTTTAAATGTTGAAATAATCGTTTTTATTATAACTTTTTTTTCTTTATCTAATAAAGTTAATGATAATTAAATGTATGAATAGAACTACTGTACTTATATTTTAACTACAGGAAATAGGCAATTAGTAAATTAAATTTTACAACGGATATGAGTGTGTACTCCTTATTCAGCGAACATATCCGGGAAAAGCCGGACTTAGATGGTCGTAACGGTCTGTTTATTTTTCAGCTTTCTCGAATATAGGCTAAATTAGATACGAAATGAAAATATAAATTGTGAGAATAAACGAGAGAGGGAATAACACGTTAACTTTCACTTTATTCATGTTTATACTTGTACCTATTACTTTATTAAAAATGAATGCCTTTCACTATTTTTATTATTTCCGTAAAAATTTCTTTATATATTTAAATCTCATATGTCGGTGACCTTAGCCTTAATACATTTTTATTCAGCCGATCTCCGTTGCTTAGTAGGTAGCGTCTTGGCATTTCGTGCGGAGGTCCCGGGTTCGAATCCCGGTCAGGCATGGTTTCTTTTCATATGCTACGATTTTCAATGACCATATCTATTGACCCGCTCTTTCATAAAAAGAAAACCTTTTTTAAATTTCTCATAATTAATATTGAAGGTTAAAAGATAAAGGAATTTATTATAAATTAATGGTGATGTTTCATTTATGTTATTTTTTGTTGACATTTTCTTTGAAGCTTATCACGAACGTTTCTAGAAAATCTAAAAGTGTGTAGCGGATTGGACGTGTGATAAAAATCGCTTTATAAACTGATATACCTTTTTTTAAAAAAAAATAAAGTCCCATGCCAGGTTTTATTAAGCGAAGTAAGGAATAAAGTGGTTTGCCTTCTGCACTGAGTGAAATATTATTGTATATCGGGATGTGAAGCCAATCAAAATGTAGATGTTCAGGTTTACATGTTATAGGTTTCAATTCTGTTCACTACACGGGTATGTTGATCAGTAAATATACTATTTTCAGAAAAAACACTACTCGTAGTGATGTCTGTTATACCACAGGTGCTTTACATTAGCCACAATCATTAAGAAAAAGACTACAAGTAGTGTAAAACTGTAATTTAATCTATCGTTTGCATTGAGAAACAATACATTGCATAAATTACATCTATTAGTAGGGTTTTCAGGCTTTCAGCAAAAATGTTTTCTAAATGTCATAAAAAAATTGGAAAATTTCCTATGTCTAATTCCACAAAAAATTTCGCAAAAATGGATATAAAAAAAAAAAATTTTATTTTTGTTATTAAGTATGATTAGGAGAATCAAAAGTAAAATTTTTAGGAAAACTTTCAGAATCATTGGAAATTAAAACTGGAGTAAGGCAAGGAGATGTACTGTCTCCTCTTTAATTGTGATCTTGAAATAGTTATAAGAGAATGGGAGAAATAACTTAAAAAGTTAAACGTACGCTAAAACTAAATTCATAAATATAATCATTTCGACCTTCGCAGACCATATTGCAATTTTCGCAAGATATAGACGAGGCTAAAATCAAAAACTAAACGAATGCGCAAACAAAATTGGTTTTCACATTTCACGTGAAAAAACTAAATTGTTTTCCATTGACAAAGTGAACAGAACTGATGCCCTTAAAATTTCCGATAACAAAGATATAAGAATAGTTCAAAAACAGAAATGTTTGGGAGAAATTATAACACCGAATATAACTGAAAAAATGGAATGAATAATAGAGTACGAAAAATGGAAACTGCTTATCATCTCAAGTTGAATATTTACAATAAAAAATCCCTGTTATATAACTCCAAATTGAGGCATTATAAAACTGTAATGCTACCAGAAGCACTGTACGGGGAAGAAGGTCTGCAGTTCTTTTCATAACAAGAAATAGCAAAAGTAGAAAAAACAATTTAAGAAAGCTTTGTGGACAAATATGAAGATGGAATTTACAAATTGAAAAGTGAAAAAAAATTTATAAATATACAGAAAAAAATATAGGCTTAATTCGGAAAAGAATATTACACAGTTTTATGGACATTTATGCAGAATGAACGACCATAGATTGACAAAATAAATATTTAATTTCTACATAAATAGAGCCACAAAGACATCCGGTTTAAAGAAATAGATTTTAAAACATTAAACATTTATAAGGATCAGTGTAAAGACAGAAATAAATTTAGAAAAGTGGTTCGAGAATTTAAGTTTTCAGAAAAAAAAGAAAAAGAAAGGTATAAACCTGAATAGATGGACGGAAGAAAGGCGACAACATAGCAGAAGAATGAAAACCTTAAAAGAAGTCAAAAAGAAAAAACTAAAAAAACGAAGTCAAAACTGTGCAAACGTGATCCGTAGTGAACGGAAATAAAAAAGTATAGTTAATTTGGTTCTATATTATGTGCTCCACGATATAGCATCCGTTACTTTTTTTAATCTATATTACGGGAAAAATTATTAATTTTTATTTATTTAATTTTAAGTTATTAAAATTTTATCAAACATGGCCCGTTGGTATGATCATATAATTTTTTTATAATTATAATTAATTAAAAAACCCACTTACCAACAATTTTTATGAATGAAAATTGTTGGTGTGGGTTTTTTTAAAATTATTAATTATTATTACGGCTTGGAAAAGAAAAAACTGCGGTTATGTAAGCAGATTTTTTCCTCGAAATTTTGTCTGATTGATTTGAAATATTATAATTTTTTAATAACTCTTAAGTGTTCGTCTCTTTCCATTAAATGTAATAATTAGTAGATAATATGAATATTTTTCTTTCTACATAATTGTTTCATTTCTATCGACGGATTCGTATGGAATGTTTAATATCTGTACCTGGTGATGAGTTCTTGTTCCTGAAATATACCATATGATACAAAAAAAAACTTTGCTAGAAGGATTTAATATGTAGTTTTATTTATAATTCTTTCATTTAATGTCATTTCTTATTAATCATTGTATAAATGTATGATAGGAAGAAAGGCGAATTATTGTCATTTGTAAAATATACAAATGACAGTACTAATTTACTAACGTTAGGAACACTGATTTATATCTTTTTTTTTTCAAAATTAATAAGATGTTTAAAAAATAATAAATTATATTTGGTATTAAAAACCAGTATTATTTTAGTTTAGTGAATTAGAAAAATAAATATTGTATACGCTTATTTTAAAACCCGAAAAAGAAAAAAAACAACAGTAAAAATGAATTACACGAGTTAAATTACAATGTATCGTATAAGTAAAAAAAGTAAAGAATTAAATGAATCTAATAAAATTGATATATGAAGTGAAATAAGATTTGGCGTTGAATTTTAAATAGTGTAATTATAAAGCAAATTACTTTTCTCAAAGTTAAAATAATTCTACGGTTTAACTTGATTCATTTAATATTTAAAATACCTATAGGTATTTGTACTTTATGGAAGCGAAATAAGAAGATTAATGGTGAAGACATAAAGATAAAAAATAGGTATTTTTAAAATGTGTTAAAACAGAATGTTAAAAAAATAAGGTGATTGGTTAAAGTTTAAAATTAAAAACTGTTACTAAAATAAACTGATTAGAGTTTTATATATATATATATATATATATATATATATATATATATATATATATATATATTTTAAGACATCCAAAGTTAGTTAATCTATTAATGGTAGATTAGAGAGAAGGTAAAAATTGTTGTGGGGGAACATTTTGAATACAATTTTTTTATTATCTATACAATATAATAAATATTGTAGGTGCTATAAACAAATAATTGTACGTGATATGTGATTCATATCACTCCTGAAAATGATTTTCAAGAAAAACAATATTTTCATGCCAGGTTTACTAGTGACGGTGATGGTAGAAATTGTGATTTCTCTTTTGCATCTTCATTGAGCTGAATATACTGTTTGAAATCGTATCTCAGGCCTACCAAAGTGCTGCTGAAATATAGTTTTGTAATAAAACCTTTATTTAGATTTGTTAATTACAGATTAATGACAAAAAAGGCAACGGAAAATAATTTTACTTCTTAGTTCCTCCGATAGGTTTGGCATGAGATTCTCATTTGTTTGTTTTCCTTTTTAGAGAATATTTTTCATTTTTTCAGATACTACGTGTCTACGGATGACGGCGATCATATCAGATCGCCTACATTCGTAAGGTTAACATACAGATTACGTAAACATCTCAGATTGTTTTATTTTGGAAAGCTTATCTCTGACTTAGCAAGATGTAAAACATGTATTTTTCTATTCATCATTTTTACAGATATATAGTCTACTTTTCTAATTATTTTTTAATTTTACTTACAAGTGAGGTACAACTTAATCGACAAAAAATTAATAATATTTGAAAAAGTGTTTCATGATTTTTTTCCGAATTGTTCACCTTGGAACACGTTACACCATTTATTTATTTGCGGTTTCTTTTTCTCTGTTTTTCTTACCTCTTCATTCTTTCTGATATCTCTTCCTTTCTTCTTGAGAAAGTTCAGCTCTGTTGTTCTTGCGTTTTGGCGCTTCTTGGAACCTTTTACTTTCATCTTTTAATATTCGCTTTAACATTTCTTTTTCTCTTATAATTTCTTCATTTATTTTCAATCAGGTCTTCTTGGACTTATGTGAACCATTTTCCTTTAGATTTTACTTTGAAAGAATCAAAAATTTGTTTAATCAATCAACTGTTATTCATAATAAACGGGAGTAAAATGCAATTCCTTTTCCTTATTGTATCTGAAAGTTTTTCAATTTTAATATAAAGAAACAAATATTTTTCCACGATTTTATTTTGGTAATATTAATAAAAATAGAAGATGGAAAAAAGATTTAATTTAGAAATAGGGTGAGGCAAACCTTCATCACTTTTCAACTGATATATAGAAAAAGCAGTATAGAAATTGAAAGAAAAATTTGAAATTGAATATAATTATCCGAGGCGAAAAAATAAAGATTTGCTCACCGTATTGTCTTTTGCTAAAAACAAAAAAATGAGTTACAAGAAATACTGAACAGCGTGAATCTATAACTTGAGAAAAAATTCAATTTAAAAAAATACCAAGTGTAACAGAAACAAGGATAATGAGGAATTACATTGAAATAAGGGTTCATAAAATACCTAAAGTTACATAATATTTTGTTACGAAGACAATAAAATAAGAAAGGATAGACAAAACGAAAAAATCAAACTCGGTTTTCATGCATTACGAAGTTTGTTTATTTTAAATGTGGACTGAAGAAATGAAATAACATTACAAACATTTTTCAAAATGTTAAAAACTTGCTTTATACTTTTTAGTCATACTTTAATCAAATTGTTATCATACATTGCATGAGTTTAATTAGTAGGTTAATTTTGGATTTCAAATGATAACATCATATATTGAAATTTCTAATATATTTATAAAATATCAAACAAATTCTCAATCAAACATTTACTACACAAAGTAACAAAATAGTGAAGTTTTTATTTCATTTACTTAATTAACACAATTTTCGACAAACGTTTTTATGAGTTTTTATAAAAGATTTCTCGTTCGATCCATCTTGATAATGTATCATAATTGATGCATAATTAATTGCAATATTAAATACATTATTAATTTCCATCCTTAAAATACCCCTGTACAGGGGGATGTTTGCAAAAGGAATGGTGGAATATTGTATTGTCACCCGAACATAATAACTTACAAAATTTCATCAATCGGCAATGTCAGGAAGTATGTTAAATTAAGGATGGAAGATTTGAGGATAATCATGAAAAAACAATTTAAAATTGGAAAAACATTGTGAGTTAAAGAAAAGCAAGTAAAAATAATTTTTAAAATATTTATGTAGAATATAGATTTTTTTATTTATTCAACTTTTACAGCTACACATTTTTCCCAACGGCGAACCAGTTTTCTCATTCCGTCAGTGAAGAATGCTGGCAGTCTTTGCTTTATCTACGACCTTCCTGCGTCTTTCGGCTCATCAACTGTGGTGTAATAAATACTCGTAATATCTCTCTTTAATTTCGTAAAGTATTGAAAATTGCAGGGCCCCAAATCTGGTGAATATAGAGAGTGTGGAATAGGTTCAAATTTCAACTTTACAAGACCGTCGGCGGTTGCATGCGTTGTGTATGGCCAAGCATTATCGAGTTCTTTTGCAGAATTATCGGCTCTGTGGATTGTCGAACGTAACACAAACGTTTCATAAAGTGTTTTAACCCCTCTGTGTATTGCACAAAATTTACTGTCGATCCGGCTTCCAGGTACACGTATTTGGGATCCCAGAACACTGTCAAGAGAAGTTTTTTGATTGTGGCGAACCGTAGTGCCGGTATTCAGTGATCTGCCGTTTTTCTTTTGGGCCATAATGATGCACCCGAGTTTCGTCTCCCGTCACAATACTGAAAAGGAAGTCATCTCCCTCGTTACGATAACGTTCCAGAAGCTTCCGTAACGTTTCCCACCACTCCGTTGTGGTTTGTTCTTTTTTATGAGTTTACGTAACACCCACGCGAACAAATATTACGGTAGCCCGGTTGTACAATAATGTGTCCTACTTGTTTTATATATATATATATATATATATATATATGTATATGAAAGAAGTCCTTCAGAATATTAATATGAAGTATAGCATTTCGATGATAGTGAAACATAGATAACAAGAAGAACAAAAAGATTAGAATCCTTTGAAAAGTAATAGGGATGCTATAGGAGTTATTAAAAATTAGTCGGTGTGATAGAATTTGCAATGAACAGATCTCAAAAGAAAAATGGGAGAGGATAGACATTTGTGGTAAAATCTTAAGAAGAAACGAACTAGGTCGTTCGGGCATGTATTATGACATCCAGTTCGAGTCGTTATAGAAGTAGAAGGTAAAACTGTTGAGGAAGGCAAATATTGAAGTTAATAAAACAAATAATTGAGGATGTAGTAATTATATTAAGATCAAAAGATTACCATAGAACAGGAAAGATTGAAGAATAGGTCAGAATAGACTGATAAGTAAAATAAAAAAATTAGTATTAAATATTCAACCGACTGAATGATATTCACGTAACAGTTTTTAATCTTTACCATTTTGGTAGTTTTAAACGCAGTCGTAATTATTAAAAGGTGGTTCCAATAAATATATATATGTAGTAAACCTAATGAGTTGAGCGTGCATGTAGACAGATGTGTAAAAAAAACCGGTTCACTGACTACGGGTATTGTGTATCGCATTGCATTTTTATGGTTGTTGAGGGGGTCATTGACCGGCCTTCACTGAGTGACTAACTCCACGTACACGAACGAATTTTACACGAGCAAATGGAAGCGGGAAATGGCAAGACCAGCAGCAAACGACCTAATAAGTCGAGACAAGACCACTCTTTGTATACTGTGTGTATAACTAACCACATATTATTTTCTAATAATAAAAAATTGATGAGATAAACGGTGTAAAATAAAAATGTAACTTTTGTGTTTCATTATTAGATGAATTACCCAACTTTTATCTAAGTTTAAAAATCATTTTTATTACCGAAAGGAAAATTATAAAATTTCCGAAAAAATATTCCTATTAAAATATCATTGCAATTTTTTTTCAATTTACGTTGAAATTTTAAATTTAATTCATTGTCCACTGCTGTGATATTTCGACAAAAAAAAATAAAAATAAATAAACGGCGAGGAGTGGAACACTCGTTCATATTTTGCATAATTATGTTTTACCCAGGTTGTGCCAATTTTTAAACATATTTGTTTTAACTCTTCCATTAGACGTAAAGATGAAAATTATTGTTATTACTATTATAACCGAGTTATTTTATTATTTTCGTATTGAAGACGAAAAAACACGCTCTAGAATGAATCGTTAAACCAGACTTTTTTTTAAGCATTGGCCCAAATTCAATCCTGTGCTAATGTATTCTTTTCTATAGATTTCATAAAACGTAATTTAAAATACATCAAGTAAAGAGGTATTTTAGAAATGTTCATAGAAACTTAACTTTAAAGAATTTATATTTTTATATAAGCAGAAAAAATGTATTAAACTCATTAGGTTTACTATATATAATGGAACCAACTTTTAATAATTATGATTGCGTTTAAAACGACCAAAATGGTAAAGATTAAAAACCGTTACGTGAATAACATACAATCCGGTTAATATATAAAGGTACATTTTTTATTTATTTTACTTATAAGATAATAATTTTTACAATAAAAACTGAAAAATATTTATTTCAACAGTAATAGCTTATCGTTTAGAAAAAATATAATAATAATAAAAATTTTACATTCAATACAGTAAGTTGAAAAAGTAAAAGTGTATAAAAATTTTATTTTTTGGAATTGTGAGTTCATTATTTTTAACACTGATATGTTTTTAGAATTTAAAAACCTTTCTCTTGATTTTTTTTTAAGAAACCCTTTTCTTGTAATGAACTCATTTAAGGAAATTATGGCAAAGAAAATAAAAAACACTCAAAAAAAGTTTACAAAATATAAGATTTGTTTAAATAACCTTCATCTATAGAGATATAAAGAAATTAATTAAACGTAAATATAGAAAGTAAAGAAAAATTAAATAAATTGATAAACAATGACAAAACAATAAAAAAATTATCTACTTTTTTCTTTTTTTCCCCGTCTAGATAGCGCTATAGCAGAGCTGTAGCTCTTGAAGGAAAAGTATTGTAATCGGTCCAACTTGGGCATCTGGGTTTCATGGGATCTTGATGTTTTGATTCCTAAGGTACCCAAAAAACCGGATGGAAATTTTCCGTTTTGATGATATGAGGAATGTATTTTTGGTGTTTAAAAACTCAATCAAGTAATGATCTGAGAACATAGTCTAATTGAAGTTAGATGTAAGAAGAGTTATTGTGTGAAACCTTCGGTGTTAGAGGAAGGTTCGAGGATCGCGCTTCCGCGAATCGGTTAATTTGGTAATTCAGGGTTTAGGTTGTGGATGGGGGTCGTAGTTGGATGAGGCCATACGAAAGCGGTTATAAGTTGTGTAAATACACTGATGGAAATGTCTGTCGAGACACTTGCATCGGTGGCATCCTGACAAAGGCTAAACTGATGTTTGTGTTGTCTTATCGAGTTTAGAGGGTCTAGAAGACGACCTCCGGTAGAGCCCATCAGGGCTAGGAACGGAGGGGGTGTTGTGGAGACCGGGATCATCATAAGGCGGTGTCTTCCCCTACGGGGATCATGATGATGCCATTTAAGTTTGGTCATAATTGGTCAAAGGAGCAGGAAGATACGAACCTTATCGGTCTCGTACTCAAAGGGAAAGAAATTTTGTCATATATTTTAATGTCTCTTAAGTTGCTAAGATACTTTGTGATCTAATACAAACCCCCGTAAAGGATTCAGAGTAAAAACTCAACCCGCTTTCGTTTTTTATAATTTCTTTACTCGAGTCACATTTTTGTACTAAAAGATACAGTGTGACAGATTACATTAATCTGTCACTTTTATTACGCATTCAGGAGATTTCATTTAGTTGTAGGGAGTAATAAGCCAATTTGTTTTTCGTTAGTTATCGTTTGCTTAATACTTTTAAGGTGAATTAACCAATTTTTAGGAGATTCTGTATTGTTTTCTGAATACGGGTGATTGATGTCATATACCTTTTATTTACAGATGGTTAAAGGGGTGGTGATATTCGATCATCATGGGTTCCATAACTTCGCCGGTAAAATATTATCCTACTTTTTTCCGGGTTTTTTTTCATTTTAACTACGGAAAAACATTTCGAAAATTTAGTTGAACTGCGTTAGTTTTCACAGTGTTGGGAGTCTGGAATTGACATATCTAGTCTTTCGATTTCGATCGCCGATTGGCTACTTTGCATTATCTTATATCGTAATTTTTATGAACATGAATTATTATATTTCTACTGGTTGGTTGAATTTTATTGGACAGTATCATTTTCTTTAATTTAAAAAAAAACAAAAAAATTCTTTTTCATTTTTTTAATGTATTACTGCATATATACCTACGAATATAACGTATCGTGATTTTTTTTTTTTTCATTTTTTACCGAAATTGCTGAAAAGCCGTTTTGTTATATGCTTCGCTATCCGTATCTGAATATTTTTTTCACGCAGAAAAATGCGATATTGGGAAAAATTAAAAAAAGAGATTCGATTCCCGATATCAAGCTCCTGCATTCGAGCTTCGGTTCAGTGGTTCCTGAAATCTCATATAACGTCTAACTTGCTAACAGCAATTGTTTTAAAATCTGTTTTTTTTTGTTGATTTTTATTATACTATACCTTTTTTAGGCTTTGTGCCTATATGCTTTTGTTTTAAAACCTAAAAATGTGTCGTTCATTCAATTTAAGTTTGATACGACAGTCCTTTTTCGTAAGTTAATTATTCATGAGGATGCACATATTATATTACAAATGATTTTTTTTTCATCTACATTACTGACAACCTCTGAAACGATTTTTTAATTTATTTCATATTATAATTTTTTTCAAAATAATATAATTTTTCTTATAGATTTGTAATTCAAATAAATAAATAAACAGAAAGTATAATAAAATATTTAGTCCCTCGATTTTGAACGCCGATTTCCTGTTTAGCGTTACCTCATATTATGTCGTATTTATGAACCGAACATTTTCTTAAAATTCTATTACTCTATTAAACTTCTCATCACGAATAATTTTCAAAATTGAAACAAATATTTTGAAGTTTTTTTTTAATTTGATTCATTCTATCACTTTCCATATTAAAATATTATAAGTTATAAATTTATAATGTAAACTTCAATAATTTTTTGACCATATAATAAAATTTGGTATGGTTTGTGGTTTGCAAAAGTTTATATTTTTAAATAAAAAATAATATATTAATAATGTAAAGGATATCTCCTGAGATTTTCTACTTTGAAGAAAGGTGCAGTTAAGCATGTCAACAGAAAAGAAGAAAGAAGAATGCCCCAAAAAAGGGAAAAGAAAACGGAAGAAATGTTAGGTTGGATAACGTAAATGAAACTTTTAAAACGTTCCATATTAGAAATTTGAAATGCCAGATCAAATGACGCAGTCAAATAACAATTGAAAGCAAGCTTCATCATTGGTTTAAAAACTAGTGAACGGACCATAATAAGAATAATAAATACTTAATTTCTTTTAAAACATCACTTTGGAACGGAAAGTATCAGAATGTAAAAAAAATTTGATAAATTAAAAACATTTAATTATAAAATTTGGTTCGTATTATTGTCAGAAAAATGTTTATTTTCAAACTACTATCACCGCTGATTGTCATAGATAGAAATATATGAGGTATGGTTTTTTTATTATTATTGGACGTTTCCTGACCAGGTGCCCCAAAAAAACAAAAAAGGTGGGGGCGTAGTATTCGTACGTATGTACGTACGATGTGTGTTGGCGTGGATTGAAGCTTAATAACTTTTGACTGGATAAACCGATTTTGATGAAATTTGGCACAGATTAATTTTTATTTTTCCACTAAATAACCGATGCCAGGAAAGAATAACAACTTTGTCAGCTTTTTTTATACCATTTATCACTGGAAAAAGGTATTACTGTTGGAAAATAAAGTCTTCTCATTATTTTTTTTGTCGAATACATGTACGTGTGTGTACGAACACAACACACATTTTTTTCTTTTCTTTTCCTGTAATTTTATAAATTTTTAATCAAGTTGAGGTTTTCACATAATTAAAAAAAGAATTATTTTTCAAGATATTATCCGTAATTTCAAACTGAAAAAGTTGAAATATAATAATTATCATGCAATGAATCTCGGTACCGTTTAATTTTATATTATTTTTGTAATTTTTTAAAAGATAATTTATGTACAGCGCGGTTACTTTAATTGTTAATTAAATTATTAGATACATGCGCAAAGCTGGTAAAATGTTTTGAAATTTTCTTTTTTTGTATAAACTATTAAAAACTGAGAATTGTTATTATAGCGGTATTGCTAGTTTTTTCTTCTTCTTCTTTTAGTTGCATTACTACTTTGTAGTAATGTTTAAAATAAACCACGATGACTAAGTCCAAACAAGGTCTATGCAGTATTACTAATACTACTATTATTTTATTCCTATCTATTATAAATAAGCGGTTGTATTTTCTCCATGCACGGTTGTAGGTCGGTCACGACGACGGCTGTTTTGAAACGGGGTCATCCAGTCAGGAGGCATTGTAGGTTGACTGAGAAGGGAAGAAACCGACCGCAACCGTTTTCAGAAAACCGGTTTACTGTTTGACACTGATAATTGACGGGCAACAACACGACTTCTGATTATTATCAAAGAACAATAATATGGTTACCACAGGATATTCTGACACCTTTTTTAAGGTTTTTTTTTTATTATTTTCAACGTACAATAAAATAATTATGTTTACTCCTTGTCACTGGGAGAAGGCCGTTATGTTTAATAGACTATTTAAAAATTAATAAAAAGAAATAATTTAATGTCAGTAATTATATTTAGAATCCCCTAATTTCATGACGTATTTCTATTTTGTAGAAAACTAAAATAATTAATTATTTTCGTTTTTACTTATTTCTTCGCATATTACATAGGATAGCCTAACGGATTGAATAAAATGTAGTTTTAAGAAGTTAATTATTAAATGTATATTTTTGTTAAGGCGAATTTGATTATAAAACTTTTTAAATACTTCCTTCAAAACGTTTATTTTCACTGAAAATGATCTCAAAGAGGATTGAAAACCTTTTGAGATAAATTATTAAAACATTATATATATATTTTCAGTCGGTTTAAATACTGGGGAAATATTGAAGAGTTATTTTTTCATGTAGGGGGATTAGACATGACAATTATATTTTTACTTGTTTTTTTTAACGTTTTAAAAAATTATAATTTGAAAAAATATTGAACAGCAGTTTGTTATGAAGTATTTTTTTTAAATCCTGAACGTTTAAAAATTAAAGTTTTATTAATATTTCTAATTTTTAATTATTTATTATACATATCAACTTATTATTTACAAGTTTTTTTTTATAAAATAGGACATTTTCAAGATGAAGGTAGGTTTTAGTTCTGATCTAATAATACAATCTTTCCTTAACGGGTGTTAAAAGTATGGGTAACCGTAAACAATTTTTCAATATAGAAATATGAAATTTAGCAGATGTTGCTATCTCGAAATAATCTCTTTTTTGTACGAGACTAACAGACACAAAATACTTGAGTTGTACGAATACAGGATGTTTGGTGTACAACTCAAAAATCTGAAATTGTTAAAGGTAGAGTTATGATACATTATTTTAAATGGTATCGAACAAAAAAATTTTTAACGTGAAACGCTTTGGGCTAAGAACACCCTAACCAAAATGGGAGACTAATGTTTCTTCAAAGCAACTATTTTCAAAAATGATCTACAGTATTTTTCAATGATCCATCAATATTGAAACACAAAAAAACAAAATTTAGCAAATATTTGTACTTCAAAACGACCTATTTTTCAGTATCAGACTACTTTCTTGGTATGTATTGTAAGCCAGTTTTGAAATTAATTGTGAAAACAAATTTTAAATGGCTGTCATTTCGGTTAAGGTTTTCTTAGCCTGAAGTTTTTTAAGTCAACATTTCTGTTTTTACATGTCCTTTAAAAAAAATGGGTCACAACCTTAACATTTTTTAATTGTTCCTTCGTCAGTCGTTGGAGGTATGGTGGTCTTATACCGAAAAATACATAAATTGAAGGTAGAAACATTTTCTAAATTTTATTTCAATAATTATTATGCAAAGTTAATAAAAATTTCCCCATATTTTATTAACATGCTGTATACCGTATACACCCATGTAAGAGACGCACCCAGGTTTAGAAAAATTGAAGAAAAAAAATTGTTCTTTTTTGGATTTTTTAACAAAATTCACAATAGATTGAACGTATAACAACAAACAGTATTTGTTATTTGTATAATGTCAATAAACCAGCCTATACGATAAATATTTAATTAAAAGCATAGAAATTATAGTATGTATACTTAGTTACCGTCATCAGTGCTAGAATTTCTAACATCCGTAGAATTGCACTTATCTTCGTAATTATTAAACCACAAATAATCGTCTTCAGTTCTATCGAAAGCGATCGTAATAAATTTTTTGAACGATTTTTTCTCAATCATCCGGCATTTCTGAATAATCCACTCAAAAATCAGAATCAAAGACGGTTTTTTTATTTTACCAGATTATGTAGTATCGCGTTGACCAGTAGTGTTTAACCGACTTAGGTTTTAAACGGTCGGCTCACGCAAATATCTAGAGAATAGATCTTGCAGATTTCTAGAAAATATCTTGAAGAATAGATGTCATTCCACTAATCACACTTTCCAGCAGTCAGTCTTCGATTTATATCATCGATCGTATGATCCGTAAATCTGTCCGCTACAAGTACGAGAGGTTTTCGTAAAAAGCGCTTGCTCGACACTCCCAGTTGCATTTAACCCAGTCCAGTACTGATTCATTATTCATCCATTCCTTTTCTTGTGCTCATACGACAATATCAGGTGGAAACTTTTCACCTTTCGGTAGGTTTTTCTTTTAAAAATTATATACGAGGGTAATTTTTTCCCGTCCGAAAGTATCATCAGCATCACCGACCAAAGTTTTTACCGGTAGTTCATATCTGAACATTCTTTGCGCTTACACTTTCAAGTGTTGCTGTAGATGGCATTTGGAAATTCACCGGTATCTGTTCGTATTCCCTATTTGATCTAGGTAATAATTGTTCTTTTTTCGTAAATTTATGACGTATCTAATAAGATTAAAGAAAAGTAAACCAACATACGTAGCATTTGTAGACTTAGAAAAGGCATTTGATAACGTAGAATGGAATAAAATCTTCAGCGTTTTAAATAATTTACGGTTCAAGTATAGAGAAAGAAGAACAATTGCTAACATTTACAGGAACCAAACTGCAACAGCAATAACCGAAGAACATAAGAAAGAAGCCGTAATAAAAAAGGGAGTCCGACAAGGATGATCACTATCCCCGTTACTTTTTAATCTTTACATACAACTAGCAGTTAATAATGTTAAAGAACAATTTAGATCCGGAGTAACAGTGCAAGGTGAAAAAATAAAGATGATTTGCTGATATAGTAATTCTAGCTGAGAGTAAAAGAGATTTAGAAGAAACAATGAATGGCATGGGTGAAGTCCTACGCAAAAACTACCGCAAGAAAATAAACGAGAATAAAACAAAAGTAATGAAATGCAGTAGAAGTAATGTAGACGGACCACTAAATATGAAAGTAGGAAGAGAAAAGATAATTCTGTTATTTGGATAGTAAGATTACTAAAGATGGGCGAAGCAGGAGCGATATAAAATGCCGAATAGCACAAGCGAAACGAGCTTTCAGTCAGAAATATAATTTGCTTACATCAAAAATTAATTTAAACGTCAGGAAAAAAAATTTGAAAATATATGTTTGGAATGTAACTTTATATAGAAGGGAAACTTGGACGATCGGAGTACCTTAGAAGAAACGATTAGAAGCTTTTGAAATGTATTGCTATAGGAGAATGTTAAAAATGGGAGGATAAAGTGACAAACGAAGAGGTGTTGGAGCAAATTGATGAAGAAAGAAACATTTGGAAAAATATAGTTAAAAGAAGAAACAGACCAAGGCATCCTGGAATAGTCGCTTTGATATTGGAGGAACAGGTAAATGGAAAAATTGTTCAGGCGGGTAACGTCTGGAATAAGGAAAATAAATTTTTACGGATGAAGGATATAGGGGATATATACGTTAATGAAACGACTGGCATTAGAATGGGGAATCTTGGAGAGCTGCATCAAACCAGTCAAATGACTGAAGACAAAAAAAAACGTATCTTTGAAACTTGGTTAGTTTATTTTCGTATGCTTCGGGTAACCGCTGTGCTATTGCCGTCCTTCTTCCAATTGAAAAATTGTCGTTTTATTTCAGTGGATGTATGTTCGTAGTCAAATCAAAGCAGTTTGCATTAAAATTCTATATATATATATATATATATATATATATATATATATATTTATATGTTTAATAATTACATCATCATCAATGTGAAACCTTAAAATCTATACAATACGGGCAGGCTGTTTTACAACCGTCATTGTGTACATAATGGTGTGCGTGGTACGTGAGTGTATGCGATATGTCCGTTGTATAAATACTACATTATATAAACATTTTACGTTAGTATTTAATATCCTTAGAGTTTCTTCAATTAACTTATTTTTCTCTAAATGTTATATTATCTAAGTGAAATATTATTTTTTTAACTTCCAAACTATGTAGAATGTTCTCAGTTTGAACCGGTTTTTTTAATATCTGTTCAAGCATTACTCTTCACCAGGGTTGCCAGTTTTTTCGAAATAACATATCGTGATTTTAGATAAAAAAACAAATTAATTTTTTTTATTTATTAAAAAAATCCGTAATTCAATTCAAAGTCTTTTTCAATAACACAAAAAACAACATAAAAATTGATATTACTGAACTGAAGGCACATGGCTCACGCACTGCGACATTTATTGTTAAACCTAATCTAACTATTATCGTAATGTAGTTGAAGCGTTCCAAAGATTCATTTCATAACACTGAAGGCACGCAAAAATTGAGAAATTTTATAATTGAGAAGAAAATTTATAAAGGTTGAAATTGGATTTAATGATTAAAATATACATTTTAGTTTTGTAAATTAAGGTAAAACATGATCTTTTTAAAATATGAACTATCAAAACAAATTTTTTTTTCTCGAAAAACCTATTTAGTGTGCGATTTGTGGACAATCGGGAATTGGTGATTACATATCGGGAACAGAGTTTCAATATCGGGAAAATCCCGCAGTAATCGGGACACCTGGAAACCATTCTCTTCACCGTTATGTCTGATTTTATTTCATGATTCTTTTTAATTGTCTAATGGAAATTCCTATGGCGGTCATTTGTAAGTTTTACCGTCTGAAGAAATAGTAAATCTTTTAAACGAAACATTAAGTTTTCTTCAGACGATTTGAAAAAAATATATATATTTATTTTTTTTCTATGTAGTTTTACTATCTACGCATTATACTATGCAAGGGAAATTGTGCTAATCGGGTAAAATTTTGGATGTCGGAATTTTTGCATATATTTATATTTCATCACTCCCTGTTGTCAAAAACCACAATTTTGTCATTAAAATATTTTATAGGATGTATTTACGTACGAATGTATTTATGTATGATGATGGCTTGTTTTTAGTTTTGATACAGACTGAATTGATCAATTCGGATGAAACAGGGGATGATAATTTCTGTGTGTGGGTTTTGATGTCATTTATTTTGGTTCAAATCGGCCAAGGGAACAGGGTGATACAGATCTTATAGGTCTCGTATCTCAACATTTTATTCAAAGGATAGTTAAATTCGTCACATAATTTAATGTCACTTAAGTACTTAAGGTAATTTCTGATAATTTTTCGTCTTTATTCGAATTCCCTACAATGGGGTTAAGTGAAAACATCTGTATCTTATTATTACTCCAAGTTACATTCTGTATTAATTTGATGACTGCATTAAAATATTATGTTTCTAACGTAATGTATTCGAGCAATTTCACTCGGCGATGGATGATAATAAACCTAGATTTTTTCGTCTGATATAATTTTGCTTGACATTTCAGAGTGGATTAACCGCTTATTATGAAATTCTGTTGATGACATCTGAAAATGGATGATTGGTACCATTTTATTTTCGTTTCAATCGTTCAAGGAAGTAGGGTGGTGCGGTCAACATGGGTCCCGCATCTCAAGGATAAAAATAGAAAAGCTACGTGGAAAACGTTTCTTCCTCTATTTTTGAGTCCATTAAAAATAAAATCGCCATTTTCCACTATGGTAACAACGTTTTATTATTATTATTATTATTTTTTTAAACCCATAATTTTTATAACATTTACGTATACATCATCTAATTCTAAGAATATTTTGTATTTGAACATTTTTCGGTAAACACAACGTTGAAAAACTTCACTTCATTTTTTTTTTACTATTTTTTAATTTTCTTCGATTACAAAACATTTCTAAAAACTTGCTCGTTAAACTGCCTAATAAATAATGATCTTCGTTTCTATGCCGATATCCTTGGCGGTGTGGTAACATCTCGGCCTTTTTCCGGAGGTCCCATTTGAATCCTAGTCAGATATGGCATTTTTCATACGCTAAAAATTTTCCATTTCACATTTCCGTGCGCAAGCTTCCAGATTATATGGTGAATTAATATTAAAAAAAAAAACTTTTCTCATCGTACTTACACAAACTGGATGTTTTTGGATCGCCATTTTTTTATATCGGCAATTTTTTAAGTAATTGCTATTTTAGTCTAGAATAATTATTTTAAAAAATTAACTATAAGAAAAGAAAACAATCTGTTTGATTTTATTAGTTGAATATAATTAATACTTACTATTTAAAAGTAGTTATCATTACAACGGGAAAATATGATTGTGAAAAAAATCGTTTAATGTAATCGATTAACTCTACCTATAATACTTTATCGATAACTTAGTAAATAAGTACATATCTGCTATTGTGGACAGACTTACTCATAAAAAGGTGTCTAGTTAATAATTTTCTTTATTCAGTTTATTAATACGAGCATATCAGTCTTTTTTTTTAACGAAATAAATTAGATTCAAAACGGTCAATAATTAGAAAAACTTTAGTAATAAAAACCGTTCTAGTTGGAAGAAGGTCAATGAGAAACTGTTAGGTAATAGTTGCACCAAGTAGGTTTAATTTTGTGCATCCCACATTTGGAATAAAAGGTCAAAAAACTATTTTTTTCTAATTTTTTTTTCAGTTTTTTGAAAAAAAAATTCAATATCGAAATGAGAATGAGGAATTTTATTTTCTCTGGAGAGGGGATGAATCCTATTTACGGACGAAGTGTTTTTGGGCTCGCTAACAGGTTCCGCAAGATGTTAAAGTGAGTCTGTATACCTGCGCCTTACCAACTAAACCTCCACCTCACCAATTCTTCTCCCGTGGCCGAACCCGCAATTAAGCATAACAGCCCCAGGAGGTGCCTTCAAGCTCGGGGATCTAGAGTCCCCGTGTGACATCACCGTCGCCTATCCACGCAAGCGCGGACGAACTACGGCTCCACAGAAGATTATCCGTCACCTCCTCGCTCTGCAGCCTTTGTTTTCACATCCGTCCTTGGAGGTCTTGGTTTCCAGTTTGTCTTCCTTGACTGCCTTGCCTCGTTGTCTTCCTTGCCATCGGGATTACGGTCTTTTGGCTCATGGGCTCCAGAGACCACCTGTCTCATCAATGCTGCCCATCCATATAAATCTGGACGAACAGCAGCTTCACAGGAGGCTGTCCTTCACCCCCTCGCATCCCTCTCCTTTTGTTGTAACACTACCGCGACCAGTTTTGACACTGCCGCAAAATAGGGGACCCTGACGAGCATGGTATGCACTACGTTGTCCGCATCAATCTGTCCGGTAATGGCGACACATTCGCCTCTCGTACACTCACCTGTCGTAGACAAAATTAACATGCTCCGGGGTATCTCGTTCTCCACAGTACGGGCACTCGGGGTTCTCTGCCCTTTTCCTTCCAAAGAGTACGTCCGGAACTCACCGTATCCGGTCAGGAATTGAAGTAGAAAATGAGGAATTAAATTTAAATAAGTGAGGTTAAATAAATTTAACCTCACTTTTTGGGTTTATAATAAAGCGAGTTATTACGCTTTAAACTAACCGTAAATGGTACACTCCGAATATATTATGTTTTTGGTATTAAAATACGTCATATGCTTGCGCCTTAAGGAGTATAAATTCCTTGTAATTACTATACATAAGCGCACGCGCTAACCGAGCAACCAAGTTATGGTATAGAAGTTTTCTTTTGTTATTGTTTATATCGTTGAAGTTATTGATTGATAATTGTATATGTGCGCGCTTACTCTATACTTATTGTATTGGAAGGTGGTAAACAAAGTACTGAGAAGTGATGAGAAAGAGCTGGATGATAAAGAACGCACCGTGTACACTGCGGGGCGCCACGACTGTGGCTTTAATCTTGTTAGTTATTTACTTTTGTCAGTTATTATATATAGTATTAGCCTACAACCGCTGTACAAGATAAATTACTTTTACTTTCGATTAATTATATCTGTTTTGCTATGCAATGAGTATAATAAAGAAGAGAAGATAAAATATAGCGGTAACAGATCGAGTACTCTTACGTAATGAAAAACAGCTGATACCTACTGAACGATAATAAATTATACTGTCATGCTTGTATAGAAGTTCCTGAATTACCAGACATTCCTAAGTATCACCAGATCTTAACTGTTACCTGCTCGGTGGGAAACGCTTAAAAATATCTTTTTACATTCCCGACTATAGCGATATATGCTGCTGTAGTAGTTACAGCTATAACAGGAAAGTATTTAGATCGGTAAAAAAACATCCAAAAAAATTGGTCTTTTTGTTAAGTTTTCTGCCTTAATTTTCTGAAAATATTTTTATTCCAGTCCTTCCAAGTCAGAAAATCTATTTTCGTCAGACGAACGTTTCATGTATATATGATGGCCTATACACGTACTTGATCTTATAATTCTGGACTTCGTTGACCGATTTTCTTCAAACTTGGTAGACAAGTATTATCTTCGGAGAGAAAGAATGTAAATTTTTGCAAAAATTGGAAAAAAGGGGGGCTGTTTTGGCCAGAATAACATTTCAAATATTTACTGTGCCTCAAGCAACATTTTTTTCTGACAAGTTGAAATTTTTTTATTTAACACCCTCCCCAAAAAATGACTATATATCTTTCTTTTTTTGTTTATATTTTGCTTTAGAAAAAGAGTTAAAGGTTAATTTTTTGTATTTATATTTTCTACATCAATAGATCTTTTTTAAACATTTTTGTCCATCCCACTCCAGTGGTTTGTGTAGCAAAAAATATATTTATTTTTAAATTTAAAAAATGTCGTCTTTTAAATGTATTTTAAATTTAAATCCCATCACGCAAGTTACCCTTCCCTTGATGGGGAAGCTCATACAGTTTATTTTAAAAATTGAATTTTGTTTTAAATTACGATTTTAATTTATTTAAAAGCAATTTTAGTGAATATTTCTAATTTTCAATAAGTCGAAAACATTTTTCGAAATTTTGATGCTAAAATTTTTGGTTATTGCTTTATTTTGTTGAGTATATTTGCTTCAAAAATAAAAATTAAAAGATTTTAATATAGTTAAGCAAATAATTTTATATTTAATAATTTTTTTATGTTAAAGAAACAGCTGAAGCACGAGTAATTGAACATTTTTGTTTGATATTTTGTAACACATTCGGACAGTGTAAAAGGAATTCGTAATTCTTTTTTACTTCCTTGTACGAAGTAAAGGAAGTTGTGATCGGGAAAAATTTCGGTTTTCAGATTTCAACGGAGATATCCATTTTGACCATCCCTGAATCCATTTTGACTGTTTTCAGCGTGACGTCTGTAGCGTATGTATCTCACATAACTCAAAAACGATTAGCCGTAGGATGTTGAAATTTTGGATTTAGGACTGTTGTAACATCTATTTGTGCACCTCTCCTTTTGATTACAATCGACTGGACTAAAACTGTTCACAAAAGCCCAAAATAAAAAAAATATGGATTTTGGACTTTTTCTTTACTGCAGTAATAAGCCCTCATTGAGAGTTTTTCAACAATGTATCATAAGTGTTACGTATTTTCATTGGTTCCAGAGTTATATCAAAATAAAATTTTAATTAATGAAACATTTGGATCTCACAAGAGAGAACATACATCGGTTCAAACCTGACTTCATCCCTTTTTTAACTTTTTTTTTTTAATATAAATATATTTATTTATTAATAAAATTAACCTCCGATTGTAAAAAAAACCTACAATAAATAATAATTCAATAACAATAAAAAAGAAAAGAAAAAATATGAGAAGTTATTAATGAAACAAAGTTTTATATACTTTTCATTTTAAAAAAAATGTATGTGTAATTAAACAGACGTACAAGAAGTCATGTGATGTCCGCATCACATTTTTTTCTGTTATGAAAGAGCGGGCATCAACTGCTGCGGTTATTAGCCCGGTGGAAATTGGTAGCGTATGAAAATATATCATCCCTGACGGGGATTCAAACCCGGGACCTCCGCATAAAATGCCGAGATGCTACATACTCAGCCACGGAGGTAGTAATATTGGTTATTGTTTAATAAAAAGGGATTACTTTATCATAAAGATACCAATAAAACTTATAATGATTAATTGAAAAAAAATTGCATAACTAAACCGGTGTAGCCAGGAAGGTCATCAAATTCATTGCCGGCTTGTTTACTATGGTTTCAACTTATTTTTTTCTTAAACCACTTCCAATAAAAAGCAAAATAAAATGTATTTTGCTGCGATTTCCAGCTGAGTAAATTTCGAATACATAGATTTTCGATAAATAAATTTTAAATAATTCCATTAGAGGGCGACGAAGTTAAAAATTTAATAAAAAGATTCCTATGAAAATTGAATATTTTATTAAAGAGGTCTTAAGCTGTTTTACTGAAATCGAATTACATATATATTAGTTAATTTCTTTACTTACAAAGAATCTGTCGTATCATGGTAGGGAAGTTATTTAAGTGTTGCTGTAATTTTTCAGCATCTGTACATAAAAAAATAATAATAAAAATGAAATGAACATTGTTAATAATATCATAAATAATGCTATAAAACATTTCTTTTTAAATTAAAAAAAATTACCCACACTTAAAAATGTTACACTTATAAAACTCTTTCAAATTAATTTATTTACCTTTTTATTATTCTTCATCTTCTTCCAAATTAAGCTTTTTTAGAATGAAAAAATCCGGCAATGAATTGCATAACTTTCCCGGCTACGTCGGTCAAGTTATAGAATTCATTTTTGAAAAGCCTTTATTAATGATTTTTTAAAATTATTCCTTTTTTAGATTAAAATATTCTCTAAAACTGATTTGAAATAAATTTTAAAAACTCAGTTTTTTTTAAAGTTTGGTAGCTTTTCCTTAATGGGAGTGGTATTAAGTTATTTTAGTGACTTTATAATTTAACAAAAAACCTTTTCTTTTTCATTTTGGAGGCTCCCACACTCTAGGGGAAGCATTCGGATAAAATTAATTATTAAAAAAACCATCCCTAATTCGTATTAATAAATTTGAAAAATAACTTTTTAAAATTGTTTAAAAATACAAAGATACAGCCATAATTTAATTAAACAAAGTAATAATTTTCTAGGAAGGGAGTGAACATTTTTGGCTAACTTTTTAGAGTAAGGACTATCAGAAATAAGATTTTTACAATTTAAATCCAATGGGTTAACTTGCGGGTTGAATTTACATTTAAAATAAATTATTTTTTTTATTAAAAAAAATATTTTTTGTTACCACTTTAAAATTGGAATGGGATAAGTAAAACGTTTTTATAATGATTTGAAGATTTATTTATGAAGAATATATAGATAAATATAGAAAAATACTCCTATTAACTTCTTTTCTGAATGAAGGCATAACTAAAAAAATAAAAATATATAAAGTAATTTTTTTCGGGGAGGGGTTAATTAAATAAAGGTTATCGGTAACGTGTGATTTTGATTTGAAATAGATTTGAAATTTTATTTCGGCCAAAACACCCCCACTACTTTTTACAATTTTTACAAACATTTAATACATTTTTTCCTCCGAAGATAAAAATACCGGTCTACCAAGTTTGAAGAAAATTGGTCAACGGGGTCCGGAGACCAAATACAGGCTAACTTACATGGGTCCATCTGACAAAAATAGATTTTTTGAAGCGAGAGAGAGTTTGGAAAGAAATCATTTTTTTGTAGGTTGTTTACAATTTATGTAAATCTACTTTTTTTTTGGTTAACTTTTTTTAATGTCTCCTTAAGGCACAAAATTTTTTTAAAAATTTAGATTTTTTTTTTATCAATCCGTACCGCTATAGCCGGGAAAGTAATAAAGTTTAACTTATATTACTGTACAAAAAGAAAATAAATTTTATTTGTTATAATAGATGGTTATTTCAATTGATAAACAGTCATTACTAATAGATAATATGATGGATTTTATGGAAAAAAGTGTAAATAAAAAAAATAAGTAAATATATAAATGAAGTAGGAGGAAACGATAACAAATATTAAATGACAAATAAAAAAATCTGTTGGCATTATGTAACGACGGTTCCAAAACAAAAAACTGCTACTATTTCAAGTTATCCCATATAGAAAACGTAAATTTAGCTTAAAAAATATTAAATCTCCCATTTTGACTGACCACCGCGATTTAATGTACGCTTCTTATATAGATTGGATAAAGAAAATATTAATAAAAAAAAAGTTTGAAAAAACGCAGAATTCTTAGCTGCGATTTCTGTTTTCTTTCAAAGTTCTTTGTCAAGTTAATATTAACCAAGGTTTAATAAAATATTCATCTGAACATTTTAAAGGTAGTCTTCTGTATTTATTTTTTTAAATGTTCGCTGTAAGACTGTCAAATGCCAAAATATTGAGGAGAATGCCCTAATGGCCCCAGTTTTAAAAAAAAAACGGACCGTTACTATGAGTGCGTTAACTATGTAAGTACTAGGCTTCTTATTTCTGACTAGATACTACTTGTCAGTAAAACATCTGAACATACAACACTATTAGTGGACATTTTTTAAATAAGAAACAACACATGTTCCGAAAATGAAAGTCTTGCATAAGTTATATTAAATCAGATGATTAAGAAATATAGAGAATCAACATTTTGGAAATATTTTCACTGAATAGTGATCGAAATTGTGGAATCGTCTACTGGAAATGATATACCTAAAGGTTTTTGAAATATATATAAATATTAAATATTCTTTATATATATATCCAAATATAAAAAATTATAATAAATACAAAACTTAAAATTCTGCAAAACATTCCGCAGAAGAAGAAGATAAATCAGCGTATCGGCCTGAGATTTACACTTCTGGAAATATTTTTTTAATTTATATATATTAATGATACCATTAAAAAGTGATAGAATCAGTTAAAATAATTTAAGTATTACCAAGGTGGAATTTCATTAAACAAATTATTGTTCAGTAATATATAGGATAATTTAAAATGTACAGTTTTCTTCTTTTAATACCATCCTAAAAGAGCACAATTCTTTTGTCTAAAAAGTATTGAGCCTTTTGCGCACGAGATAGCGTTAGCGTATTCTGGCAAAAGTCGAGGAAGACTTCCAGTAAGCAGTCATGACATAGCTTATGTCCTTAAAATCTATTAACAAACAGTGTTAAACCATTTAGAGAAAACTGACTACAAAAAGAAGCTCGACGTTCGGGTGCCGCATGATCTGACTCGGAAATATCTACTCGATCGAATTTCTATCTGCGAATCTCTACTGAAACGTAACGAAATCAAGCCACTTCTGAAGCGGTTGATCACGAGTGATGAAAAGTGGATAACCTACGACGACAACAATGTGCAAAAAATATCGTGGTCGAAGCGAGGAGAAGCTCCACAGTCTATGACAAAGCGTACACTGACGCTCAGGAAGGGTATGCTATGCGTTTGGCGAAATCGGAGGGGCATCGTGCATCACGAGCTGCTGCAGCCACGCAGAACTATAGACTCAGGCCTGTACTGTCGACAGTTAGCGCGATTGCACCAAGCAATTCAAAAGAAACGTCCTGAAATGGTCAACAGAAAAGATATCGTATACCACGCTGACGACGTCAGATCGCATACAACTTTAATGACCCATCAGAAACTGAGAAAACTTGACTGGGAGGTTTTAATGTACCACCGTATAGCCCAGCCCGTACCTGCCACCATCAGGCTATCTTTTGTTTTGGTCTCCGAAGAACTCCCTGAAGGATGTTGATTTCAAAAGAGGCCTGTGAAAACCACGTCTCACATTTTTTTGAGCAGAAACCACAGAAGTTCTACAGTGACAGGATTATGGTGTTGCTAGAAAAATAGCAGGTCATACAAAAAAATATGCATATGTGGTCTCATAATATTACTTTCCAATAAAAAACTGTATTCTCAATATTGGTCTCCAAAGGCTTAATACTTTTTAGACAACCTGATATATGGTGACAAATACAAATTTATGGGATTTATTAGAGTAAAATCGTTAAGATTAAAATAGTTATAGATTCCTGAAACAAGTTAGGGAATTCAATTATGTTAGTTATGTCGCTACGATGATGATATAGATAAAAATCTGTGAAGATATCAAAGGCTTATTGGTTCAAAAAAAACAGAGGTAAAAACCAAATTCAGATAAAAGATTATAAAATAAAATTTTATTAGACGATGACTTTACCAATAATTCTTTATATATTAAAATGTTGAATATTTTCATCGATTCACAGGAGATGGAAAGAATCTGCAGAATTAAATTTTTTTATAGTGTTGATGAGTACTCTTTACTTGACAGATCAAAGTGAATCTATACTGGAACATTCCAAGAATAAATGAACCCATTCGTAGATAAAAAGAAGATTGGAAGCAGCAAACCGATAGAATGATGCAGAATAGGCTACCAAAAAAATGATATTGTGGTTGTACTAGGCTAGTGGGAGATGAAATATCGATCGTCCAAAAAACCGGTGCATTCGCAACTAAATTAACTGACTTTAAAGTTAATTTAGTTGCGAATGCTATTTTTGCGTATTATAGAATCTTTTTATTCACGGGGCAGGTCTGTAGATCTAATTCGGAGAGGTTATGGTAATATTCTGTGATATAATCACTGAAATAAAATGGGTTAAAATTACTTCTGGAGAGGAGGATCGTACGGGAGTAACGAAGACCGAACATGAAAACGAATACCACTAATAATGAAGACGAAGAACACGCACCCATTCGTACTTTGATTTTCCAGAACTTTGAATGATTTTATACTTTTTTTGGACTTAAAGGTTCGTGAAAAGTCAACATTTGAAAAAAATCAGTATCGAAATTTCGGACCAATCTTTCCGTTTATAGCAGCTATAGCCTGGAAAGAAAAGATTATATCAATATTTCTCAAACAGTTATCATATATCTCTAATACCGTAATCAAAATCATATATTGTAATGTTAGTAAGCATACACATTAACATATAAAACAAGAAATGTGATATTCCTGTAATATACGTGGTAATATTTATTATGTAGGCAAGAAGAATTTCCTGGTATTAAAAATTATCATATTTAATATTTCTGGAATTAATCATGTGACAATGCAGTTTTTAAATTAAAAACAGTATAATTACAATATTGTAATTAGAAGATAAAAAAGTAAAGCTGTATTAGATTATATAAGTAAACAAAACAGTGAAAAGAAATACAGCTGACGATTGGTCGTTTAACTGATTTATTTATATATGGTATTGTATGACTAGCCGTACTGTTAATGGTTATGCTTTTGTTTCCTTTAAGTAGGAAACGCCGGATTCCGTTTGGAAGTTAAAATCTTGCATAGAGTTTTTAATAGTTTAATTTAGTAATATAATACATATTTACAATATTTAGTAATATTTTAATAGACAATTTACAATTAATTTGTATTTCATTTATAATTAATAACAATTGAAGCATTTAGAAACATTCGGGTATGTTCAGTAGCGTTTGTTAAAATAAACTTTACTTTCCCGTTGAGTATAGCTAGAATAATAGTTATATTAAAGGAGAAAGTTACGGTGATCATGTCAAAAAACGGGATAATGGGTTTTTAGCAAATCTTTACGTTTTGGGGGTCCAATTACAGTTCATTAAAAATCTTTATATATGTATGTACACGTGTATATACACGCGTATGTATGTGTCGCACTGCTTTTGACATTATCTCAGGAATTGAGCGTCAAATATGGCTTAAAAAAATAAATAAATAAATAAAATGTATATATGTATACTAGCTGTACTCGCCACGCTTCGCTGTGGCACATTGTGGTTGCATGGATGAGAAATGAAAAACAAAACAAAGCAAACGTTTCATAGAAGTTTAATTTTGCAATACTTGTGGATGTACAATATTTTTTGTTTTTCCACTGTCTGCGTAGATATAAAGGCTATCTGGTTTGCCGACTCGGGAACACGCACATACAGTTGTCCATGTGAGAAGCAATCCGCATCTAAATCTAAACCACACAATTCTAAAGATTGATCTTGAGCTTTACTGATTGTGATTGCAAATGCCAATCGAATTGGGAATTGCAATCTTTTAAATTGAAATGGTGTATCGGTCGGGATCATGGGTAGTCGAGGAATGAGGACATCTTCACCTTTGAAAGGCCCCGTTAAAATCGTTGCTTCCACTACGTTATTCATCAATTTCTTAACTGCAAGTCGCGTGCCGTTGCAGAGTTTTGGCTGATTAATATTCCGTATAAGGATAATTGGGACACCTATTTTCAATTTTAATATGTATGGTGGCATCCCTGGCAGATCAAGTGAGTTTAAAAATTGCGTTGGATAATTAACTACTTCATCTGCTTCCGCAACGGTGTCTATCGACTTATATGTCATTTCCTCACTTTGAATGCTGGATTGAATAGCATTATTAAGTCGATAGACATGTTTATTCTTTGCGGCAAGGATAGCTCGTTCACTGAGCCAATCGTGATTTCTATGATTAATTTGAATATCAGGAAATACTTTTTCGATCAGTTCTTCTTTCGATGTTACTAAATTACAAAAATTATCAGCAAATGATATTCGTCTAGACGTCTCATCGACTAGCAGCTGTCCGTTTCCAATGTCCAGTAACTGTCGTGAGAATACCTCAGCTGATGGATCATTCTGCAACTGGACACGCATATTCGTGGTCAACTGCAATGTACGTACGTGTCGCCACAGTGTTAAATATTTCAGGCAAGCAGTTATTTCGTCCGCTGGTGTCGATCGAGAAATTACAGGCAATGTTTGCCTAAAATCTCCTGCGAGCAATATGAAAGCATTCCCGAATGGTTGAACGTTTCCATGCAAATCTCGTAACGATCGATCAAGAGCTTTAAGCGATTTTTTATGTGCCATCGTGCATTCATCCCAAACAATGAGTTTACATTTTTGTAATACTTTTCCCATACAGGGTGCTTTGGAAATATTGCACGTGGGAGTCTCGATGATTTGCATGTTTAATGGCAACTTCAGAACTGAACGCGCAGTCCTTCCACCTGGTAACAATGTCGCAGCTATTCCAGACGAAGGAAGAGCTAAGTCTATGTCATTTTTTGATCGAACCGTTGCTAGAATCAATCTAATGAGGAATGTTTTCCCAGTTCCTGGCGCATCCAAGAAGAAGGTCCCCCCAACTCCGTCATTTATAATTTGCATTGTGCGATCATAAATGCCTTTCTGTTCACGCGTTAATTTGGGAATGTTTGATTGGACATATGACTGAAGATCACCAATGTTGTAACTCTGTTCACGACGTAAATCCACATCAAATGAAGTAATCGCAGCTCGGGTGGGTGCTGGCATTCCCGATTGACTAAGAACTTTATTTGCAATAGCTAAGCACTTGTCTTCAATATTTATCAATGCTTCGTTGTAAATGCCTTCTGTAAATTCCACGGTCATATTGGTATTTTCTATGCAAAATATCCTCAGCCATATGCGATCGATATCTTTCCCATAACTCTGTGGGAGATGAAGGGAAGCAAGCGGTCAATATAATTGCGAATAATGCGCGAATTTGGTTTCGATGTGCAGTGTTGCTCGCGTCATTAATACATATATCCCACTGTTGGTCGTTTTCTAATAAATTCAGAGCTTGGCGCAGCTCAATCACGACACGATCACACAAAAGTACCTCGATTAAATTGAATATTTAATTCAGACAAAAGTGAATATTTAACCTAACAAAGGATTTTTTGGTCATTATGTAGGGATATTATTTTCTGTGTATTTGGTTATTTCGACTTTTTTTGTTTGCATAGTCTTAAGTCTATCTGGGCTACAAGAAAATTGGGTGTTTTAATTTATTTTGGCTGTAAGTCATCCTTCTTGGTGGCTTTTCTTTTTGTTTTGGTGTTTTTTTTTATTTTAATAAAATACAGATGTTTTAGCTGTTAAAAATAATTCAAAGAAATTTGTTACTTAATCAGTTGTGATTTTGTTTACATTGGCAACGGCCATACGGGCTCTTTGTGATTGGACGTTGTGTTTGACAGCGGCCATCTTGCATTGATCTGATTGGTTTTCCTTTGTTTACATTTCCATCTGATTTATTAGCCTCTTATTTATTAAAAAACTGTACATATTAAAAATGGATATAGATTTATTAAAAATAGATGAAAACAATCTTTGATGCGGGTTATATATCGTGCTAAAATTTGAGCTCAATCGGTGCAGAACATTTTGAGTTTTTGAAGCGTACACAAACGAACTTAACATTTTATATATATATATATATATATATATATATATATAGGGCGTTGATCATATTAATTTTTTTTCAAAATTTGGTTTTAGGGTGGGGATATCGTGAAAAACCCAATTTCGATTTTTTCAGAGGTATTGTAGAGAAAACTTTATTAAAGAAAATTTTTTAACTACAACGCATATATAAATCATCCAATTTTTTTAAAAAATCAACCTCAATCTTTTAAAATTGAAATATATGTTGTTTTTTTTTGTTCTTTTGCTCTATTTCCCTTCGGTTTAAATACTTTTCAAAAAACGTTATTTGAAAGTTTATACTTCATTATAGAACTATCAAAATGTTTTTTAAATTATAGACCCCCGGATGTAAAATACAGGGCATTTTTTTTTAATTCTATTTTTCTTATTTTAGTCTTTGTTGAACGGGTGTTAGATTTAGAGAAAAATTTACTTAAGCACATTTGTTAAGTTTTTGTATAAACGAATATTTTTATAAAATATTTCTTAAAGTTCATTTCCCATCTCAAAAAATAAATATATTTTTGGCTCTTAATTTTTATTATTAATACCCGGGAAAGTCATTCAATACTTTGCCAGCCTTTTTTCTTACTATAACATTTATTTATGTTCAAGCGTTAGATGAATGAAGAACCTGCTTTTGAAATTAAAGCATTCCACAAAATAACGATAATTTGGCGGTTACACGGCGAGGTTTCATTATCCAGCGCCGGCAGCTCATGACAATAAAGTCTGGATGATGACTTTTAAAGAAATCGGTTCAGCGTTGAACAGGAAGCGTTCTGGTAAACAAAGGAATGCTTTCAAAACTGGTAAACAAAGGATGGTGCACACCATAGAAAACATAGACGCCATACGAGCTGCAATGATACGAAGTCCTACAGAGTCTATCAGTTATTCATTTTCACTCGGCTGGTGACGAAAACCACTATTGTAAGAATTTTTCATCAGGTGTCCCATATAAAACGCAACCCATCAATCTACTGCGGCGACGCAGTAGAACACTACCGATAGTAACAACAATGCAACCATAACGTTCAGTGTATTGCTAGAGACTAGATGGTGTTTTCGCTAGATGAACGTGTTTTCATTGTTGAGTGGTACTTCAATACGAAATCAGTAGTTGCAGTGCAAGATTTGTTTCGCCATAAGTACCCAGATAAACCAGCTCCTAACTAAACATCAGTATTAAGTTTAGTTGCAAAATTTAGAGAGACTGGTTCTGTCAATAACAAGGAACACAAAAGATCTGCGTCAGTGTTGAATAGAGATACAGTCACTGAAATCAAAGACCGATTACTCGCCTCGCCAAATAAATCAATCAGACGTTTGTCTGCTGAAATTAATTTGTCTAAATCAACTGTTCATCGGGCGACCAAACAATTACAATTACGACCTTATCGCATTCAAACGGTTCATCAACTTCTTGAGCCCGACAAAGAAAAACGGCTACAATATTGTCAACGGTTCCGTCGATTTCTGCGTGAGGGAATTAATGTTACGGATTCGTTATTTTTCACAGATGAAGCACGGTTTCATTTGGATGGCTACGTAAACAGCCAAAACAGTAGAATTTGGAGTGCTGAAAATCCCCACGTTTATCACGAAAAACAAGTACACCTACAGAAGTTGGGCGTGTGGTGCGCGATATCGCGGAAGAAAATAATCGGTCCTATTTTTTTCGAGTACACCATTAATGCAGAACGATATCAGGATATTTTATTTCAGTTCATTGCACTCTTGGAAGAGGAAGACAGACACTGCTGGCTACAACATGACGGTGAGACATCGCACTACGCAGGTTCAACTTCTGATTTCGTTGAGGAATTTTTTGGTAATCGTGTTATCGGTCGAGGCTTGTGGCCACCAAGATCTCCAGATTTGACTGCGGCGGATTTTTTTCTACGGGGTTACCTCAAAGAAAAAGCCTACAGCAACAATCCACGAACACTTGAAAATCAATATTGAACAAGCTGTATTAAATATCCAGCCACAAACTTTGAAAAAAGTTGCAAGAAACTCTGTAAAAAGAATTGAAGCTTGTATTCAAGAAGATGGCGGGCACTTCCAACATTTACTCCAAATGTAAGGTAATGGATGGTTATAATAAAAATTACATTTACATTTACACATGCCTTTTTATTATTTCAATACCTACCAATATAAGGTTGGGTTGCGTTTTATATGGGACACCCTGTACTTACGTCCATTTAAAATTCAACTTGTATAGACATTAAATGATATTAAACGATTAATCGTGACTGTTTTCTGACTTTTAAATTACGTAAACGTAAACAAGAATAATCATTAACAAATATGTTAGATGTTAGTATGCTATTAATAAATCAAATTTCTACGTACATATATATATGATAAACAAACATACGTTATCCATTAACAACCTTAATCAAACACATCAAGAATCATTGCACGGTTCTAGTCACCGTTTGGTATGCGATATATTTTCTGGAATAATCGGATCGTATTTAATAATTATTATCTCTAGTTTTCTTATAATTACGAAAAACTTAGGTACTGTTCCCTTATACGAGTTAATAAAATTTAATTATTAATCTAGATGTTATCTGGTAATAATATTGAAGCTATTAATTAATCTAGTTGTTTTATTATTATCTGTTACTTTATTTATATGCTACTAACCACCTAGTGAGTCAGTACTTACATATTCGTATACGTCCATACTGTGCGCGTTCATACAGGTCCATGTTTAGCCGGTTATTAATCATCAATTAAACAACATCGTCCAGTTCTGTTTTTCCTTTCTGTCATCATGTCACCATGAATTTTGTCCATTGATTTGAAAGCGTGACAAATGAAAATGATGCAGTCTTGTTTTTCCAAGATTACGACATTTTGCATAATCCGCGTATGTGTGACGACATGATTTTACGAATCAGTTGGTGGGATCGGCGGACCTGCTGTAAGAGAGGATTGTAGAGAATTTAAACGACTACGCCAAAAAAGATTTCTAACCCTTTTAAATTAATATTTCAGAAGGTAGTATTCTTCATTTATGCTTGGGCAACAAAGGGCTTTGCAATCAGTCAGGTTTTATGAATACAACTTAGAAATCGATCGAAGGGAAAGATACCCTCCGCCACCCGGACGTCATTCTTCGAGACGGCATCTCAGAAGTTGGAAGATAGCTATCTAAAAGTTGTCCGCAGGGTAGTATTTTAGGATTTCTTCTCTGGGTTGTTGAATTCGATTCTTTGCTGCGGTTGAGGATGATGCGACATCGTGTATGTAGATGACGGTGTTTGCTGGTTAAAGGAGTTTCACGGAATAAGATCGAATTAAGGGCAGCCCAGGCTTGCAAGATACTCCGGTTGTGGAGTTTTCAACATAAGGTGTTTATCTCAGAGAAAACAACGATGATGTTGCTCAAGGACAGACTAGCTGTTACACGATGACCTCATGTATCAATGCCAGGTCATTGAATTCGGTATATCTGTGCAGAAGTATCGTTGATGAGAATTTTCGATTCAAGGAACTCTTTGTATATTCCAAAAAGGTTAATTTTGCTTTCTTCAATGTTCGGAGAGAAGTTCACCCCGATTGGAGACTTAATTTCACAAGGGTGTATGCGAAACTATAAAGCTGCATGCTGCACTTGTCTGGGCTGATCGAATGAGCTACAAGTGTTATAGGAATTTTTTGTTGAGGGCCCAGCGTCTATTGTTACCTGTGATTGATGCCTATGGGACTGTCTTTCGAGAGGCGGTTTCTTTTTTATTTGATGAAATACACTAAAGAAACTCGAAGCTTCTGCGTAGGAATATGAAATGTAATTTTTGTAGCGTATGAGAAATGCCATGCCTGACCGGGATTCGAACCGAGGACCTTCAGATGAAAGGCCGAGACGATACCACTCGCGCCACGGAAGCCAGCATTCACTGAGCGCTAATTACTCTATGATGCCAAGAAGGTAGGCCAACTTACATCTGGACGCATAAAAGAAATAGACAAGCAAGGTTTCCATTTATGGCAAGTCAAGTGGGCTGAATCGTCGGTGGCCGTAACACGCATGGTATTTTTCCTGATGTGAGAAGTATGCAGGTAGTTAGGTGGATTTCCCCTAGTAGGCATATTACGCAGTTTCTGGACATAGTGCTTTTCGAGATAGGTTGGCCAGATTTGGTTTGATTAATTCACGCTTGCGTCCGAAGTGCAGAGCCATTGATGGTGTGCGCCAAGTCTTATATGTATGCCCCAGGTGCGAACCCGAACGTACCAAAGTAGCTAGAGAGCTTGCAAGGATCAATTTTGGTTTTGAGCTGCAAGTTAATTGGAAAACCGAAAGGGAAAGAAACATAGTTGCTGTCTTCCTTGAATTCGTAGCTCTCTGGAGGATGGCTGAGGGGATCTGATGCTGTTATAGGTATATAGATAGAATAGCAATCCAGCTGCATAACTAAAATTATAACAATTTTGTTATAAAAAATGTTCGAAATCCCCTCCATTGTTACTGTCAGTTGACAATAAGTTGTGAAATTAGTTATTATTAATTTATTTATTAAAGGTTAATAAACTTTTTTCATATATTTTTTTATTACCGTGTATGTTTGTTTTTCTCATATGGGTGAGTAAATTTTCGCTCACTCAGTGTAATGACATTTCTACAAAAAAAAAGAAAAAATTATATTGCAATCAAAGGGTAATAATACCCATATCCGGAAGCAGGAGTCACTCAGCCTTATATAGTGTAACAATTGTTGTTAATTATATACTAAAAAGAGAATTTCCAATATATTATTAATACATTCGAATAATTTCTAGAACGTTGTTATATATCAGAAACTACTTTTTGTATTATAAAAAGAGATAAACTTAGTATATCGAGTGAAAAAAAATCAATTTCAATATTTGTGTTAGTAAATAATTAATTTTTAACTACAAATTTAAACCTGATTCAAAACCTTACAAGCCGAAATAAAGAGACTTATTCTTTTAAAAATTTTGATCTTAAAAAAACCTGTTTTTTTGTACAGAGCTCTGGAAAAGAGAGGACCTGGATATTTTTCAGTTTTTAGTTAAAACTTTATCATAACCCATTGGACAGAATTCCCTCGGTTCATATTCATTATAAAAATTATCAGTACTGTAAGGATAAATATTTTAGGGGGAGTATTTTAAGACGCATAAAAAATGGAAACTACGGCTCAGATTTCGATATATTTCTAATTAAACGAACTAATCCTTTTTGAATAATAATCAAAGTTTAAATTGAAAATCACAAGTACTATCCCAGCATTCAACTTTGAATTAACGAATGAAAAGTATTACTTCCTAAGAATGTGATTCGGGCATAAAATCTTTAGATAGTAAAACTTCCACCAAAATTTCTGAAAATAATATTTCAATAAGTTCACATGATTCTTCAGTAGCGATATTTCATTAACAATTCAGTTTAGATATTTGATACAATTTGATCTGTTATTCGCCTCACAATCATAAGCCCTTTTGTAGCAGACCAAGGTATGCTCATCTTCAGATCAAAGTTAAATTTAAATGATATTTCTTTAAAATATAACAGATATTTTAAGAAATAATATATTATTATTATTTTTTCCTTTCTTTAAGAACAATGTTTGGAATGCTTTTAACGTCAATTCAGTACAATATGTCTAAATTATTGAAGAAATGTTGTCTTCAAATAGAGAAAAAAACACCTAAAAATCAGCCAGTCAAATAGTTTCAACATGATTGGGCCGCACGGCTAGGCTGATCACGTTAACTCCAGACACAGTGATACTCCTTAGCTCAGTGATTCCCAAACGTTTTTGATCGACGTTACACTTCACTGAACGCCCGTGATATCACGACACTCTTATTTGTTTATGGTTAATAATATTGATGATACCGATACTAATAATATCTAGTATCTAATTCTAAGCATCAGACATCCAGTTACGTAGACCGATTTTAACACGCAAGCGGGCCCATTCTTCTATATACAGCAGCATCAGAAAAAGACAACGGTAAATGCCTGGATTACCGACCTATGTATACCGGAAGGCCAATTAAAAAATGTATATTATTTTTTTTTTAAATTCACCATTACAATTAATGTGAAGTCTGCGTTTGTGTTTGTGCGTTCTACAGAGTTTGTCGACACGTGGCCTTACGGTTGACAGGCCAACACGCAAACCATCTTCAAGATGATTATTATTTTCATTGTAAAAAAAACCTTTGTTTATTCGCACAAGCATGACGTTGAAATCGACAGCAAAACCTTTATGGCCCTCTTTACAATTTTGGGACACTGTCATAGCGTATAAATCCAAAAGGACTGTACCAAATTGTCTAGAAATTCTGTTTTCATGGGAGAATCACATAAGTTTTACAATTGATATTTCTCATCGACAGTTAGATTAGTATCGTTTTGTCTGTTGATCTGACCAAATGTACGAAAAAGAAAAACACTTACTCTAATTTTGAAACAGACAAGGTAGGGAAGTATTTTATTATTGAAATTTGTAACGCATTTAGGTGTTCTTTTATTAACTTCTTCAGGCATTCTTTATTATTTTGTACAAGCTAATTTTGAAAATAAATGTTCCTTCGGTCTTGAAAAATTCCTAAGCTGACGGATAAATCCCTTAACGTAGGTAGCATCAGTGGTTTATTCCAAAGTGGAAAGAGTAAACTAAGCATTACTGCAGCCGTTCACCTTCACTCAAAATTATCGGCAGGAAGAAAAATCAAACAGCATTTTTGCATGGATTGACTGGTACAGTCTGTCTCAAAATAAATTTCACCGTGTTAAAAGTTTCACGGTTAGTGTAAATTATGTTGAGAGACTTTTTGAATGGCATAGAATTTATTTTTAAATTCTAAAATTTCGCGCATTCCCCGTGGGATTGAGTGACACACTGGTTGGGAAATACTGCCTAAGCTCACGTTATCGTCGGATCTCTAAGGATGAGTTTTTTCTTTGGTTATTTGAACAGTAAGTCTTTTCAGTTATTCACCTTCACGAAACGTTGAGGTAGAAAAATTTCGAAATTATGTTATTGCATTTCTGGCAATGTGTGTGGTAGAAAACACAAAAATTCAACTTGAAGAATGTATGAATCCAAGCAGGAGCTTTATGATATAATATTCAGAATTTAGCGTGTTTTAAGGTATAGTTAAATGCTGTTAAATAGATTATTAATCTATTTTATTTTTTTTTCAAATAGTATAAACAAAAAAATAAAATTTTTAAAATCGCCTGCTTCAATGGCTCGTTAGTTCTTTACTAATATGTATGCTGTAAGAGGTTGTGTATACTACAGATTTTGTAATGAAAATCATAATGTTCAATGAATTATTTGTAGCCTACATTTTCTTTCGTGGGAAATTCCTTATGAATATAACTGTTACAGTTTTCGTAGTATTTTTTTAACTCGTAACATAGATGGCTGGGAAATATGACGAGTCTGACGTATCACATAATAATTTAACTAAAAATGATAATTATATTGCTTTGTGTGCGCATATTTGTTTCTCCTTTTCTTTATAAATTGTGCTTGAAATATGGTTTCCTGAAATTTGTAACAGTTAACAGTAATTCTATTGTTTTAACGTAAAGGAGTGCAGTAAACTTTTAACTTATGATTAATAGTATAATATATACATACGTTTACATACAAAATAATTATACATAGCATGCGTATAGTACGTAGTTTGACTAGTGAAAATAACGTTTTGATTTCCCACATATTATTTATATATATATATATATATATATATATATACTCTCTCTCTCTCTCTCTCTCTCTCTCTCTCTCTCCCTCCCTCTGTCTCTCACTCTGTCTCTCTCTCTCTCTCTCCCTCTGTCTCTCTCTCTGTCTCTCTCACACACACACACACACACACACACACACACGGAGAGAGAGAGAGAGTTAAAATAATTGTAGTATAGTTCACTCATTGTTCTTGAATGTATAAGTATATAATGTTATTATTATTATTTTTTTTAAACTTTTTAAAACTGTGAATATCCGTTATAATTTACATTGCATTTTATGTTTTTTAACACTTCTTAAAATTATGAATATCCGTTTTCATTACGTTTTGTTTTTGTTAGTCTTTACTTCCTTTCTCATTGTTCTTCATAATTTTTTTTGATACATGAAAGTATATAATTTTATTCGTTTTGCTTGTGTCCAATTTTTAAAGTTGTCTTCTTTATTTAATTGTGCCGTTTATTATAATCTTTTATAGTATACATGAAGGATGAGTTCAATACGTAATTAATACTTTAATAGTTTTTTAATTTTCTAATTTCTAAAAAAAATAATGGAGATTATTATTTTTATCCTCTTATCAAGCGGAATTTGAATTGCCGGGTGTCACTCCTAACGCTCCTGATTAGAGAAAATTTTGAATGGAAATATAACATAAAAATTGTAAAAAAATGATAAGCAGTTTGAATCAGGACCTCCCAGATGAAATTAGATCATGCGATATTTATTTATTTTTGTTAAATTTGTATGTTTATTACTAATAAATAAGTGGTATATACAGAGTGTATCACGAAGTTCTCTCAGAACTTTCATTACCTATTCTATTTGTGAAAATAATTGAAAAAGTACATATAAGCATATGTCGTAAAATGCTTCGTTTGCGAGTTACAACTAGTGAAAGATTTCACCGGGATTTCAGCTACCCCAATAAAATGAGGTCATACTGAAATTTTTGTGAAATTAATTAAGGGACAGAATTAATGATTTCTTATGGTTTTTGAGCTGAAACATTGAATAAAATAGGTCCAAAAGCCGATCTGGAGTAGTTTTTGAGAAATTTGGGGTGAAAACCAATAAATTGGGGTAAAATAACCCCGTTTTTTTGTGTTTGACATACAATAACTTTGTTAAATGAGTAATAAACACATAAAACTTTTAAACAAAACTTTTAGTGAATTTAATTCTGAATAAAATTGGGTAAGACAAATTGAATAAAACAAAGAAAAGTTAGAAAAATGTGAATTTTATTATAAACAGTACATAAATACAATAGTCAGAAAAGTATTTATTTAATGTAAACAAAAACCATTTTTTTTTTGGTGTGATATGAAAAATGGGTAAAAACAAAATTTACTGTTAAAAATGTTTAAAAAGTCGGAAATTAAAAAATTAGTCAGAAGTTGTGAAATAAAAATAAATAAATGAAAATTACTTAGATAATAATTTTTTATTAATGACAGAAATACAATAAATTGGATTAAATTTTTTATTTTTATTTCAAAGTTATTGTACGTCAAACATAAAAAAAAACAGGGTTCTTTTACCCCAATTTATTGGTTTTCAACCAAAATTTGTCATACGCTACTGCACATACGGTTCTGTGACCTTTTTTATTCAATGTTTCAGGTAAAAACCATAAGAAATCATTAATTCTGTCCCTTAATAAAGGTCCTAAAAATTTCAGTACAACCTCATTTCACTAAGGTAGCTGAAATACGAGCGAAAATTTTCACTAGCCGTAACTCGTAAACGAAACATTTTAGTACATATTTTTATATGAACTTTTTCCATTATTTTCACGAGTAGAATTGGTTATGAAAGTCCCGGAAGTACTTCGTGATACACTCTGTATATATAATGTGATTAACGAAGAATGTAACAAATGTATACATTATAAAAGCTGACAACTGTGGGTTGTTTCTGATGACGGCTTAACAGACAATTAAAAATATTTATCATTTTATTAAATATAATATTTTTTCGTTTATTTAATTGAATGATTCTAGGTAAAGCACGCACTCAAACCGTATTTAATTCGCGCGGGTGTGGCGGTACCGTAGCGACGGTCGGCACTGACTAAACTAATGTAATTTCACAACTTAGGAAAATTTCGCTTGTACGGTCGCGGACTGGTGTAGCCGCGAGGCTTAACAACACACCAGGTACCAAGTCAGTCGAGCGATGGAGTTCGAGACCCAGACAGACCGAGTAACATTTTTACACTTTAAGTATTATTCATTTATTTAATTCTACCGATTTCCTGTGACGTCACAACATAGCAGTCGACTAGAACAACATTTTTTATGGTGGGGGGTGCGATTTTGCAAATATTGTTATTTTTTAATTGTTAACAAATGCGACTAAGAAATGTGATCTTAATTAGACGAAATCTCGAGATACTGAGGGTGACCTTGCCCTAATGCCTCACCCCTTGACCTTTTAAGTTGAAAATTTAATGACATCAATGTCCTATATATAGAAGTAATCTGACGAAGTTTTGGTCAAATTCGGTCCAGTAGTTCTGAAGATATAAGGTGATTATAGGGTCAACATCGAACACACACGTACGTACATACGAACACGTACGTACATACGATAATTAAGACATGAAATTTGGCTCTTTCCGTACAGAAATATGATTACCTGCAAGGTTTATAATAAAACCTGTAAAATAAGGCCCGGCTTTTTTTAACCTGTGCGCTTTTTGGCTGAGGTTTAGGTGTTAAACTTCTTGTTGTTTTTACGTATTGATAACTGGTCCTTAATTGGCATCAATCTGTATTGAATATAACAGCAAGCATACACCTAGACATTTCAGACATCCGACGTAGTTATGTTGATGCGATAAACATATATAATACGAAATATTTTTGTATTATCATTTTTTTTGAAGAAACATATTATATCAGCTTTTATATATATGGATGGATTCACGAGTTATATCAGGGAAAAGAATCACCTCCAAGTGTTATGATTTCCCCTTTGGGAACCTAGATGGCATGAGGTTTCATTTATTGGGGTCGAAACATTCATGAAATTCTTTTTACGTCCACTATTGATTTTTATGATGCTTTAAAATTTAAAAAGCCAATAATGATTATAATCATTATATCTATTATTTATATGATGTGCATTTTTATTACAAGCGTATTTCCTGCAAATAGAAGCATTGAATTTATTTACGTCCGCGCGCGCACAGACACACACACACACTATATATATAAATAATGGTGGCGGCGCGTGTTTTTTACATAAAAATTTCCGGTTATTAAGATTCATTGCAGGTAGTGCAGTGGTCTATGGCGGTGTAGTCTATTGTCCGTGTTGTGGTAGGATGTGAAGGTAAACCCAGGTTACTCATATATAGTCACGTGTTTTGCTTTTTTTTCATGATAATTATTTTAATTGAATTTATATATATATATATATACATACACATACTACCAATATGTATTCCTAGTCACAGTTACGGTTCATACATTTTTATCAGTCAAGTCTCTCACTAAAGAAAAAAAAAAAACCTTAATAAAGGAGGTTCTTTATTTCAAGAATATATTTAATTTTCTTTTTTTCATATTGAATAAACGTTGAATGTTACTGAATAAAATTTTTATTTGATGTAGTATAGAAAGGTTTTAGAATGTAGGCGTTTGTCAAGATTAAAAATTGAAATAGAAAAATCAGAAGAAGAAGATAATGAGTAGGCGGGAGAATAAAAATAAAGAAGATAAGGAAAACGATTTTATATGACTTTAATAAACACTACATTTTTTTAACCGGGATTCGAACCCGGGACCTCCGCACAAAATGCCGAGACGCTACCTACTGAGCCACGGAGGTCGACCGTTTTTAATACCTGCATTTTTAAAAACTTATTTTAAAACGTTTTCAGCTGCGCTTTTGCGGCCATCTTCTGTGTGACTTTTCTGTTGTATTATCTGATGTGTTATTAAAACTGAAAAACAGCCGGCTCTAACATCAACTGATACTAGGCTAAGAACGGCATAAAAATCATTGAAGATCGCTTGCAAGAACGACTAAAATGAGTTATTAGAAGTATAGCGTATATTTATTAAATTTAGTTCTGTTTTTTATTTAAAGAAGTTTATATTTTTAAAATGCTTATATACTTTCATATTTCATAGCGCTGTCTGCAGGGCCTTGGCCTCCATCGGTTTCGTAACAGTATTTTTTAAAGGATCGCTTGTTAATCCTACCACCCAACCTCCGAGGACCGTAGTTTTTCTGTCGGTGATTTCCTTCCCTTAGTCTAGTGGTTCCAGTTTTAAGACGCTGGAAACTCAACCTCACCCGTCCACTACAAGGGTAAGATTTGCCAATTACGTAAAGATTTAATCTCAACTCGAGCATTTCTTACCATTTCATGATCGTTAAAGTTTACCTTTCGAAACGTTATCGTTTACCTTTCTCATTTTTCAACATCGACTTGGGACCGGCTTTGACAGAGTTAGAGTTAAGAATAACAAATCTAAAAAGAGAAAATAATTAACATAATTAGTTAAAAGTATTCCGTACTCCTGGTACAACTTAAAAGCCTTTTAGCTTAATACATCAATATACTCTTTCATAAAATCGCAAATTAAAATAAACAGACAAGAAGCTGTTAAATAAACGATTTCAAATAAAGAACGAATAATACGATGGACCACCAACATCATCAGACCCTGTTAAAAAGTTCTCTCGAGCAATGAAATATTTAGATCTCACACTCCTGTAAAAATGTATTTATATCTAATTTTATTATCATAATCTACTGTAAATGAAAAATAGGTAATTGAATTCCGGAATAATTTTTTTTCCTGTAACCCTTATCATCGCTTTTATAACCAACGTTTATATTCCAGGTGGTTTATAGATTAAGAAAACTATTTAATTTCTGAAGCTTGAATTTTCTAGTCTCAAAGCGGTTAAGGACATCAAAATTACTAAACACTACTTGCAAAGTTTTTTAATACGATTTTATATATCTATTTACTATTCTTAGATCATTTCTCTCCTCTTAGGTTTTCCATAAGTCAACATTAATCTGTTGTATAATCCACACAAATATAATAAAATTATTGTAACTTAGATGAATTACATATTTTATTAGAAGTTTTACTTACACTGATAAATTATACATGAAATGAAAGAGCAACTTAAACAGTTTTTCTATAATTCTTAAAATGTGAACACCATTCGTCACACGGCATACATACGGATGTTAGGAGAGTTCATATCATATTTTAATCAGCAAGTCTGGAGTAATTGATGCGACAGCTGCTTCAATTCTGTGTCTCAAGCCGGGTAGGTCAACTGAGATCTTTTATAAATCCAGAAAGAAAAAAAATCCCAGGGGGTCAGATCACGCGAACGTAGAGGCCACGGAAAACAAGCCCTGTCATCTTCTTCCCGGCGACCGATCAAGAGATCGGGAAGAATTTCATTCAGCCGATCACGTACAGCGTTATGCCAGTGAAGAGACGCACCATTTTATTGCCAAATAAAGTTCTGTGGTTCGTATTGCAGTTAAGGAAAGAGCCATAGTTATAAAATATCAAGATAATTCGTCCAGACACTCTTGCTTCCGTGAAAAAGAACAGCCCGTACAGGATAACATAGGTTGTGAACGTATTTCCCCCTTGAAATGGAAAAACTTAAATAGGAAACATTTTTTTCTAAAATGTGTAGTTTTTGAGATATAGATGTCTGAATTTACCCGCCGGGTTGCTATAGTGGTGAAGGCGTCTTCCCAAATCAATTGATTTGGAAGTCGAGAGTTCCAGCGTTTAAGTCCTAGTAAAGGCAGCTAATTTTACACGGATTTGAATACTAGATCTTGGATACCGGTGTTCTTTGGTGGTTGGGTTTCAATTAACCGCACATCTCAGGAATGGTCGAATTGAGATTGTACTAGACTACACTTCATCTACACTTATACATATCATCCTCATTCATCCTCTGGAGTATTATCTGAACGGTAATTACCGGTGGCTAAACAGGAAAAAAAAGATGTCTCAATTTAAATGGACCACCCGATATATTGCATAGCTTTAAAATCCCGATATTCATTTTAAAACACTCTGTATTACTCCACATATAAAAAGAAAGCTGCCCCAACATTTGTCTGGATGAATCTATGATGAAACCTTGAACAGAACAGTTTGATTGTTAATATATAACAAATAAGAAACGACCAAATTATGAAATAAAAATGGATGAGATTCAAAGTATTTGTTAATTATTTAAAACGAACACACGTGAAATGTTAAAATACATAAAGTTAATAATTATAAAATGTAACTAAATAATTCAGAAGGCGTTAACAAAGATTATTTTAGTACATATTTGTAATGACCCACCGGGTTGGTCTAGTGGTGAAAGCGTCTTCCCAAATCAGCTGATTTGGAAGCCGAGAGTTCCAGCGTTCAAGTCCTAGTAAAGCCAGTTATTTTTACATGGATTTGAATACTAGATCGTGGATACCGGTGTTCTTTGGTGGTTGGGTTTCAATTAACCACACATCTCAGGAATAGTCGAACTGAGAATTTACAAGACTACACTTCATTTACACTCATACATATCATCCTCATTCATCCTCTGAAGTATTATCTAAACGGTAGTTACCGGAGGCTAAACAGGAAAAAGAGAGTACATATTTGTAAACACGTTAAACGGGTTGCAGAAAAAAATTCAGTTTAAAAAAAAAATTAATTTATATGTTTTAAAGATCCTTCCGCATAATAATATTATTTCTGTAAAAGAAAATCTTTTAATTATATTTTAAATAGTTTGATTGGACGATATTTTTTAAGTGGTTCTTTATTTTTTATTTTTTTATTTAAACGAAAGCATAATAATTTCTAGTAAGCCGAAGTATTGTGTTCTGTTGTTTGGTTAAAGTAGGTTTATATATTGTTATTTTTTAAGAATAAATGGCTATTTTTTTAAATCAAATATTGCAAAATTTATAAATATAAATACAAGGATAAGTTAAAATATTTAGTATTTTAAATATAGGTTTATACCGTTCGATACACTTACAGGCGCCAAACAGTGATCTGTAACCCTTTTTTTTTAACTTGAAAACTCGATCTGATTTTTTTTCTCTTAGAGAGCCCTAAGAATTATATTATACTTCAGACGGAAATATTTGTAACCATAATAGATTTTTAATAATGATAACAAGCTTAAGGTTTTATTAAGACGCCACAAAGAAAAAAAACGAACAACAAATTACGAAAAAGAATCTTACTGCATAGGCTCCTATTGACATTTTTAATAAATTACCTATTTATTTAAAATAATTTTTCGATTTATTTGAAATAAAATTAAAAAAATTCCTTTTATAAAAGCATTATTATTCTGCGAATATGTTTTGAAATAATTAAATAAACTGAAACGATTTGCTGCGTCGATTAATCTATACTTAAAATTGACCTATAATTTTTTTCAGTCTGCCTTTGAATATATTTTATTCTGAACAAGTTTTTTTTTTATTATTACCTTTTTGGATTTTGCGACGGACCTTGTATTTTAACGAGGAAGATGAAATAGATGGAACTATAGTTTTAAAAAATACCAGTTACCAGTTTTAAAAAAATGTCGGGGATCGAACTCGATTTAAGCTGATCTAGAAGTCAGCATGCCTAACCGCTAAACTGTTTGGACGGCCATTTTTTATTTTACTTAGTTGAATCTTTTTTTATATCGTAATATTTTTACGTATTAATATGAATTATAACCGCATTCTTTTATATTAATTAATCTTGAGTTCTTTTCTTTAATTTTTTTTTTTTTAATTTACGATATCGCTTTGTGAAGGTTTTTCATCGATTTTCCTTGTTCATTCTAGGGAAAATGTCGGAGTAGTTCTTTTAGTAATTCGTGGAATAGCACATCTAACGTGATTTGTATAATACTCGTATATAATTTTGTTTTCTGATCTGAATAAAATATTTATCAATATATTTCCTTTATTTCTTGAAGGAACATTTTAAGTAATTTTCATATCCTGTTTGTTTTTAAAAAATATATTATGTTTTTCTTTTCTCCTCCGGTGATGTAATTTTTATTCAGAAGGTTCCGAATTTGAATCGTAATCGATTAGTTCTCCCGATACATTTTATTTCCTCAAGTTAGTTGACGTCATAAAGGAAGACCGCCCTTAAAAATCCCACAAATCTTTTCATTTAACTCCAGAAAAATCAGATTATAATTTAAAAAAATTGTTTTTCTTATGTCCTGCTTTATATATATCTATATGGTGTACTTGTATGTTCACGATTGCGTGCGAATTAACGTTTGATAGTATATAGTCGAGTGTCTGGAAAAAGAGCAACAACGGCGAGCATCTTGTTATTGTTATATAGTTCATTGAACTGTGACGGCGTTCACAGTTCGTTTGATTGATTCGTCCAAGAATTGCAAGGTGGAGTAGGGAGCGATTGTGCGAGGGGGTACAAGGGAGAGAGAGGTTGATAGAGTGATGAGACGAAGACAGAATGGATAACGAAAAAACTCCAAAATAAGATCGTGGTTACTTAACCACCCATCTCATCGTACCCTAGCGTCGCTTGCTCTCACATCCTAGATCTTCAACAATTTCCTATTATCATTATTGTTATCTTATTATTTATTGTTGTTATTATTCTACATAATAATAAATTACGTGAGGAACCGTGAGTAAAAACGGTGCACGACGAATTTCAGCAAAACATTTATTCTTCTTTTGTCGTCAAGAAAATTTATCCGTTATCCGGATATTGAAAATAGCATATATAAAGAAAATTGCTATGATAAATTTTATGTAATATGCAAAAAAAGTGATAAAATTGAAAATTGAAGTCCATTTTGTCCTCTAACAATATTTTGTATCTTGTTTTATGTTGTTTTCGATTTTCTTTACTATTAATCCGGTTTTCCTTAATCAGTTTTGAAAACTTTTTCCCTGGTTGGCAGGGTTGGATTATGTTAAGTACTACAGTGGTTATGTGTCACTATGCTGCACAGCTAAGTGAATAAACATTTGTTTGTCCAATTAGTGAAAGTTTCATTCATTTCTACTCTGTCGCTTTTCTGTCTTCTTTTTTAAGAGAAGACGCTGCATTGAGATATCGGCGCTTTAATTTAATTAAAAATGTCTAATTAACTGTTTATATAATTAAATTAATAGTGTTATATCTTTACTGATGTGCTTCAGACTTCATTAATTGCTTCATAATAAAGGGGCTTCATTATAAAATAATAAATAATAAAATTGCTTCATTAATTATGCATCATAAAAATGCATAATTGTAATTTAATAGGCATACAATTTTAATATTACTGCATTACCCTTTTATCCAAGGAAGGAATGAATAATTGATAATAAATAAAATGTTTTACCAGTAAATTAAATAAAAATAATGTTTAAATAAGTAAATAAATAATGATTGTACCCAAATTTAAAACTACATTTATCATCTATTTAAAACCGGTTACTTTCTTGGTATTTGTTGATAAGATCGGGGTTAATGACCGATACAATTACAACTCATCACAGTAATATTTAGATTATAAATCAAGGGTCGGGAAACAAGTGTATGACAATTATTTAAATAAACGGATAACAGTATAAGAAAGAAAAATTAGTTTATTGAATGATGATGATTGTTTACTAACGAATATATTTTTTTTAATACTGAACTTGCAGATCAATTATTACAGTAAACAAATTGTTTATTACGATAAAGAACCACATAGTCGTAGAAATGTGGCGGCGACCTTAAAGCTATGTCCAGCCGGCCTCCTTGGCGCGAGTGGTTAGCGTCTCGATTTTTCATCTGGAGGTCCCGGGTTCGAATCTCGGTCAGGCATGGCATTTTCACACGCTACAAAAAACTGTCATTCATCTCATCCTCTGAAGCAATACCTAACGGTGGTCCCGGAGGTTAAAAAAATATAGCTATATCCAGCCGGCCGAGTTATTATTGCCAGGTTATTATTATAGAGTTATACCAGGATAAGGAGCCTTCTCTACTAAATGCCAACTACCTCGTGTGAGGGTAGATGAGCGGGTAGAGATCAGGGTGTACTCTATTGTCCTTGGGCTGATAGATCACTCCCTAAAGGTAGAAGAATCATACAGACGGTAAACAGCATTAATATGCAGAAGGAAGCAGGAAATCATTGCATTAAATAAAAATCCAAATTGATATTATCTGGAAATCACATGTCATGATGAATTATTTCAATGTAAAATTCATCCGGGATTTCTATTTTTCAATTTAGATCTTCGAAGGAGAATGCCGTGAACGCTACTGTATCTAGATTTTATGCTTGATTTAGGACCGGCATGAAAGATTATCCTTAAGAGTTATTAAGTTCTTTCAAAAGAAAGAAACTTCAGTATTATATCAAGATAATATGTCGTAATAATAGTATTACGACATATTATTTTGTCGTAATTCTCAAGTTTAATTTAATTCCAAAAGGAAATTTAATTCTAGAAGGGAAGATTCTGGATGAAGTTGTCCCTGATAGAAAAAGAATTTCGTGGTTTAAGAATCTCAGGCTGTGTTTATTAGTGAATTATTTCGAGCATTTGTTGACAAGGTTATGATAATGAGATTGGTTGCCAGTTTGATAGGAAATGATCGGTAGCAGCCGTGACGCAGGAAGAAGAAGAAATCATTGTTATGAAACCTTTACTTTTTAAAAATATTCAGTCAAATAAAATATAATTTTCTCACAGTTTATCACATTTAGTTTCATTATAAGCCTATGTAAAATCGTTTCCTCACAAAAATCACGCATCTGTTTAAATAAAAAATTTTGGTAAAAGAGTACTTGAATTACGCGAGTAAATATGGATACTGTATAATTTTCTACTCCAAAAAATGGTTGTTGACAACATATTCCCAATTTTATTTATGTTTGTTAATTTATTTTATAAAATGGCAGTACTATGAATCACACATCGGATATAGATAATTAATGTTCATACTTTTTTTTATTTAAATTCAAGGTTTTTTGACAGGGTTCAAAAGTAAAAGGGATAAGAAATGAGGTTCTCAATACAATTTGCACATATTTTTTGTATGTTCAATCCTTATTTTTTTATAAAATAGACTGACGAATTTTTAATCTTGTAAAAAAGTACTTATGATGATCCTAATGTTTTCTCCAGATACTTCCTATATACTAGATATACATATCTAGATATATATTCTATATACAGATACTACTAAGTTGACGTTTTTAAACGAAAAATTAAAATGTCTACATATATGTTTTTTCGTTATCAATGCTTTATCATGGATCATTGTTGCGTTAATATAGCTTTATGTTAGTCTGATATTTAAAGTGTTTCACATGAATATTTGAAGCATGTATAAACTAAATTTTAACATATTAAGTAAAAATAAGTGAATTCCGGTTAATAGGACCACCGGTTATTCGAGGCAGCCGTTTTGTAAAAACATAAACATATTTGTATAATTCATGTAGAATTACGCCGGTTTAACGGCCCAAAATACCGCTTATAAGCGGTATTTTGGGCCGTAATAAACATACGAACTAATGAGCCTTATAAGGCTCATTAGTTCGTATGTTTATTTATTTTACTCGTAAAATAAAAATTCTATTAGTGTTTTTAGTAATTTAACGGTTGTTTAAGGAGATAACTTCTCCTTAACTACGAGAAAAATTTGGTACATACTGGTCTCCACAGTACCTAATTCTTTCAGGCTGTGTGAGAGTGATGACGAAATAATTAAAATGATCACTAAAAAACTGAACGAAGTTGAAGATAATAAAGATGAATACAAAGTGAAACGCGATCTAAACAAAATTAAAAAAAAAAAATGATTGTCGGACTTCAGCAATGTATTACGCAAGAAGATAGTGAACGACGCTCACTAGCAGAACTGCGAGTCTGTGCCAATTTTGTAGAACGTCAGTTAATGAAAGAGAGACAAATGAGAATTCCAGAAACATAAGGATTTTTTCAAAAAGTGTAACCAAGTAAGAGACATTAAAGTACATATTTTTGTATTTTACTGACCATTAAAGGTAATCATTATACTTGTACCTCTATTTTATTTATCAAGCTTTGTTTTTTAATAACGATATAAGATTACAAAAACAAATTAATGATTTTGTAATTTAGTATTGTTGTTTATGTAACTTTAATAGTGAATTAGAAATAAAATTCCGAATAGTAAGACGTTAAATCGTGTTTAATAATTAGTATGTACTGTACTGTATTTGTGCATATATCCTCATTTTTCGTTAATTTTCGCTTAATAGGGCGTATGGTCCCGGTCTGATTATCCGGACTCCATTGTAGTTCACGTTTTCGGAATCTAAAAATCTTTAACTTAAGGTTGTTAGGGATTTATATTTATCATTTCTCTGCATGCTTTTGGTATTTTTATCTAGAAGCATTTCTCATATTTTCGTTTCTTACGAAGGTCTTTTTTTAATACGGGCAACAAATTTATATATATATGCTGTACAACTTATTATTGCCTTTGATAATCAAACTTAACAACCTTGAACATTTTATTGAGATCGGGTCAGTGATTCTTAAATTAAAGAATAAACCTATAATTTAGATTTGTTAGAATGGTTCACAGTTCAGTTTTGTTAATGTTATTATTACGATCTCGAAAACTTTGTACATATATTTTACCGTCAAAAATGAAAATTTTAAATTAAATTAAATTTCTTTGTAAGTAAAGAAATTATCTAATATATATGTAATTCGATTTCACTAATATATAGCTTAAGACCTCTTTAATAAAATATTCAATTTTCATAGGAATCTTTTTATTAAAATTTTAACTTCGTCGCCTTCTAATGGAATTATCTAAAATTTATTTATCGAAAATCTATATATTTAAAATTTACTCAGCTGGAAATCGCAGCAAAATAATTATTATTTTGATTTTTATTGGAAGTGATTTAAGAAAAAAATAAGTTGAAACCATAGTAAACAAGCCGGCAATGAATTTGATGACTTTCCTGGCTACACCGGTTTAGTTATGCAATTTTTTTTCAATTAATCATTATAAGTTTTATTGGTATCTTTATGATAAAGTAATCCCTTTTTATTAAACAATAACCAAAATTACTACCTCCGTGGCTGAGTATGTAGCGTCTCGGCATTTTATGCGGAGGTCCCGGGTTTGAATCCCCGTCAGGCATGATATATTTTCATACGCTACCAATTTCCACCGGGCTAATAACCGCAGCAGTTGATGCCCGCTCTTTCATAACAGAAAAAAAATGTGATGCGGACACCACATGACTTCTTGTACGTCTGTTTAATTACACATACATTTTTTTTTAAATGAGAAGTATATAAAATTTTGTTTCATTAATAACTTCTGATATTTTTTCTTTTCTTTTTTATTGTTATTGAATTATTATTCATTGTAGGATTTTTTTACAATCAGAGGTTAATAATTATTAATAAATCAATATATTTAAATTAAAAAAAAAGGAGATGAAGTCTGATTCGAATGCCTTCCCCTTGTAAGATCCAAATATTTCATTAATTAAAATTTTATTTGGCTATAAATCTGGAACCATTGAAAATAAGCACCACTTATGATGTATCGTTGAAAAGTTCTCAGTGAGGGCTTACTGCCACAGTTAAATAATCCAAAGTTTTTGGATTTTGGACTTTTTTGGAGACTTTTGGCCCAGCCAGTTGCAATCAAAAGGGGGAGGTGCACAACTAGATGAAATAACAGTCCTAAATCCAAAATTTCAACAACCTACGGCCAATCGTTTTTGAGTTAGCGAGTTGCAGGTACGTATGTACCTACGTGCATATGCACCTACAGACGTCACGCCGAAACTAGTCAAAATGGATATTTCCGTTGAAATTTGAAAACCGAAATTTTTCGCGATTACAATACTTTCTTTATTTCGTACAAGGAAATAAAAATTCCAGATTTTCGTGAGGGATCGAACTTAAGATCAGCTGATCTAGAAATCAGTAATTAACCGTAGCACCAGTTATCTCGCAAGTTTCGGAAATCGGCTATATTTTTGTTCAAGGAACCTGTATCTATTCACCGTTAACTCTTTAAATTTTGAAGGAAAGATATTCTTTGTTGCTACATATTGTCGAAATAATAAAAATATCAAAAGTAGGCCGGTACAAACAAGGAGAATTTTCGGGAAGAAAATTGTTATTTTTAAGTATAGATCCAGAAATTAAAGAAAAATTCAAATGTTTAAAAAAGATTTGTCTGTATGTTAGCAAAACTTGGACAACACAAAAACCAGTAAGAATAGAATAGAAATGTTTTAAAATATCGTAGCAGAAATGAAGAGTAGAAAACTTGGCAGAGTCTTGCAAAGAGAGAACTTGGTCGATAGGAAGCGTATTTAATGTTAAAATCGTAATTCTCTTCTATCTAAATAATCATACCTCTAGGAATAGGTTCACCTCCTACCTGGGGAAGACTTGTGTTTTCCCTAGATTATTTAGCTCGTATTGTAGCTTTTCTACATCGTTCTTTCTCACTACCCAGAGTTTTTCTTTCTCATTTTCTCTTCTGTAGGTATAGATTTCACCCTGTTAGTTCAGGATCCCTGCACTTTATCTTTGATATAATTTGAACAGGGGCTACCTTTAACCGAATAATGTTAGGTATACAACGGTTGGAAATATTTTTTTCGAATGTTTCATTCCTAATACTAAAATACAATTTCTAAAATACAAAAATAACGAAGTTACTAAAGGATAGAGACTTAATTTTTATTAATCTAAATCAGATCTGAGATGGAAGACTTACAGATTACAATATTTTAGTTTTGAATTTCGTACTTAATTTTTAATTAAAATAGATTGGATTTGGCTTCACAGAACCCTGGGTAGCTCTGAATTTTCCCCTCCCGAAAAAAAAATCTACCCGTCGGTAAGGAAACTAAACGTTTTGACTTATTAATAAATAAATTCGAACAAGTCCGTATTTCCCTTATGATTATATTAATATCCGGTTAACCTATAAGAAATATTATTTTACAAGATACGGTCCGCTTGTCATCATATACCTACGGAAATCCAAGTATATTTATTTCAACAAGTATCGCATTCCGTTCTCCCATTTAATTACACACCCTTCTTTGAACGTATAATGTAATATTCTTTACTGTTCAGATGGTTACCGGTGAGGCCGTGTTGTTCTCAAGGCCGATTCAAGTTATTGCTCGTCCTTGTCAGGAATGCTGTTGCTTTATTCTTTATATGTAATGACAGTGCTGCTGTCTGGCGTTATTCTGTTCAGCGCCGCTCCCTAAAGTTAAGTGATATATATATCGAACTATGATCTCACCTTCTAGTGTAATATTAAATGTTATTAAATTAATCGATTCAGCTGTAAGATAACAGAAAATGTTTTTAATGGTTTCGGATAATTTAAATTTAGATTTTATTTTATTAAAAATAAATAAATTTGCCATTAAATTGGTTTCAAGCAGTTCTCATTTCCTTTATATTTTACGGTAAACTTTTAAGGGTATTTCGTTTTTTAGTTGTCCTTTATATTTTTTTTTTACCTCGGTACCTTTATTTATAAATTAAATAATCCTTTGTGCTTTAAAACTACTGACTTTTTCTGGTTTAAAAATGAAGTTAAGAACGTTAACTTTGGAGGTCCATCAATAAATATACATTACAAGAATAAGCATCCCTGGAAATATAGCCTAGATTAGAAATTCTTCTTCCATGATCTTTAAATTTTCGTCATTAATTTTTCATTAGATCAAGGGAATACACATATTCGTTCGAAGAGCTGGTAGAGTCAAGCACTTAAATCTAACGATTGGAGGTTAGTCCAAAGATTCTTTACTCCGTCTAATCCAACAACCAGGCGGTTTAATAACTTAATAACAGTTTTATAGTGTTCGTTTTCATAATGAATTGAAACACCATTCTTTTTGAAAATGGATCTTAAGAATGCGGTGTAACTTGACGATTTAACATATATAAATATTTGTTACTTCTATATTATAAGACTACATACTTTCAGCAGCAAACCAAAACTTTTAATACTTTTCTGCTCCATTATTGTAAGGATTTAGTGTCACGATTATAAATGTTGTGTCTATTTACCGTAACGTTAATGTAGAAAATATAGACTACTGAAATTACACAGATGCCATTTACAGACAGATTTTTCAAGATATAAGATCTTGATAAACTAGTTCGTAAAGGAAAACATCGAAGGTAGCAGTACGCGGAAGACCGCCGAAAAGATGCTGTATCAAATTTAAGAGGGGACTGGAGGAACGTTAGGCACATCGATTCGAATAGCAGAGGACCATGAATTATGGAGGGAAATTGCCAGCGGGTTATGAATCGGATCAGCAGCTCTCAGACATGACAGGAAGGATCACTGATGATTATGAAGTTGGACAATTCGAAAGAAAAAAATTGTATTTATTTGTTCCTTAAATCTAGGAGTTCCATTGAACAACGTTGTTTTTGTAGAATTCAGTTACTTTGTTTTTAGCGATTTTCCGCGTAATAGACTTATATACCATTATTAGAGAATATATATATTTTTAAATAAATTTGATTTACTTGGAATACCCAATAAAGAAACTTTATAGAATCTTAGTTTTCATATCAGCTGTATTTTAATCAACATCCATTTCCGATAAGAAGTCTTTGTTTTACAATTTATATTTTTATTCTGAAAGAATAAATGTCGGTGTATGTTACTGTAAAACATCTTACTACCTCTAAAAGTTCCTTAAATGTTATAACAAAGTACTTCTTGGCTATTTAACGAAATTATATTATTATTATTTGGTAAAGTATTTAACTAACTATTGAGTACACATTTAAGGGTGTACTTACGAGGATACAAGTTCAGATTTATTTAATTAATTATTATTTATCAAAATACAGCAACGAAGAAAACGTATCGTAACAAATACGCAAAAAGACAATTCCGCACAGCTTAATTGTCTATAGTAGGCTTAACCAGAATTCCTTAGAAGATTTACATTATTTAAATGAATTTATAATAATTTTTTTTATTTTTTTATTTACGTTATTTATGCATTTTTTAATGTAAGATCTTTTCTACGTATTAGAATGATAGACAACATCAAATCCCTCTCGTTTCTGTGTACGTTCAAACCTGATTTGTGCGGATTTATCGCTATGCACTGTTGTCACAGGAAGTAAAATATCTTTTACCAACAATTCCGTTGTTAAGTTTCCTTGAACTCGAGGAATAATTTGAAACTTATCTCATCATGAACATCAGTCGTTTGTTTTCTTTGTTAAATAAAAAAAGATGTGAAAAGATCACAATATTAGGAAAAATAATTAAAAATTCCATGTTAAAAATAATAAACCAATTAACACGTGTACATACGCACACGTGAACGCGAATTTACTGAATATACCATTCATATAAACTGATGTATTTATTCTTCTTGGAACCGTCACTTCCGGTCAGTTTAAAATCACGGCACGTCGTCATTTATTACCTATTCTAGGAAACAACTTCCTTCTTAGTTACAATGATACTTAACTTTCTATCGTTTTTCATAAACGAACAATTTTAATGCTTAATAAAAATATAAGATATTAATTCACTTTGTATACACTAGTTAAAAAAAATCACATTTTATGACAAAGCTAATCGTTTATTTACACAAGACTGGTACGGTGGATATGTATTACGTTAATCTAAAGAGAGAGAGAGAGTCATATAAGAGTGGTAGAGGAGGGGTGGTTTTCCAATGTTTTTAATAGTAATCACACTCTAATACCGACTATACAGAAATTTAGTTCTGGTACTTTTACGCGTGATAAATCAAAACAAAATATATGATAAAAGTAAAAATCTATAGTTGGCTAAACAGAATGATTCTAGATTAAAACATTGGTTTAAGGTATGGAGTTGTATTGTATGTCACCCGTAATCTACAAAATAGTACAGAAAAGAATGACGCATCATCAGTTATATCAGCGTTTCTCAACCTTTCAGTATTTGCGACCCAATTTTCAATCATAATTTTCATCGCCCCGCCCTCTCATACAATAATAATATATTTTGAGTATTTTGACGCTAAAGCTACACGACGACCTTGAGTTACAAACCTTACAAATTACCAAGAATAAGTAGAATAGTAGTAGTAGAAAAAGCGTATAAATGCTGCACCTCGTTCGATTCCTGCCAGTCTCAGTCAAATCGATCCTTCTACCGTTGTCGAATCTATAGTGAATTTGTATGTTGTAATTTGCGTGTTAATTGCAATTTACGGTATTAAATATTCACGGCAGTAGATTTATACAGAATCACGGATCAATTTTTAAGTAGGCGTAAGCGAACATTAACGACAGTGACTCATCAACAAGTGCACAGACGAACGTGGTTCCGAAAATAAAATCAAGAAAATATTCTCAAGAATACTTAAATTTTGGGTTTACCAGTGCTGAAGTAAATGAAGTAGAAAGGTCTCTGTGTGTCATTTGCTCAAAATGTAAGGCAGCAGACAGCATGAAACCTAATAAACTTAAATTACATTTGTCATAGCTAGTACGTTAACAAACCCGAGAATTCTTCGAATTAAAATTACTATCATATGAAAAGCAAACATCATTTTAAAAAAAAAAAACTTTGTGAATGAAAAAGCTATACTTGCCTCTTACAAAGTTTTATATAAAATAGTCAGATGTAAAAAGCCTCACACCATTGGTGAAGACCTTATCTTGCCAGCTGCAATTGAGATTGTAGAAACTATGTTTGGTGATAATTTTTCCTATCAATTGCAGCCCATACCTCTGTCAAATGATACTGTTGCCCGTTGAATTAGTGATACAGCTGAAGATGTACAGCATCAGCTTTTTGGGAAGTTGCATGACAAATCTTTCTAATTCAGCTTGACTAGGCAACAGATAGCAATAAAGATGCTCATTTCATTGCCTACGTTAAATTTTCTGTTGGTAAGCAGTAGAAAAACTACTTTTCTGCAAACCAGTAGAACTCAAAGCAACAGCACTCATTATAGAGTGGAAAAGTTGCATTGGAATATGCACCGATAGTGCTTGTTCAATGTCTGGAAGACTCCAAAGTATACAAGTACTTGTGAAACAAAAATCTCCACAGTGTGTCTGGACACATTGCATGATCCACAGAGAAGCTCTGACTTCCAAAGAAATAAGTCCCAGTCTGAATATTGTGCTAACGACGGTTGTAACCGTAGTAAATTATATGAAAATGAGACCCCTAAAACCAAGAATATTTTCTGCACTTTGTAAAGACATTGGTGCAGTACATTCAGTGACTATTTTATTGCTAGGCAAGATGGTTATCACGTGGGAAATTTTTGCAATGTGTTTATTAATTAAGAGATGAAATCGCATTTTTCTAAAAGAGGAAAACCGACCAGTAGCAAAAAAGTTTCAAGATGGTTCATTTGTAATGGAATTGAGCTACTCGGTCAACATATTCGAGAAATTAAATACTGTGAATCTTCAACTTCAAGGAGCAAATACATATATGTTGGATACATGTGATAAAGTTTATACTTTTTGTAGAAAACTGGAATTGTGGAGCAGAAATTTAAGCAAAAAACCCTAGAAATGTTTGCAAATGTGGATGAATGTGTTAAAACTTACAAGGCTGAAGAACAACATGGGAAAGTTGATTTTGTAACCATTGAAAATCATTTAGCCATACTGGCAAAGAATTTTAAAAAGTATTTTCTTGCTGACAACAACTTGGTAGTAAGTTACGAGTGGGTTAGGGATCCATTTCAAAATACTCCTGAAGGGCTCTCAACTACCGAAGAAGAAATCTTCGTAGACGTCACATCAAGTGGCAAAATCAAAAGACAATTTAGTAATAAATCACTCTTTGAATTTTGGGTAGGAGTGGATGATGAGTTTTCTGCACTGAAAAGAAGAGCATTTCATATATTATTACCATTTTCAACATCCTACCTTTGCGAAACTGGATTTTCTGTGATGGCTGTTTTGAAGACAAAATATAGATCTCATCTAAATATAGAAAAAGAACTCAGAGTGTCCATTTCTAATATTAAACCTTCCTTGGGCTCTGCAAGACAGGCCCAAGGGAGTGACTAATAATTATTATTAAACTTGTTTTTAATTTAGTATTGTAAGTTAATTAAATACATTGTGCAGTACTGATACAATCCTATTTATAAGTATATTATATCAATGTAAATGTGTATTTTATTATTTATTATGTCAGAATGTACTTTGTTTTGCTTTCCTTTCAATAAATTAATAAATCTTTTTAATAATATTTTCTTTTTGATATGCTCATGCCCCCCATTTAGTGTTATCACACCCCCCCTAGAGGTCACACTCCACTTGTTGAGAAACACTGAGTTATGTTATTAAAAGTGGTGGTGTTGTTAAAAGTCAGAAGGAAGTTGTTTAGGAGTTAAACACTTGGAATAAAGAAAAATGGAAATTAGATCGGTTCAGAGAATACACAAGATAGATACTATCGCAGACACATTTGAAAAATGTAAACACTGAAAATATAATTAAAATGGAAAGTTATAGGTTGATTGAGGAATAAACATAATTGTGAATGGTGAAAATGTAAGAAAAGAAAAAAAGTTAGGAGGAAGGATACAGAAGATAAATCGATTTAGATATTGTCTAAAAGGGTTCTTGTAGAACAGGGAAGGAGTTTTAAAATGTAAGCATCTTCTTTATAAGACATTCTAGTTGCCTATCTTGATGTAAACATCAGGGGCATACACTTTAAATAGCAGAAATATAAGTAAATTACAATAGCAGTTTCAGTTTTTGCATGTTTAACAGAGACAACTGGAAAGAATATAGGAAGAAATAATGAAGTCAAAAGAAGTTTGATATTTGTAGTTTTCAGGAAGGTGTTACTAAAAGTAAGTTAAAAATGTTTCATTCACCTAACTGGAATTAGAATAAGAGGTGACCATGGAAACAGTGAGTAGATTCAGTCTAAGAGGAGCAAGTCAAAAATGTGACTTTAAAAAGAGTTTGAAAAGTGCTTTAACTGCATATATAATTAATTTTACTATTCAAATTACATTGTAGATGATTAAGGGGCTCTATTAAGGAGCCCCCATACCAGGTGCATTCCTTCTAGATCACCTGAGGTTCTATCACCATAACAGCTCTTAGAGGGTGGACTGAGGAGAATAGGCCGTGAAAATGAGGCAACTACTGCAACTCTCGTAATGGACTTACTCCCCTGTCATTTTCACAATAATCTATAATATAGAAAGTGACTGGAATGCAATCCTGCTATCTGTTCACTAAAACATTATAAATACCAATGTTTCAATGACATTTGGAGCTTTTCAGATAACGGCTAATTTTTATCTAGTCATGACTAAGATTTACTGTATTTCACCCACATCAATGCAAAATAATCATATTTTTACAAATAAATTAGTTGGTATGATGAAACATGGTAAGAATTTTAAAATTATATGAAAATTATTTTTCCGAATTTTTTCAGAGATAATTATGCACAACCTTTTTAAAAATAGTTATCAGTAGCATTGTTATGCAGACAGTGTTTTCACATCATTGATAACTAGCGTGAAGAAGGAGCTGCATAATTAGCTCTGAAATTATCTTCTGAAGAAACACACATAATTTGAATGGAATTCATTAATCAATTTTAACTATTTATTATATTAGCTGTGATAATTTAATTGTATTTGGTTTTTACTTGTAGAATTTTTATGCATAAATATGTCAATAATGTTTTATATATATATTTATTTATAAAACGACCCATAAAAACTGCTTAACTCAATGAAGGAAAGTTAGTAATATTACTTTCTTAAGCTATGATAAGCAGTCAGAGATAACAGATTTATTTGCGATGGCATTGTCTTTTGTTGTGTTGATGTATTTAGCATAAAAATTAAACATTGTAGCTTATTTATGAATCTGAATGGTTGCCTTGTCTTTGGCGTTAGTAATATGGAACTTTTAGTAGAAATCCAACTTTAATAAAACTTTTTTACTTGTGTGTAGACATGAAGTAGCTTCAGTTTCAGCATATCAGTAGTTGTTGCTATTAAATTATCTTACCTAACAACTCAACTTAACCTAGTTGGCTTTTGTCCATTCTAATGAATTACTGAATAAATTGTACTTATATACATCTCCTGTTTTTACCATTTTTCTGGTTCTCAATCACTGTATTCATTCAATGTTGTATGCAGTTTATAAATTTCTTTTCACACAAAATTCTATTCTCAAGTTTTTATTTATAACTGCATTTATAAATAAAAATTTATTTTGATCGGTATGTAATAATATATTAATATAAAACAAGCCAGTATTGATCTGTATGATGTACATAGATAAAAAATGAACTCCATAGCATTTGCTTAGATTAATCAAGGGAAACCATCATATAAAACCTTGATCAGAACATCATAACAAAATACACAACAATTAACTTTAAATAAAAAATAGAAGTAGGTAAATATTAATTCATGAAGTAATAGTAAGTTAATATGTGAAGATGCTAAATAATAAAAAAAATAATAGAAATTCCAAAACATAAATGAAAATGATTTGGACACATATTTATATATATGTTAAATTGAGATGCAGAAGATTCAGGTTATTTTTTAAAATTAATGAATGTTATTTAAAATCTTATCAACAGTAATATTATTTCTGAAAAGAATATCTTGTTATTTTAAAAATTTGATGGGAGATTATTTAGATGAACGAGTCATTTATAGCAAATGGCAAAAGAAACATAAGCTTTTTTTTATAATCTTCAATATTATATGAGCTACAGAAAACAGTTCTGTTGTCTGGTTTTATTATTGGTTATTTTTAGAATTGGTGGCATATTATTTTTAGTAAAGATTGCACAATCATAAATACAAACACATGAATAAGTTAAACATTTTAATTTATTAATTATCCATCTACACAATTTATTTTTATGGGTGCCAAACGCATAAACAAGTTAATATTTTAGATACATATATAGGTTAAATTTGTACTGGCAGTGTAATTGGTTTTTTATTTGCTAAGGGGTGGTGGGTTGGGGGCTATCAAGTGTGTATTTGTCCTTGAGGTTGGTCACCTTTATCATTTCTCAGTTCTCTTCCGTTCTTGATAGACTTTTCTGCTGGGCCTTATCATTTACATATCTTCTCCTTCCATCTTTTCACCCCCTTTCTTTAGATAAAAAATAATATAATCAGCATTTTATATGCAGATTTTATTTACATTACTCGACCATTTATCACAAATTGTGAAAAATAATTTTTTATTTTTTCAACATTTTTATACCTTTTACACAAGTTGTTATCTGTTGAGATGAAGCAGATTTAAGTTGTATCAGAGCTATCTCCTGTAATGCAGTGCCTGGACAATACTGAAAGAGATATGATTCTAAGTGTAGAATTATCAATTAGTAAATGCTAATTTCTCTTTATAAAAGCATATTTCTAGTTTAGAATAATTATTTCATACATTCCTGTACGAGTACATGAACATGTACTCGTAATATATATGTCATGACCATAATGGTTGTAGGCTATCCTCCCATTTCCAAAAGTTTCCCCAGTTTAATCTTTGGTTACTGACACAGCTGCCTATGAGCAGGTAACATTCAACCCTAAAAGTGATACCTAAACTACAGAGATTTGCTGTTTATGAAAAATCATTTCTCTTCAAGAAAGACACCCTGATCGGACATCAGAAAGACTGTAACATAATATAAAGCAAGAAATTAAAGTACTCCTTTCTGTTGTGAAACAACTCATTTTATTCACTGGTTCATCTCAAGAGAGGAAAAAATACATTGTGTTTAGTTACGTAAGAAGCTTCACTGATTTTCTCATCACCAATTCATTCATTTTATGGATCACTAGAAAGCTAAAATTTGACATACTTATTCCTAAAAGGAAATGTATTAGTAAGAAAAAGGAACTTTTATTAATAACCCGTAGCGGTTAAATTAAATAAAAGTTTATTAGAGGTGGTGAGACTGGAAAACCTGGAAGAAACTTGAAAATTTTCTTCAGGTACTAAGCTATCTCTATAAAGGAATTTTTTTCATCCATACCTAACAGTGTAAAAAAACGGTGCAAACTAATCTGTAGAGTAAAACAAAAAACCTATACTCATCACTAATTCTTATATTTCCTGAACAGTTAGAAAACTGAAATTTAGCAAAGTTATTATTAAATAAGTCTTTAGAAAATTAAGCAAAAATAAGTTTGAGTGACAATCTCTAAAGGAATTGAAAAGAAGATTCTTAAGCTAAAAAAATTCAGTAAATACAGAGTGCAAGTATGTCAGCTAGTGGTTAAATTAAAAAAATATATATATGTACTTACAAAATTAATATACTTAAAAATTTAAATACCATAATGAAACAAAATTAGTTTATCTCTGCCATTTTCTAACAAATAAGCCAAAATGTATTGGAAACGTGGACCTAAATTTATTGTGAAGATATTTATTGAATAAAGATACCTTATAGTAAACAAAAACATTTTGATAATTCCTTTAAATCCTTTAATTTTGTTGTTTACTTGTAACGTTTCTTCATAACTTTTTTTTATCTTGTTTCTAACTCTTTGTATATGTAAGGTCTTTTATATTTTTCTGTGCCTTCTAAATGGTATACTCTGTTATAATGAATATTATATTGTATTAATTTATCTAGAAAGTTTAGGAAATGTTTCTTTTATCTTCTCCTCTAATCTTCAGTTTGTATATTCAATTCAGAAAGAAATATTTATAACTATGGTTGTTATATTTTCTTTATTACAGGGATCTAAGACCTACAAGTTTGGATAAAGGCCAAGAAGTTTGCAGATTGAGAATGTATCAATTGTATGCATGGGGAGGCCCTCTTTTAATTGCTGGAATTGCTGCGATAATGGACACTCTTCCAGATGATGCTCATCCTGGGTTGATAAGACCGAAATTTGGAGAGGAACGATGCTGGTTTTATGGTATGTTTTTTTTTTTTAATATTACTGTGATAAGTTTCAGCAGTTAAGAAACTCTATGTGCTAAAGAACTTGGCTAATTTTTTTTACAGTAATAATTTTTGTATGGTTCACTTTGTTTTATACTACAATCTTGATTTTTTTTCATTTCCTATTCTTTTGTTTTTATTATTATTGTCAGTGCAGTTTATAGAGGAATAAATTTGTGGCATTTTAAATGAAAGCTGATACAGGTTTAGAAAACACATAAGAGTAGGCAATCTTAACTGATTATTCTTTAAAAGTAGGTAAAAGAAAAACTTCATGACATTTGTAGTTTGTGGGAAGGCATTCAATAATATGAAGTTGAAATAAACTGTTATAACATTTTTAGAAATATTTGATTAAATATAAAGGAAGAAGAATTTTTTTTAATAAGTTTTTCAAAAATTAGGTAGCTATGATTAGAGTAAGCAGAAAATATGCAAACATTGTAAGAGTTACAAAAAAGACTGAATTGTAGTAGGATGTAGTCTAACACTATTGCCACTCCAACTTGAACATGCAAGAGGGCTAATTAAAGAAACATCCTAAAGAGTTGTAACAATCCTAGAAAAAAAAAAATTAAGATTTTTCAGACTTGCTAATGATATTGTTCTTATGAGTGAAATTAAAAATAAATTAGAAGAAATACTGAATAATTTAGTCATTGGTGGAGAGAAAATTTAATTTGAAAACAAAGAAGATTAAAATGAATGTAATGAATTGTGACAGAAAGAAAGAAAATTTCAATTTTAAATATCAAAAAAGGAGAACAATACATGGTCTACCAGGAGATAAAAATATTTGTTATCGAGGTAGAAAATGATAAAAATGGGTTACGCATGTGGAAAAATAACAGCAATTTAGCTCAATGAAAGAAAATATAGAAAAGATTTTCTAGTATCATATTTTACTTTGTAAGTTGATGCGAAATTAAAAACAACTTACTAACAGTTAATTTTATACCAATCTCTTATGGTCAGTATAAATTCAAAATGTTTATTTTTTATTTTTATTTTTTCAGAATGGTTTATTAAAGTTAAACTTTCTGAAAAATATAATTTATTTAACATTTTTTATTTTTGTAAATAAGAATTTATTATTTTTATAGTTTTTATAAATAAGATTTTTATAGATAAGAATTTTTTATTAATTTGAGCTTTCAATGAATAAAATAAAATAGGGTACAATTTTTAGTTCTTAGACAAGAATTCAGAAATACGGTAAAAACAATTTGTCAACTAAAAATGTAGAAAGTGGTTTTTGTTGTGATTTGGATATACCCATACGATTTTTATACATTGAGGCAATTTATTATTCAACTAAATAATAAAGAGCCTGTATTACGGAATTCTCAAAAAAGACAATGGGCTGTATTAGATTCTGTAAAATATTTACTATATTTGTTGTAAGTAAGACCCTATAAAGCACTGTAAAAAAATATCCATTTAAAATACCATTCGCAAGAAATACAGTGGTGGGAAACCTGCACCTTGATAAAAAAAAATAACAGGAATGTAGAGAAATGATGTGAAGTGGATTAGTAAGCTAAGACTCTCTGAACTCAAGAAATATGGTTGATTTATTTATTTTTATTTTTTTTGTTTATGTTCAAGCCTTCATGTTCACCAAGTGGACTTTTTTTAAAAGAAAAAGTTCTTTAGATGTTCATGTAGTATTTCCATATGACCATCTGGCTGAACTTCAAACAAAAGTTACACTTTCTTATAAATATATTTTTCATCTTTTGTCACCATCAGAGTAAAATAAATTTATCAATTTTTTTTTTCTTTCCCCATACCTAGGAGGGTGGACCAGCATTGCACACCCTCAGAGGTTGCCTTTGCCTCTAGCCTACCAAGACTCCACGGAACCCAGCTATGCCATTCCCTGCAGTGGTCATTCACCCAGTAGGCCGGAACTGGGTCTTTTATATGCCTGCCTCTAACCGTATCCTGTCCCTAGGGAGGGATCCAGCCGGGTCTCAGTCTTTTTTTTATTACCCACGAACTCAGGGGGTCCCCGCTCAGTCATCAAGAGTGGTCCACCTCAGCGAACCACCCTCTCATGAGCAGAGCTGCCCCTGTAAGACCCTACCTCCAGGTTACCCGGTTTCACTCAACAGCGTCTCGTTCCTTAGACTTTATAATATTCGTGACTAAGGTTGTTACGGCGTTCCATTCACTATGTCCCTTTAACTTGTATTGTATGGTATTATCCGATGTCAGTCCTTGAATGGCCCATGTGTGCCTCAGTTCGTCCCACCGGTGACACAAGTATATCGTGTGTTCCACAGTATCTATTTCTTCACAGTACTGGCAAACCGGTTCAGGCCTTCAGCCAAAGCGATGGAGGTAAGCCCCAAACCCTCCATGCCCAGTCAACAACTGAGAGAGATGGAAGCCCATCTCCCTATGATTTCTGGAGACCCACGAGTCAATTCGTGGAATCATCCTACTTGTCCAACAACCGGTATTTCAGGCTTACCAGTATGTCTGCCATTCTTCCAACATCTGATTTCGGGCTTCTTTGCGCGGCACACCATGTCGTATCCTTTTCAACATCAGGACGCGAAGATGTACGGGAGGAACTCCCGCAATCACCTCGAGTCCATTCTGTGAAACAGTTTTGTAAGCCGATGTTATGCTCATATTCATCCTTCGCTGTAAAGATGAGACCCGTTGAAAGTTTCGTTTTTTATCAAAAGCCTCCGCCCAAGCCGGAACAGCATAATATATATTAGAGACATGATTAGGGACAGTATCAGTTTTCTCCTAGAGGGGCTTGGTCCCCGGTGATTACTCATCAGTTTTTTTCAATTTCCCGATGACACTTTCTGCACGTTCAGTCACCTTGTTCAAGTGTGCAGTATGTAATCGGTTTTTATGCAACCATACTCCTAAGTATTTAACCGTGACGGTTGCGCGGATGACCGTATCACCTACTCCGACCATTATGTTTCGGAGCCTACGACGGCCAGTTAATGCTGTCGCTGCGGTCTTAGTGGGCGTTAATATCAACCCTTTGTCTGACAGCCATGCCTGTATTTTTATGATCGCGGTATTTGCATACTCCTCCACTTCTTGTTCAGAATACCCTGACACCAGTAAAGCTATGTCATCCGTATAGGCCACTAGTTCCACGTCTCCGTCGAACTCGATACGTAACACCGCATCGAAAGCTAAGTTCCACAGGAATGGTCCAAGGACCGACCCCTGTGGAACTCCTCCGAATGCTTCAGCTGGGACGTCTCCCTCTTCAGTACTGATGTGCATCGTTTTGTGATGAAGGTAAGAATTTATAATACGTCTAAGATATGAACTAAAGTTTTTTTCAATCAAGGCCTGATTGATAACTGGCCAGGGGAGGCTTCCGAAAGCATTTTTGACGTCTAGGAGGACAACAAACGGTATCCTCCGTCGACGCCGAGAACCACCGGCTCTTTCTCTGGCCCAGTTAATCACGTACTGCAGAACGTCAACCGTGGATCTTCCTTTGACAAAACCGAATTGTTTGTGAGACAATCCGCCTCTCGTTTCCAGTTCAGCCCCGAATCTAGTGACAATAATTCGTTCGAATAATTTCCCAGTGGTATTTAACAGACCGATATGTCTGTATATAGTTTCTCTTGGATTTTGGTCTTTGGTTTTTGGAATCAAGATTAATCTTGTGTCTTTCCAACAGTCTGGGAAGCATGTCTTTTCTAGTGCCACGTTGAATGCGTCCAATACTGTCCAAGGGTGTCTGTACACTATTTCCTTAACAATTTTCCTGGAACCGAGTCAGGCCCCGGACACTTGTTGGGATGTAAGGTGGTTACCGCAGATTTAAGCTCATCAGTAGTGATATGCATTGATACGTATTGTTATGCATTACCGGAACCTCCCTCCATTTGGTCTCTAAGACTGGAAATAATTGTTTCACCTTCTTAATCGCCACTTTACCATGGAGAGGGGAGATATATCTACCAAATCGGTCCATCACAGTCTTGTAGGCTCCCCCCCCCCCCCCCCCAAGGATCAGCATCAAGCTCAGCAGTGAACTTCTCCCTTGCATTTATCTTAGCTTTTCTGATAGCATCAGTTAATGCCTTTCTTGCACGACGGTATTCTTCTCTCTTTACCTCATCCACTCGACCAGTTCTACGCGTGTCCCGCTGCATTCTTCTCCTCAGTGCGAGTACTGATGCTCTTATTTCTGCAATTTCCGGGGACCACCTGTATACCCGGCGTCTGCCTGGCCCATCCTGCTGTCCTGCACGTCTGCAGGCATTTTGCAAGTATTCAGAAATATGTTCTGGGGTTATTTGAGTATTTCCGTCGAGCATTTGCAAAACCTCATCAACCACGTTTCTGGCTTCGTAGTCCGTTGGCTTCCAGCGTGGGGTTCTGGTATATCAGCGTGAGAATTTCAGGCACTTTGAAGACTCCGTCTTTTCTTATGGCCGTGTCCGCCGCAATTATAACATCGACCATGCAATCAGGCCCGTTACATTGAGAGGAGAAGTGACTCATCTCCCAGCACCTAAAGCAATGAGTATCGGATCTTATCTGGACTCTACGAAATACCCATCCTATAAGAATTCTCGCCTACATAAGTTTCATTGCCGCTCTGTGTGTTGTGATAAGTGACCCATTTTGCGTATTACCGTAAGCGGGTATTTTAAATTCATCCTGATCACCAATGACTTGAGCCACCGCATCTCTTATTTCATTCTCAAATGTGTCGCAGTCCAAGTCTCTGAGATGGACCATGGTCCTGCGACTGCATCTTGTTTTTAAATCAATCTGTAGGTCTGTGTCTCTTTCTCTGAGCACGTTTTTTTAAACCTTCCGCATTCGTATGTTCCTTGACCCGAACGCATAATTGCTCATCAGCACCCTTACGTAATGCTACGACTTCTCCACCCTCTTCTCTTGTAATAGATTGTTTTACAGTACGAAGAAGGTATGTTTCCCGCGGATCTTACTATTAGCGTGCTACTGTCAGAAACTGCTGGCGTCGTCAACCTGACGCTCTGAACAGGTCCACTTTGAGCTTTTGCCGTTGTTTGTGGCAACACCATTTTTATTTTACAAAGTCTCCCTCTCAACGTATATATTAACATACGTTTTATGGCCATACCGATCTTTCCTTCTGGTAAAACAAACGTCGGTGACGGGGAATCCTCCACCACCTTCCTGATCGCCCCTAAGATGCAGCATAGTGCATTTTCTTCTCCTTCCCCCATAGAAAATCTTATATTTTCCTTTAAAGGATTTATCAATCTTCCTGCCCATGATGGTGGCTTCTTCTTTAATAATATCCTTGTCTATTGTCTGAGGGCTGTACACCCGCACTTACCGCGAGCCCCGCCGACGTTCAAGAGTTCTGAATGTTCAAACATCTACCTCGGCCAAACCTGCATTGTCCATCAGTTGTTCACATCCAGATAGGTCTGTTGGCCAGCATTTTGTTGCTAACCCGATTAGTTCAGCATCAGTCAATTTTTTATCTAGGTTGTTGCACATATTGAACGTGTGTGGTTCGTCAGTCTGAGTCGCCTGTGTACTTCGTTTAGTGGGTACAGTTAAGTCAAGTAGTTCCTGGAGATTGCTGAAGATAGCTTGCAGTTCTTTTTCATGCATATTGATAAAATCATGAAGTCCAGTACCATGGTTCTGTCTCAAAATGTACAGAGCCAGTCCCAGTCTGTTGGTCAAGGTTTTCAGGTTTTCTGATGGTGGATCCTCTTCATCTGTTGATGATTTTTTAATTCTCTTCCATCCTTTGTCATATCTAGCTGGTTTGGCTATTAAATGTTAAGATGAACAGTATAGAGAACTACCATTTAGTAGGCCTAGGTATGTGGTAATCAGATAAGATTTTGCATGTTAAGGTTTTTGCAGATCTTGACATTTTAAGACCTCCAAAATGTCAAAATTCCATCTCAGGGATTCCTTCACTGAGAAGGTGATTTCCTATAATCCCTCTAACCAAAACACAATTTTAGCATTGAAAAATTTTAGAAAGATGCTTGTATGCTGGCCTATTTTTCAATTGACATCGCCAGACTGTTTAAAAATGTGGCACAATGATTTCTGTATATGAGGTAATGATGCCATTTAATTTTGGTCTTAATTGATCAGAGGGCAGGGAGATATGAACCTCATGAGTCCTAGCTTTACTAAGAAAGTTATGAAACTGTTATCTGGGTTCTTAATTTATTAAGAAGCTAGTTAGCATGGTTTTCAAAGTTATGTATATGAATACTTAATAATTTACCGACAAACAAAATAAAAACGTGTTCAGGTAGTCAAAAAAATTTTAGTTTTCTTTATTGTGGGATGTAATATTTTCTCTATACTCTAGTTTCCAAGTCTCTCACTGACTTAGCCACCATGATGGTTTTGATGATCACAGAAATAAAAATTGTTGAAACTCAAAGCTCAAAGATCTAAGCCAATTTTTACTCTGTTGTGTGCATTTACGTATTATTTGATCCTTGTGTATTGTTTTTTTAATTTTAATAATTCTTTTTCATTTTTTTCAGGTGATGCAGAGATATTTTCATATTTTTTTGGACCAATAGGTATATTGTTATTACTTAACATGACATTATTTGTGGCGACTGCCAGAGAATTAACTTGTGGCTTATGGAAAACCGAAGTAGTTAAATCAAATACAGAAAGGTAATAGACATAAGAATATTGTTTACTTATTTATTATATTTTGCAATTCGGTAATTTGACATAAGAATGCGCATTTCAAATAGATTCATTTTAACTTCTTTGTCAATTCTTGAGTTATTGTATACTCGTTCACATACACAAATTTATTTATTCTCAGGCTGTGTCTGTCCACACTTTCTGATAATTATGATTTTAGTAATAACATGAAAAAATATTTTATATTGTTGTTGGTATTTGAATCTAGCAATAATTAAAGAATAATTGAGAAACCAGGATGCATATCATTATGCTAATGGCTGACTTGACAAACAAACCAACCTTTACTCAAGCATATTGACTTTCAAGCACGACTTTAGTAACTGACTGTTTATTTGATTCTAACTAAAAGCTACATTGAATATTAAAGCTTCTTGGATATTGCATACTTTTGGCACAGCTTTAACAATAATAGAGTAGGTGGTTGATAGAAAATTGTAAAATCATTATCAGATATTATAAAAATAGAATCTTGATAATTGTTGCGATAACTTTTATGTCAAATAAAGAATGTCATTTACCAAAAATGAAATTTCCCGTTGATTTTTTTGTTGTTTCACTATTGAAGAGTGCTAGTGGAATTCAATAAAGCATATATTAAAAGAAACTTAAAAGAAAGAAGTTACCTAGTAATAACAGAACAGTTTTTGCTGAATTTCTTTCATGAAGTGTGGTATTGAACGAGTAAAAAGTTAAATATTATGTTCCGTATTAATGAAGGCAGTGTTCATAATTTTTTATTTATTTTGAATCTGTAAACATAGGTGGTAGTCACAGTCAGTTAAACACTAATAACAGTTAATGAGTAGTATAAAACACTTAAGTGTGGCTATTATCTAAGGTCATGGCTGTGATGACCCATATTAAAATACATTATTCTTTCCATGTGTTTTCTAAGAAAATATCTTTGCTTATGCCATCATAATTTATAAGGATTGCATAACAAGAACACCAACATAATTCATGTAATTTATATATTAATACCATCCTGTTTTTCTTTTGTAGGTGTGTCATTATGAATATTGTAAATTATAATATATAAACATAATGTTACAATGACAGTAAATGAGATTACCCACTTTCTGTCTGATTGGCTATTTCCATATTTTTCTATACAGGCATTGTAGTTAAATTTTACTATTTAATTTTTATTTATTTTTGTAATCTTTATTGTTGGTGCCATGACAGATTGGTACTATGTCGGTCTTCATCGTTAGCTCCTGGGTTCGAATCCCAGTCAGGCATGGCATTTTTCATACGCTACAAAAGTCCATTTCCATATCCCACGCACAACCTTCAAGCTTATGTGCTGATATCAAGCAAAAAAAATTCTTTTTTTTATGGCTTAGTTTTCTAGATTAGTTTTCTTACTATCTAGATTAAAAGTCAATCAAAGATAGACAGCAAATAATAATAATAATGTTCTTTACTAAAAGTAACTTAAATTTATATTAAATAATTGGAATTTTTAAGCTGTATTTTACTCAGTTTTATATAAATATTTTACTTTACCTAAAGTTGTGGTACTTTTACATTAATTGTCCTTTTCTCTTCAAATTAAGACATTTATTCATGTTGAAAATACTACCTTACCTATTGAGGAAGCCAAGAATTGCTACAATCGCATAAAATGTTTTGACAGGAGGAAAATGATGATATCATATAAGTTCATATAAGTAGCTAGTCAACATAGCAGCTGTTGTGCTATTGTTTACATTTATGTTCAGATTTTGCAGATTTCCACAATCTTTCAGTGATTTGTGTATGTTAACCAGACATTGGATTAGCAAATTATCAGTGTGATTTGCAATGTATAAGTTATGATTAGATATCCCATTATAAGAGCATTGCCTATCAGATAGTATTGTTGTTCCTAGACTTTATGTTTGTAGAAAATAGGCATATCATTAACCACTATCTGAAATTGCAAATAGGAAACAATTTTTTTGTTGGCCTTCTTATTCCACTAAACATTCAGTGCTGAACCAAATGAATAAACTGATGTTGGTAACTTTCTAGCATTATATATTTTTTTTTTTGTATATAGTGACAAATCTATTAAAACTTCTCCTGACATCCAATAACTGCCAGGCACAAAAACCAGTCTACAATCATGTTATAAATAAGACCAAATTTTCTTTCACAGAATTTAATGGTTTTTAGTTCAAAGGACCATACATGTATACATTTTTAATTGAATTTATCTAGACCCTTGTAACCATGAATCTGAATACATTTGTACATCGACAAGATATCTAAAACATTCTCTCTCTTCCTCTATATCTAACTTCATTTCATGATCTTCATTATATTTTTTAATTAGGAACACGATACTAAACTTAAAAAAAATCTTACACATTGGTTTTGTCATGCCATTAATTGTGGAGTTTGAAACTTGACAGTAAATCCATTGCTGTAATTCAAAATTACAGTTGGTTAATGTCTGATTTATTATCTTATTGAATTATATCAAATAATCTTATTTGAAGCCTAATTTAGAAGTAGGCTTTCTAAATTATTTTCTACATAAATAACATTCTTTACTCAAAGTGTCTTGCCTGATATTGGTTCCCAAAATCATTTTTTATTTTTAAATTAATATTTTATTAATATTATTAATAAAATAAATAATATTTTATTAATAAAAGTTTTGAATTAAATCAAAACTTTTAAAATAACAATACTAATAGAAATATATAAATTAAATAATTTATTTTTAAGTAAATAGCTTATATAAGAGAAGTTTTCATGGTGGAATACCACCAAGAAATGATAGTATCCTAGTTAATGAAGAATACTAAAGTTTTTAACAGACTTAAGGTGTTTCAATTTGATATATATATATATATATTATTTTATTTGATCTATATGTATTAAAGACTTATTTTTTACCAAATGGATTGATTTTGATGGTTCTTTTTTATCTTTAAGAGTTGTTATGATGAACTCTTTATATGTTTCTTCAAGATTATTTAAATGGAAAATGTCTTTAAACATAGAAATAGTGTAGTTTGAATTGGATAACAATATTTTTTATTTATTTGTCATGTTCATTGCATAGTATTGTATTATTATATTACAATAATATGTAACCAGTTGTCATTCTGATATTCAAAATATTTCCATTCGAACTCCAAGAAAATGGGTCTGGAAAGAATAATTCATACTCCATCATATCACTGAATTTTATGTTGGCAAAGATATTTCTTACTAATCCTACCCCATGCTAAATTGTGTTCTCTAATTGCAATAATTTCTTGCTTAATGTGGTCTATAATAGCACTGTTTCCTTATAAATTTATTAAATCTTGTTTTATTAAAAATTAATAAATAGACTGTACTTGATTGTCCATCATACCATTGATTAATGTTATACGATTAATAATTACAGTTCATTTCCCAAACCACTGCCTCGTGCAAATTAAATTTAAATTTAGTATGTCTGGTTGTTTAGCCATAACAATAAGTGTAGAATTGAGTATTATTAGGTTGCAAAACCCAATAGAAAAGTAGCTGTTTGGTGAAGTAAACTTTTTTTATATGAATCTGATCCCATCATTATGTCTTCTTGTGATTAACAGTCCACAACAAATATTTTGTACATCAAGTCTTTAAATTTTATTTTATCAATTATTTGTTTTTACTTATAGAATCACCATGCATTAATTATATTACATATAATTTGATTTATTCTTTTTCTTTTTTATAAGTAGACCCTTTATAATTGTTTTAATATTATTCTATACATATAATATAGGTGCGACATATAAACGTAACGGTTTTGATTAGCATGCAGTTGGTAAGTGGATGGAAAAGGAATGGGACTGACTGCCACATGGATTTTAGTAGAATTGATTAGGTTGAAAATCACATATTTGCCATAGTCATTTTTCAAAAAATGGTGAGGCTTGCATTACTACCCAGCGCAGTTCTGTCAACACTTCACTTAAGATTGAAGAGGTTGTGTTTCATCCTGTAACACCATTTTCATATGAGTACAGAGTTTCAGAGCTACAGGTTCAGCTTAAAAAAGTAAGCCAAGAGAAGACCAAGGTCAGCCAGAATACCAGAATGTCAAGCATTTTAGAGAAGAGGTGGAAACTAGCCCCTTTGGCCAGCTTGCAAACATGCAGCTACACTGAATTTCTTAGATTGCACACTAAGATGAATGTTGCATATGGATATCAACTTCCATCTGATTAAAATGGTTATTGTGCTGCAGCTGAAATCTCAAGATTATACACGGCATACAGCTTTTGCTGGGCATCATATCTCTCACCATGGAGATTATTTTGCTTTCTTATTCTTCAGACCTCAGCATACGTGATATAAAAAAAAAAATTACACGAGGTAGTCTTACACACATATACAGTAGGAGTCACATTTGGCAGTGGGGGTCTTAAGTCCAGTATGAATGTAAATAAATCCCATAATTTGGATGGACAAATCAGAAAATAAGTAAGAAGACCATAAGTCAGAAAATTTTTACCGTAAGCAAGTGATGTTAGGTCATGTTTTTGAGAGCTTCAGTGAAAAGTAAATGTTTGGATATCATTTTTAAAACCTGAACTTGAATTTTTTTTCATATCTTTTGTGTAAGATATGAAAACATGCATGCCACACTATATCAAAATATTCATTTAAAAATATGTTTAGTAATTAAACTGTTGTTGCTTTTAAAAAACCATCAGGTTTTAATGCTGCACCTATATCCAGGGTTTCATTAGCAGTATGACACATTGTGTTATCCTGCTGGAACTGACATTCTCGTTCATGTAAATCTAACACGGCAATAAACTGTTCAATTAAGTTGCAATACACCACACCATCTACAGATTTGCCAAAAAATAAAGGCCCTATTACAGATGCCAGGAGATTGCGCACCAAACCCCAATTTTGTGTATGTGTAATGGTTGTTCATGAAATGTGTGAGGATTTTCAGCCCTCCATATTCAGTTGTTAATGTAGCCATCCAACTGAAACCATGCCTCGTCACTGAAATAAACACGATCCAAAATTTCAATATCATTGTCATCAACAAGAGAACAAAACCGACGACAATACTGTAAATGTTTTCCGTGGTCTACTTCTTTCAGTTCTTGAACCACACCAATGTGATAACCTTGAAATTGTAATTTTTTAATGCCTTGAAAGCTGTAGATAGTGAAACCCCAGCCTGTGAAGATAACTTTCTGAGAGATTTTGTGGGTAAGCGAGTCAAATGTTCTTTCACATCCTCCAGAACTTCCACTACAGTAATGGTCAACCTTTGCTTTCTGATCAGGTACATGCTCAGTGTCATGAAAGTTATTAATCAAACACGATATTGTCGACTTATTAGGAACTGAAGAATAGAGTAATTTTATCCGAACCAAGTCTTTCACTCGTTCATAAGATTTATACAAGCAATAAGTCTCATTAATAAACACACATTCATCTTTGGAAAATGACACAGTTAACACAATAAAAGACAAATTTATAGTATAGCACTAATGGCATAAGGAAATTTCAACTGTGACAAGCTGCTATCCTTCAGTATAGTGTTGCCAAACAACATGTAATGAGAAATAAAATTTACATATGTGTGACTTCTACCTTTTTAATTTTAGTTGCATCCTTTTTGAAACACCTATTATTATTATTATTTTTTTTTTATGGGCGTTGACTGCTAAGGTCCTTAGCCCTTGTCACATTCTTAAAAAGAGGTTAGTATCACCATCAAGGTCATCACATGTAAGAATGTAAAGGGCTCTTACATTTTATTTAAAAGCACAAAAGTACACAAAACACAAAAACAACACATATGGGGTGTAAAGGGTCCCGATCTTAAAATGAAAGAAAATAAAACTCAAGTATATAAATAGAGAAGATAAGTCTCTACAATACCATTATCTCCTTTTACCTGTCTCGCTTATTTTATTTAAGCATCCTCGGGGCAACCAGAACCGCCATCAAGCTGCACATCAATCGCCCCAGGATGCTGTGGCAATTGACTCCCCCCATAAATAATCCTGTAGGACATAACCCTTGGGGTCCTCCCCATGTCATAAGAGCAATCTAATCACCTATTCAGATGGCCAAAGAACCCCTCGGCGGGGAGGCTACCCTTCCTGGTCCAGACCTACTTGGCTTCAGGCATGCATTGCGCATACCCTTAGCCCCGCGCCCTCGGTCCACCCTTGAGGATCCCCCATGACATCATTGGATACACCCCGACCGACTCCCCTACTCTTGCATGCAGGTGAGCCCGGATCGCCTAGGCAAAACGGGTGGACTCCTGTCACTATACGTGCCACGCTTCAAGACTCACATTGTATATATAGAAGCTACTACCCCTTAGAGTTTCTTTAACACAGCTTTACAATTTTTATTTTTACAGTCTTTTAAGAAGTCCACTGGCATGTAGATAAGCAACTATTTTTTCTTCATTTTCATTTTTCAAATCAGCAGCAATATTATTTCTTAGTCGGAACCTCTTTCTGAGGTCTTCATATATGGTACACTCTTCAATTAGATGCTTAACTGTAAATGTTTTATTTCAAACACTGCACATTGCTCTTTCTTCACCAGTTAACAAATATGAATTTGTTATTCTTGCGTGACCGATTCTAAGTCTGATCACAGCCACTTGAGACATGACCGTGATCTGTTTGCCGACGTTGGGTGGAGTGCAGATGGGGAGTACCCATCCTCTTCTCAGTTGTGGAGCCAGGTTGAGGGTGGGCTGCTGTGAGCTTGCTCTGCTGAAGTCTTGCACGGTCTAGTGTAAGTCAGTCACTTCAGCCTTTGGCAGGGATTGTCCCATGAGTAAGGGTGTCGGTGCCCTTACTGCTACGTGCAAGCCCTGGGATGTCAGTATCGTGGATCAGGCAGTACCTGGCTCCCCGGCCCGGTTTAAATTTGTGGGAGGTGGCTGACTGGGGGAACCCAGGCAGGATCAATGATCCGGGACATGCCAAACTGTCTCTCCACCTGCACCTTGTGACATCATGACTGACACAATTTGGGTTTATGGACAAATTACCATCCACACCTAACATGGCAGAGGGTGCATGTAAAAACCCTCGTACGGGAGATTATTATTATTATAATTTTTTTTTTTTTAAGTTTTCAGGGGCATAGACTATTTTGGTCATTAGCTCCTTCCCACATCAAAAAGAAAAAAATATAAAAAAAAAGTAAAAAAAAGTAAACTTAAATCATAATATTTTGCATGAAACTGATTGCTGTTACTTGAATCCTAATTTATACGGAAAAAAAAATAGAAAACGATTACGAAAAAGCTTGATTCTTGAACATACGGATTGATGTTAGTTAGTTTACCTCCTAGGCTTTCCTTTCGGCCATCCTTTTTTGAGTTTTTTCTCCATCCTCCTTACAGTTTCTACTTCAGATGACAATATGTCTGAAGCATCGGACATGGTATCTTCCTCCCTTTCAGACACCAAGATGTTCTACAGCTGACATCTGGTGATGATAATTTTGATGGAGCGGTCAGCATGGATGTTACTGATTCCAAACTCAATTTCTAGTGACATACTTGGCCCGGCTGAAGCACTCGTACTGTCTTTGATGCCCTCTGGGCTTTTGGAGATTCCATAGGTGCCTGTTCAATAACTTCTAGGTCTGGTACTTTCTCTATTGTTACCTGCAACTGCATCGAACTATTTTCACGTTTTCTCTGTGCCACACCCTCCCTTGCCCTGTGGCTGGTCGAAGGAGTTATGGATTTGGCTTTTTCAGATGTTACTTTGTCCTTATGCACATCAGTTGGTGGTCCCATGATCGTGGGTTTTGTTGTTTCTTTTTGTGGTGGGCGTTCCATCCCAACATCCATCCGCATATGAGTTTTTGCAAGAGTAATTATTTTCTTTCGCTGACTAGATTCAATCTTTGTTTTGATTATTCTTTCTATCATAGTTGCAAGGCTTGGTGCAAGTGTGGAAAGCAGCTGCTCCACGTTAACTTTGGATGACGCAGGGGCAGCAACTGCTTCAGCATATGTTGTTGTTGGTCGAGGAGTTCTACTACTAACGATTTTCCTCTCTTCAGGTTAACTTATTTTTTGCAGTGTCTTGACTTCCTGAATTGCCTGCCGTCTCTAATTTATATACAGGGCAGTTTCTTGAACAACTGTTATGATGTCCTTTGCAATTATTGCAAACAGGAGGATCTTTATACAGATCACCTTCATGAGTTTCAACTCTGCACACACAACTTTCTTGCCTTACAAATCTGACTGCAGTGTGTCTGAAATGTTGACATTTGAAACATTGCATAGGTTACGGAATAAATGCACGCACATCCAGACGGTGTATTCCAGCACGTACTCTTTCAGGAAAGTTAGGTTGATTGAAGATTAACACATGTGACACTGAAGGAAAAACTTCACCATTTCTCCTCATGGTTAACCTGCGGCAATGAGTCACTCCTTGACTCGATATCTCCTCTACTATTTCCTCTTCCGTGCAATTAAGAAGGTCACGGCAAACAACGACTTCTTTTGATGAGTTAAGTGCACTGTGTGGTTGAGCAGACACAGAGAACTCACGGATCTTGTTTATATCTTGAACCTTTAAGCTTTGATTATCATTTACAGTTTCGACGTACAAACTGTTAAAACTCTTGCGAATCTCCTTAACAGGACCACCAGCACAATTTGTAATTTCTCGGGCAATCAAGAATGAACTGACTTTCTGGAAGTTTCCATTTTCTCTCGTTATCACAAGATGCCTAGGTTTGGGTGCATTGTTGCTGAACAGAGCTTTACGCAGATCTTTTCTAATTTTGTCAGTCTTTCTTAATCTTCTCAAATTCCTTGCTGCATTTCCTCTTCACTTCTGGCAAATTGGATGTTTCTAAACAAGGGTATTTACAAGCACATTCTATTTTTTATTTAATTATTAATATTTTATTTTATTTATTTTTTAATATTCATTTTTATTATTATATTATTTTAATTTTATTATTGTTAATTTATATAAATAAAACTAATAATGATGTCAGTGTAGCACATAAATTGATTTTATATGACAAATAAAAATTGTATTTATTGTGTTGTGTTTTCTAGTCAATGATGCATAATAAAAATTATAGTGGATATAAAAATTTCAGTTTGACAGATTACACTGATCTACAATGATTTTGTTAAATGAGAATGAATAACGGATTCTTAAAGTATTTTTCATGCCGATTTTAAATATATCAGAATTTTTCTATCAGGCTTAGTTTTTTGTAACTACCATTCTTATTTTCAGGTAGTATCATGCATGAACTCCATAAGCATAACATTTTGTGAACGTATTTTATTATATTATTTATCAGCTAAATAGCTTTTGTTTATTTATTACAATCTCTTAATTGTTGTCACAGTGATTTGTTAGACTTTAGTCATCATGTTTATTATTTACACACTAATTAATATGAACAAGTATGTGACTCATGCTTCCTATCTTCATCTTACTATAAACCTTTGTACAGACTAGAGAAATATTTTTAATTCTCATTCATTTGCGAGTTTTCATGTGTGTAAGATTCAGTTTTGTAGCTGACTTTCGTATTTGCAGGTATATGTTGTTTAGTAAAGTGAGTGTAATTCCAGTGGTTTAGGGAGAACCAAAAGATCACACTACAGACTGTTATTTTTATTAAAAAAGATATCTGGGATAACAGCTAAAACTAGATGTACTGTTAAATACCCTGATATTCCCTCTGCCATGCGGCCAGTGCCACACAGCCAAGAGCTTCCAATTCCAGTACCACCAGAAACATGGAACTTAGTTGAAGATGAAAATGTCAAATCTTATGCTGACTTATCAGGCAATGAAGAAAGTGATCCAAACTTTTTAGAAAATAGATATACTGAACTCCACTTAATTAATTAGAGTTGAATGATCTGGTTCGTGATCTAAATTTATTAAAGAATCAAGCAGAAATACTGGCATCAAGACTGAAAGGATGACATCTTATACAACTAAACACTAAAATAAGTGCTTTTCGTGACAGACAGTCAGAATTTGAACATTTCTTCTCTCAGTACAAAAACTTAGTATACTGAAATGATGTGGACTCTTTACTGGAAGCTTTGGGACATATGCACCATCCTGACAAATGGCAACTTTTTATTGACTCGTCAAAGCTTAGTTTTTTGAAAGCAGTTTTACTTCACATTGGAAATAAATACCTATCAATATCATTAGCATACGGAGTTCATATGAAGGAGTGTTTTGAAAATATGAAACTTGTGTTGAGCAGGATTCAGAATGAAAAATATTTATGCCATATTTGTGGAGATCTGAAAGTAATAGCAGATACACTAATTTCTGTTACTTTTTGTGCGAGTGGGATAGCAGGAATAGGAAAAACCATTACATAAAAGAGCAGTGGCCAAAGAGAGAGGCACTGACAGTAGGAGGGAAGAATGTTGTTAGTCAGACATTATTAAAATCAGAAAACGTTTTCTTCCGCCACTACACATTAAGCTACGTTTATTCAGAAATTTTGTTAAAGCAATGAATCATAATGGTGCAGGGTTTCAGTTTCTAAAAAACAAATTTCCTAATGTAAGTGATGCTAAAATAAAGGAAGTAATTTCAAAATGTGGTAAAGAACTTCCTGGGAAACCATAAGGTCAATAACTACAGAAAACTTGTGAGTGAACTGCTTCAAAACTACAAAGAACTTGGGTGAAACATATCACTTAAAATCCATTTCTTACCTTCACATTTGGATTTTTCCCCTATCAATCTCGGCGCTGTTAGTGATGAACATAGAGAATGCTTTCACCAGGAGATATCTACAATGGAAATGCAATACCAGGGAAAATAGAACCCAAAAATGTTAACTGACTACTGTTGTTGGAATCTAAAAAGGGATCTACCTACAGCAAATTACAGCAGAAAATCCAAAAGAAATAGATTTTAGGTGAGTACAAAATGCATGTAATGTATTGTCATATTTTGTTCATCATACATATTTTGTTTCAAAAGAAATTTCAGTTACAAGAAAACTGAGCCTAATTGAAAAAATCTATTAACATATTTAAAATAAGCATAAAAAATACTACGAGAATCAGCCATTCACTCTCATTTAACAAACAAAAAATTAAATTTTGTTGACCACTGTTATAATTAAGTATACAGTATTTCATTCAGCAGATTAATAGTTCTGTTATTTCTTTGACGGTTTTGTTTGTAATATTTTATAGCTATTTTTATTTTGTTTATTTTGTTTATGATTAATACAGCTGAAAATGTAAACAATGTTAAATTGGTCAATGAAATGGACTTGGAATATGTTTATTATGAGAAGAATTGAAAAATAGGATAGCCGTACAGTTTAAAAGATTCTGACATAGATGAAAAATACTGCAGAAAAAACTAACTGCTGAGTTATTTAACAACAGGTGTACCAAATAAATTTGTTAATTTTCAGTTTACTGAATTTAGAGTTTTTAAATATAATTTTGTGACCATTGAAATAGAACCAGGGAAAATAGAACCCAAAAATGTTAACTTACTACTGTTGAAATCTAAAGAGGGATCTACCTACAGAAAATTACAGCAGAAAATCTAAAAGAAATAGATTTTAGGTGAGTACAAAATGCATGTAATGTGTATTGTCATATTATGTTCATCATACCTTTTTTGTTTCAAAAGAAATTTCAGTTACAAGAAAACTGAGCCCAATTGAAAAAATCTATTAACATATATGAAATCAGTTACACTAAGCAGTTAGTTTTTTCTGCAGTATTTTTTCATCTACGTCAGAATCTTTTAAACTGTAGGGCTATCCTATTTTTCAATTCTTCTCATAATAAACATACTCAAATTCCATTTCATTGACCAATTTAACATTGTTTACATTTTTTCTTGGCTATTTTGTACTTTGAAATAAGGGCTTTTATATTATCTATGTATTATATTTCTGTTTTAATTTGTCAAAATAATTATGGTATCTGTCCTGATGCAGGTCACTTGCTTTGTTCTGTCCCTTGTTTTTGGTCTATTTCTATTTTCAGCTAAACTTTGACTTCTTGATAGCTACTGTTTCTTTTTATTGTGTGTTCTTTTTTTTGCACCCTTACTGATCAGTCTAGCAGTTTTTAATTGACCTTCTCCTTTTGTGATTTGCCCCAGCCAGTTAGCTTACTGAGTTATTCTTATCAAGCTCATACTTTTGTTTTTTTCTTCATTTCTCTCAACCTTTTTAACACACTCTAGTTTCTTCCAAGCTACTATTTCAAGTGCCTTCAATATTTCTTTATCTTTTTCTCTTAGTTTCTGGTTTCACATCTGTGTCCAAGTACACTTCAAATATACTTGTAATACTTCTTCAATTCTAACTTTATCTTATTATACAGTAAATATTTTTTCTGTTAAATGCCGTTTATGTAATTGCTATTATTGTTTTTATTTTGTTTTCACTTTTGTAATATTCTGTCAATATGGAATTTCTGTACATGCACTGTTTTACTTGTTGAATTTATTCTTTTTTTGTGAAGACATTCATTGACTTTTTGTCTCCTGTACGTATTAGCTCAGTTTCCCTAACATTTATTTCATACATATTTCATAATGAGATAAATCATATCTCAAATATTCTGTGTTTCGTATACTTAAAAACACCATGTAATGTACAAATCTTAAAAAAAAAGTTTTTTCCCCCTGCTCCAATGCTGATCTCTTCAGCTATTTTCTAGAGAAGTTTTTATCATACACTCAACACACAATTTAAACAAGGTTAGTGGTAGACAACACCCTTGCCTTACTCCTCTTCCTTGGTCAAACCACTCAGTTTGATTGCATTCTTTCTTTTCTGATCAGCTGCAATTCTTTAATTGGTCTTCTATCTTTCTAGTCTACTCTTTGGCTTTGCAATATTTCAGTTATTTTAACCCATTTGGCACAGTTAGATGCTTTTTCCTTATATATAAAACATAATACTTATTTCTTTACTTCTTTCTATATACTTTTCACCATTAGTTTGGATTATACCAATCGGAATAAAAACAGGTGAGGAAAAACCAACTCTGTGTAGTCTAGTTACAATATGCACTGTATTGCAGAAATTATTTCAAGCATATGTGAATAATTACTGTAATTATTATTATTTACTAAAGTTTAGATATTTAGATGATATTATGATTGTATCATTGTAGTAAGTTGTCAGCATATGTCTGTTATCTATATTAATAGCAAAATATTTTTTTTCAGAGCAACATTAGGCAGAGTGTGTATAAAATTGGTTGTAGTTATGGGTATAACATGGGTTGTGGATGTAATATCATGGGTAGTCGGTGGTCCTCACTATTTATGGTACTTAACTGACTTAATAAATGCACTTCAGGGTGTTATGATATTTGCTGTGGTCGGATGTCAACCCCAGGTAAAAATATATTTTTTTATTCTTTTATTTAATTTAATCAACTTTTAGATATTAAGTACTACGAAATGTTAAAAATTTTGTTATATATTTGCTATTGCTTAAATGTGCAAAGTAAATATTTTTTATGGCTTCCATAATATTTTTACTAACGCTTGAATATTTATACTTGATTATGATATTAATTGTAATTGATAGTTTATAACAAAGCTATATATATATATATATATAACAAAAATCCAGCCTCTCTAGCCAGAACCTGTACCCTTGGAGCTCAGGTCAGCCCAGGCAAATCCCAGAGTCAACTCAGGGGCTCCTCAGGGCCTACCCGATGGCTGCAGAGCTTGCTTCACTCACCATTCCCAATTTTCTAGGAGGACCAGCGGCCTGGACACTTGCAGAGGTTGCTTCAGTTGCCAATCCCATCTACCCAGAGGGCTCTGCCCCCTGGACCCCCGCACCGTACATTATCCTCATAGTTGTGAGAATAATACTGATAAATAATAATTATAGGATTCAGGCTTTATAGAAACCTGAAAAAGAAACTAAATTACAAAAGATAGAATAATAGTAACTATGGTAACTAAAGTACACACACCTTTGATGATGAAAAATTCATAACTTATTCCTTGCCAAGGAGGCAAAAATTTAATAATGAAATAAAAGGATTAATCTATTTTTCCCTTAATGAATATCTTAGATTCACAATTTCACCCTCCTTGGGGGCGAAGAAATAATGATTACTTTTAATATTTTAACCTTGAAGGGAGCTATGGCTTTAATTAATGGCTTAAAACCTTCCCTGGGATAACACAAATGTATCCTACAAATTTGAAAGTAATCATTCAGTTAGTTCTCGAGTGATGCAATAACAAACAAACAGACAAAATTATATATATATTTCTGAATAACCATGATCTGTTATATCAAGATTGTATCTGATGCATAGAAAAGTTAGCCTTCAACCTACTAACAAGTACCCTGTTTGAATTTTGAAAATCGGACGATTGTTTGCAGAGATATAAGAGCACTCCAGTGGCACCCCGTTTGTTACCGGTTGATGGTGATGATTGGTCTACCCTCCCACGAGGTGCTCGCATACCTCACCTCTCTAGCCTCACACGCAGTCTCAACGGGAAGCCCATTATTGTTAAACAGATTTTTTTTTAAATTTACTTAATATTATTTTATTTAACATACATTTCTTTATTATTATTATTCATTCACTTGATTTGAATCATTCAATTCAAACCCAGCTTATACAATGATGGAGGCTCACAGTTCATTAAAGTTTGTGCTTCAATCTGCAAATCTCCACTACTACATTTATATATACTGTATTTTTTTTTGTGACTTAAATATATCGAGATTAAATATATCTAAAATACCTTCTCAGTTATGCCAAGACACATGGGTAAAAATTTGGTTACAGTTGATCAGGTAATCTTTTTGTTTATCCCGAACAAACAAAACCCCCCCTTCCTCTTTATATAATAATATATATATTTATTATTTTCAGTAGTTTTAATAATAATAATAGAGATTACATACAAAACAGAATTTAAAGTAAATCGTCAGGATTTATTTGCAGGTAGATAAATAATGAAAACCAGAATTCAGTCCCATTGACAAAAGACATAGCATAACCGGTATTCTTAACGCTTTTAACCACTAATCTTGTATTACCAACAACAGTACAATAGATAAGACAAGTATAAAGTTCTCTGACTGCAAATATCTTTGCTGTTCACAAATAAAACTACCCTAACAATTTATGAATGAATGAAATTCAGTACATTATCTCATTCACTGATAGTCTTACAGTAACTCATTGAACCATTTCCTGTTTTCGTACACTGGAATTACTTGTAACATCACCTTAACTGCGTCAAACCTAAACTACAAATTTGCTACTTCACTGACCTGCTCGCAGAATACTCTTGCTGACTGACAGCATAATGTCTCTCTAGACTGATTCACAGAACTCATCTTGCAGACTCACTTCACCGACTGACATCATAATGTCTCGCTTATACTCATTTCGCAGAACTGCTCTAGACTGGTCTTCCCCATAGTTTTTATACTCCTATCTTCTTTACCTGCTGGACCAGACCCAATTCAAAGCATGAGAATGATTGTCTGACCTCATATGTCCCCATGAAATTCTAAACCTTGTTCTGGTAACTCTTCTCATGGAACAACATTTGTTTAGGTGTGTCAGTATCAGTACTACAAAAGACCATTGTAAAATGGACCTGTTACCTTTACTAAAAAGGTTCCTTTTATCCCCTTTCTGGATTTTTCCCATTATTATATTTTCTACTACTTTCTTCTTAATTGACAGGAATCCATTATTCAAGTCCGCTATACTGTTCTTGTTACAATATACATTGTATATATATATATATATATATATATATATATATATACATTGTATATATATATATATACAATATACATTGTATATATATATATATATGCATTATTTTATTGAAATTAATCTTTTTAAGATTCATATTATTGCTCTGTACTGTTAAATTATATTTTAATTCTATTAATATAAACCACCTAGTACAAAATATTGGGATAAGACATATCTTAATTTAATCATGGATGTTCTTTCATGGTATCCTGCATCATCAGTCATGATTAAATTATTTAATTAAACTACATAAAAAAATAGTAAAATAAACTATGTTATATATAGTCGATTTTAATTTTTAATTTGCAGTTTAATAAAATAATTCAATCATGAATGATGAGATCCCGCAAAAGTACTATTAATTAAAATTAAAAAAAAAAATCTTTATTTTTTAATTTTAAATTAAATTAATACACAATTTTCATTACTTTAGTATTTATAATATGCAGTTTAATTAAATATTTCAATCATGAATAAAGATGCAGGATCACATGAAAGTACATTATCATAAAACTATGATTATTTGTAACATAAGATTTGAGTATGAGCTGGTCAGTATAAAATTGTTCATTAATTTAATGGTCCCATTCCTGGATTAAGATGGTTTTACTGTCCCTCTGTCAATGGATTATACGTTTCTCATTATCCACCCTCTTATCCTTGCTGATGTTCTAAGGAGTTTTGCTAGATATTAACTGGATCAGTGGTATGAATGCAGGAACCTCTTGGAATTTGCAACTGTAATATTTGTGTGACTTTTTTTTTGTTCCAACCTGTCACTTTAGTGCTAATCTGATAAATTCAGATCACCTGATCAGTATATAAATTTAATTGAACAATTAGAGTTATTAAAAATAATTTTTTTACGCATTATTATTTATTTCATATTTCACATTTAATAATCATTTATTTTTAACTGTGTAGCTCTGTAGGTTTATATTTGAATTATCATTATTTAGTTATCCTGTTCTTAATATAACATCTAAGAATAGAACCCATTACTGAACAAGTTAAAATTACTTTTAAAAAAATTAATATTCTGTTTATAATTTTTTAAATCAAGCAAAACATTTCTGTTTAGATTTATTTTGTCATTGACTGGTATGTTTATTAATAAAATATTAATAATGTGTATTGAAATTACAATCTGTATTGTTAAGTTCAATGATTTAAGAAAACAATTTATTATATTTTGATTCAACCATTGCCATTTAACCCTAAATTGACTCCCATCAGTATCTGTGATGCTACACTCTGGTATAGCTGCCACAATGAATCTTGAAGCTCGGACTACAATGGCTAGTACAGTACCTATTATTCAAACCGAAAGCATTATTTGGTTTGGTTTCCACATACAGAACAAATTGCTTTCTTGTAACTACAACTTATTATTTTATGTTACTAGATGGTATTATGGATTACTTTTATATATTTTCTAATTCTGTTGCTTATACTTTATAAATGCCATAAAAAAAAAATGTTATTGTATATTTTTAAATGTTATAAAAATGTAGGCATATTCTCAAAAGACTATTGCAATTATGTCAGAAAGCACTATTGCAATTATGTCAGAAATGATCAATTAACTAACATTATAATTGTGTAACATATATATATATATATATATATATATATATATATATATATATATATATATATAATCCTTCATGATTTTATTTATTGTAAAAATAAACATGGACAAGTCAAGTATTATAACTCAGGAAGTGAGCACTTTTCTTAGAATCATATCAAGAAACATTTAGCTATATTGTTTGCTAATATTTTGCTAATTGTTTGCAACTGTGATGTAACTTATTTATAGTATATGAGTTTATATATATATTAAATCATATATATATATATATACTTAAATCAAGTTAAATTTAAAAAATTTTTAAATGTAATATAATGTTCAAAATATTAGCTATACATTGAGATTGTTAAAATTTCAAAAAATTGTGTTTTTTGATACAATACTAACTAACCCCCACTATACATCTTACGAAGGCCCATTCACTGTTAGGTAATGAAGTAAATATTATGTTAAAAGAATAGTAGAATGATTCAAATTACAGCTATCACTGCCGTGACACCAAGCATCAAGACTGGTTGCACCACCTGTGAAGCAGTGTCGGACTCACTAACAGGTTCTCCAAGATGTTATTAAGTGCATATATGTTCCTGTGCACAACCGATTAACCTCCATTCATCCTGGGAACTGCTTAAACAGCATTACTTCAGGAAGGGGAAAGTACCCACACACATAATTGGTCACCGCAATCACAACTGAAACATCCAAACACACACTCGTGCAATACCATGACAAGGAGTACCAAATCATTCGCACCTCACAACAAGGGAAAAACTACATGTAACACAGAATTTTTTTTCCCCATACTGTGAACACTCATGCAACCACAATAACCAACACCAAGAGTACAAAATCACACAGACTCACAACACAGAACTTACCAATTGGCAACTGTCTTCCATAGTAATGAGAACACCATCGGGCACCAGGAACAGAGTGCCCACGCACCAAGGCGACCCCCAGACGTTCAGGCCCCAAGTCGCTGGGGCACAGGCCTGTCAGCGCCAGCACCCTCCAACGTCTCCTTCATGTTTGTTCTGCAGCTGTTAGTTCTTCTATTATGAATTTATTGAAACTTGCAATTGCCGTCCACTGCTGTACTACCATTAGGACGATGCGCTGGAGTTCCTCTGGCGTGAACCATATCCTCACGGTCCAGTACATCCAACATACGCCGTCGAGCAGCCTCAAATGTCGCACAAGAAAAGAAAACATGGTGACGATGTGAGAAACGTAATTAAACGCGTTCCTCACATCTAACGCCACCATCGCGCACTTCTTCCCTTCAGCAACAATATTACGGGCCGCATCAGTCACCCGCCACCGCGTCCAATGCAGACTTTCCAGCTTGGAAGCCAAATTGCCTCATCGAAAAGCCGCCAATGTCCTCAATTATTCGGACTAATCGCTACTGTATCATTCGCTGCATGATCTTTCCCATCGCATCAATCATCGCCAGGGGCGAAAGGAAGATGGGAGAGCCGGATCGTGGCCAGGCTTCAGTACTAGGACAAGACTTGTCTCTTCCAAAGTTCAGGAAGAGCCCCTCTTCCAAACAGGCATTATATGTCTCTAGAAAAACATCTAAATGTGCCACAATTGCCAGCTTGACCACTAAATTTGGCAAGGCTTCGAGCCTGGGGCCTTATCACGCGGTAGGCATTCCACTGCCTGAACAAGTTCCTCTTTAGTAAACAGCAGAGGACTTTCTACCTCATCTACATCCAAAAATACCCCTTCCCCATTGGAAAATAAACCATTTATTATAGCCTGTACTTCCTTGACTTTTGAGGTAGCACAATCTCTCGATTTAAGGGCACTTTTAACTAGGATTTTATAAGGCTTACCCCACGAGTCGTTAGCGATCTCCTGGATTAATTTTCGCCAGCAGGCCCTTTTACAGTTTTTTATAAGTTTCCAGAGCTCTCTCCCACACCCCTTGTACCTGTTTGTACAGTACTCTCTGGCAGAGTTGTAGTACACTCTTTGAGCCTCCCGTCTGGCCCTCAGGTATTGTTTCCGATTTTGCATGATCTCCTCAGTTCACCAATAAACGGAAGGGCGTCCGCTCCTGATGTACCTTCGGGGGAGGAGATCATCGCAGGCCTCCACCAAACAGCGGACTTTCTGTTCTGCGGCGGTAACCTCAGTAACTTTGTTGAAATTAAGTCCCCTAATAAATGCATAAGGTTCGATTCTGCTCACGCTCCAGCCATCTATATAAGCGGCCACATCCAGGTGCACTCTGTCTATCATCCTCCACGGTAATACATTTTGCCTGGTGGTCACTTCCAGTAAAATCCTCTGATACCAGCCAGTCACCAATCCTCGCCGCGAGGGTGGGGGTGGCAATGGTAACATCAATGGTTGATCCAAAGGTGCCTCTTCGGTAGGTAAAAGTGTTCCCCTCATTAATACACACTAAGTCCAGGAATGCAGCTATCTTGGTCAACAGTCTTCCCCTTGCGTCCGTTCTGGTAGAACCCCATGTCGTCGACCACGCATTGAAATCACCCGCAATCAATGCATGTCGTCGCATAGCTATGTCTCCAGCAAGCGCAGACAATACCTCCTTAAACCGTCCAGTACTCACTTTAGGCAACAAGTAGCAGCTTTATACATAGGTTCCGGCAATCCTAGCCCGAACAAAACCATACTTGCATAATGGCTCAAGAATCAGCAGAGGAGAGCACACCATATGGTCGATCTACCATCCGCTGACTCCAACCAGTCAGCCACGCCGGGTCGGATATGGTTCAACGATGACTGCTATATCAGTACTGATCTCTGAAACACTACGTGCCAAAATATCTTGGGCAAGTGCCGAGTGATTCAGATTTATTTGAACAATCTTCATTTCCGAATAGAAGAACGCCCGGTTTTCTCCGGTTCGCCGTACTCCTTGTAGTTGCAAGACTCTTAGGGCACGCAACAGAGCCAGTACGGTGCCCCTCAGTCTTACATGTCAAGCACCTAGGTCCCTTCATGCACTCAGGCAGCCCAATGGTAATCTTCACCACAATTAAAACTGGTGTTTTCCCTGTTTATACCACTACAATTTCTGGCGGGGTACCCCAATTTGAAGCACTAATAGCATTTTAATGGGGTCTCAATAGAATCTTCCCGGCAAGATACAAGCTGTATCTTTACTCTACCGTTACTCATAATGTCAGCGGACAAAGCCGTGGAGAGCCGACATGTGGCAATCTTAGTCTCCCTGAAGCCCTCCCTGATGAAGATGCCAGCAGCATCTATACTGGGTAACTACATAATCCTTCCAAGCTCCAGGAGTACATCCTCGGAGTCAATATCTTTCTCAAGATCGCGTATACGTAATGCTGCCATCTTTGTTTTAGATGTGACATTATTCTATTTGAAGGCAGATGTCACTGCCTGTTTGAAGGTTCCAACCGTATCCTTTTCTTCTTTAACCCGTATCTCCATGGCATTCCCAGCCTTTCGGATTGAGAGAATTTCCGTAGCACTAGGCACCGCAACATCAGTTTTGAGTGCCTTCAGCAAATCTGCATATGAGGTAGTCACGAGTGACTTAATGACAAGCGTCTCGGTCGTATGATGCGGATCCGCAGGCTTTTCAGTCTTCCATGCACTGGGGAATTTACCAGCAGTAAATAATACGTTTTGCCTGCCTTTCTACCCTCACAATCGAGGATTTTCCTCATATAAGTGGCAGTGTTTACTCCGTATACTTCGACCTGCAGCATCCCAAGGTGTCCACCACTGTTTTTCCCCACTTTGTCAACCACTTCGACAAGTGTTTGCACCAAGTCACCGGCATCACCAGAATCTGGTACCACTACTCCCACTTCGTAACCAACTAAGTTGGCTTCCAAGGTAGCTGTAAGAACATTCCTGGCCACCACCCCAGAACCCCTCAGAAGCCAGGACATCTATGAGTGTCTGGCCACCAATCCGTTAGGTAGGCGGCCAGCAGTCGCCTCATATAAATCCACCACTGCCATTGTATCCACAGTGCCATCTCTTTTATCAGGCAGGCCAACTACTGTACCTTTTTAGTCCAAAGGTTCTTTATAAAGCCAACGAGTTGCTGTGGTGATACCCCGTTTTCTAGCGCATCTATAACTGGGTATCCAGTCATCACAGTCGTCTGTGTGGTAGACTCATCAGTCTGTTTCCTTTCAGTCCCATGAGCAGATTTATCATACACCTTCTTGAACTCCTTAACCGTTGTAAACAGTTCTCCCTCTATCTCTTTAATTGCTTGTTTTACATTTTTATCTATATGTCTTCCCAAGTCAGCCATTAGACACTGTAGCTTCCTGGCATACTCCTTTAAGCCACGGAGCTTAGATTAATAAGCCAGGGGGCTTAAATTCATACATAAAGCTTAAAAATTTGCTAGTTTTAAGTCTTGTAAGTAATAATTTTAGCGGGTGACTGAATTTTGAACTGTAAAAATGCTATGTATGTTGATTTTGATTTGAGACATGTGATTCTGAATCTGGATGTTCACAGAAATTGAAGATAAAAAAATATCCTTCTATGAATAACTAAATTCAAAAATTTGGATGTCATGTTAGATTTTATTAGCAACTTAAAAATATGAGTTAGCACAGCATGCTAATTAATCCTAGATGTATGGCCATTCATTTTGAATTTTACGCACAGTCCCACTTATTGATACATTAATATGCAGAGTTCTTAATTTGGGAAGCACACTGTTGGCTGTGGATCCATATTTACCAGACAAAATTCTCTGGTATCACAGGCAACAGCTAGCACCCAATGACTTGGAGGTATTGACAAATTTTCACTGTTTCAGCTGATCGTGGTTTAAACTAGAGTTGATGATGCCCTTATTGTTTAGAACAAGCAGGAAGTTTTGTTTTCAGCCTTCTTTCCTACTGGATGAGTATTTCAACTTGAGTTTGCAGTTAGTGGAATCTGCTCTTTGTCCCTATAGGTCAGATCTTGGCTCTCACTACAAACAGGTGTCTTCGGGTTGGATCAGGTCCCTGTGATTGGTTGTTCATTGATGGAATAGTTGTGTCTCATGTGGTGAGTCAACTGAAGCAGGATTGGCTTCAACAAATTAAGATTGGCTTTATTGTAAACTGGGGTGACAGTTTATATTACATATTTCAGGTTTTGGTACCACAAGGGGATATAATGATACACTTATAGTAGGCAAGTGATAACAACAATGCAGTTAAGAGCTAATTGGCAGCAATCATTATCAAACATGTGGTTCCATAGATACAGACTACTATCAAGCACATACCTGAATGGAATTCTTTGTGCTATGTGCATGCTTATTTATTATCACTATCATTTGCCTGGGGAACCTACAAGTACATATTTTAAAAAAAAATATTTTTTTATGTATTCTTCCATTTATTTACTTTTTTCACAGGTATGGGCAGCAGTTAAAAGACTCTGGTGTTTGCAAGAGTCACCATCTGAAGGTGGAGCTGCTAGATCCTCTTCATCTCATGCGATGCCTTCTGTTGGTGTTGAACAAAATACTACAACTACAACTAAAGGAATTGAAACATTGTGCTGACATTAATATGTCAAAAAAATTATTTTATATATTTTTTGGTGTGTATTTATAAAAGCAGATTATACAGACATGAATTATAGATTATGCTAAATCACTAACCATAAGTTAGAAGGATGTTCCTATTAAAAATTGACTTAATTACTGGTAATACTAGGATGTATCAGTTTTTAATCAATTATTTATATTAATAATTACTTAATTACAGTTAGTTGTTTATTAATTTTTAATTATTAGTTGACTATATTAGTTATATATACAGTATCATTTGTTGTAAGTAAATAATAAATTTTAAATAGCACAAAAATCATGAGTTTTGCATGAGGGTGGTGTAACGTTACAACGCCTTAATGCTTAGAAATTTGGTGGGCAGTCTAATATTGTTATTAAATGTTTTCAGTCCTTTTGTTGTTATTATAGACTGGATTAAATTATATTTAATTATTTTTGTAGAGATTTAATCTACTTTAAAAAAAAAGTATCAAGAGAAAAATGTTATTTGTGTTGTATTCTTAAAATGAAATTGTGAAACATATTTTGTCCATTTTTTCTACTTAATGCAGAGTTAAGCTTTTTTCTAACAATAATCAAAATTTGTAAATGTTTAATTAAAAAAAATTACTGTAAAAGTTATTTTATTTGTATGCATTTTATAGTAGAAAATATTTTAAAAAATTAATCATTTGTATTTAGTGATGAAAGTCTGAATAATATGGATGCTGATCTTCCAATGTTAGTTTTATTTTATGGTTGTCTAATATGACAGATTCCATATAAAATAGTATTATAGTTTGGCACTTAGCGCGATATCAGGCTTTCATTATGAATGATACGTTTATTTTTTGATTCTGTGAAGTAATAGCAATATTACTTTATTAATTTAATTCAACTCATCTTACATGATTCTTATGTTAGCTAACCTTACCTAAAATTTCTTTTTTTCATGATCTTTTATTACTTAACATTGAACTTAAGGGTACATTTTTGTGTGTAAATTAAGTACTGTTTATAGTTGAAATCTTGTTTTCATGTAAGTGAATTTATAAAGAATTGATTTTTTACCAAAGATATAACTTTTGTTTTTGTTCATAAATTTATTCAGAGGATTAAATTTTAAGATTGTTTGTTATTATTAATATATTCATATAAAAATCTAATTGTAAATCATATTCATCTTGAGAAAAACAAAATAATGATCTCTTTATGTAAGATTATTCTTTTTATTGTCATTGTATGCTATTTCATTTTTTGTTACACTTTGTTTTAAAGCATGGTTTGATAAAAACTTTAAACTTTATTTGTTTACATGATTATTTATTTTAATATTAAGACTGGTAGTTTTATACATTTGTATCTCTTTCTTTTTATTTGTATAATGTTATTAAGCCATGTGTTTATATCTAATATATTGCCTTGAATGGTATTAACATCTCTGTACAAAATTTTCTGCATAGTATATTTACCTTGCATTATTCAGTTGGAATGAGACAAGAGTCGGATGGCAAATTAACCCTAGATTCGTAACCATATGATTTTGCACTCACCATTCATAACCATTAAAATATAAATTTTACTAAATGTTTAATTTTTACATTTTGTATTGATAAAGTGCATGTGTGTGTGTGTGTGTGTGTGTATATATATATATTATATATATATATTTCTACAAAACATTAATAAAACTAATGCTGGGAATGCTGTTTCTAAAATAAAAGTAGACTGCTGTATATAATTATATACATGTTTGTCAATCATATTATACCACACAAAAAATTTTTTTTTTTAATTTTAAAACCAAAACATGTTAAATAATTGGTACAAAATATCTGTAAATGATGCTAAAACTAAAATAAAACAAACTTATATATTTCAAATACTAATAATCATAAATGGTTTTATAAAAAAATATGAATTTAAATTTATTATAAAAAAGTATCTGTATTACAATTTTATTTGAATTTCACCCATTTTAGTGAGAGGAACAATTTACATACTATTTTGCTCAGTGCTCGAGAAATATGCTTTTCACACTTGTAATACGAATACTGTATTCTCCTCTTTTTGGATGAACAAATTGAGCATATCTTCCTTCACCTCTTCTTCCATCGCCACTGGACCAGGAGGCTCTACTGCAACACCGATGTTTGGGCTGGCAGGAGCGACATCTGGGACACCGGCGGCGTCTTGTTCAGTGGCAGCATTTGGGTCTTCTGCAGGATCTGGTCAAATATAATTTTGATTTGGAGCCTGTGTATTATAACACTGTGGGATTTTTTCCAAGAATTTCACAAATTGTAATTTTAAGATTTCATTGTAGTGTTTTGATTTGGAGTCTTTCCCATAAGAAGGGTTCCATTAGGTCTTTACTGAGAGATTTTGTGAATTCTCTTCGTGAAAGTGGCGTTTTGTTTTTTCTACACTATTTTATGTACAGTTTTTATGTTACATGTATGTTTGTATGTATATGACATATGCATTCTCAAATGTATTGTTTATTATGCCATAGAAGTAGCAAAGTGGCCATCTTTGAATTTTATAATTACAAGATATGTTACTCGACATTGCGTCAAAAGTATCAACTACACCTTTAGTGGCGTTGTAGAAGTTGACAATATCTGGCTTTCCGGATTCCTTTGTTATGGTGTCTTGTTCAAGAGTGGTTGATAACAAATAAACCATTTTATTTTTGTTAGCTTTGTAAGATAGCTTTTCAGTAAGTCTTTGGCTAATGGTACAGAAGAAAACCAGTTATCCATCGTAACATTTCTGTTTGAGCCATGGATATTTTTGTCAGGGTTTTTACAAAGTACATGCCTAACGAAAGTCCAAAAGTGTTGGAATGTTTCCCTAAATAAGGCATAGTATCGATCGTGTATTTTGTTTTTACATCACATAAAATGACAATTTTCATTCCATACTTGTTAGGCTTGGATGGCAGGTACATCCAGAATGGACAACAACCTCAGAAACCAATTAACTGTTCATCAATAGTTACATATGAAGCAGAAATTTAATTTATCTGCCAAGCTTCAATAAACTGATCCCAAATGTCTCTAATAAGTGCAAGTTTATCAAGAAGTTTACGGGCAGGTTGTGTAGACTTATCATCAAACCTAAGACAATTTAGTAAGAAATCAAAATGATTTCGATTTATGACAGAAACATGCCTTGTTCCACTAAATGTACAATCAAAAAGTTCTTTTGAATTTAAATGGTTATCCTTCATAGCTGCGGATGTATGCAGTAGACCCAATAGTGCCTGACACTCATTAGTACTAGTAGGCTTTACTATGGCTTTGTTATCATTGGCATATTTTTCTCATTTCAATTCAATTTCAACATTGGCATGAGTTACTATTTGGTTTATCATATATGTTGATGTGTACAACTTGAATGCACCGATTATCGTTTGAATAGGTATAGCATTGTTTATAGGCCTCTGCCTAAAATTAAATCTCTTCTAGTCACTCTAAAGAAATGTGTTTTACATTTAGATGACCAAATGTGCCTGTTTTTTCCTCTTAAAGTCCTCGTTTCAGGTAAAACAATATTTTTATTGCATTTCAAAGAAGACAAGTTTAAAGTACAGTTAGAACTATTAGTACAAGTTTTAGCACGGAAATCTTTGATCAGTTCTCTACATTCTTTAGGATCCATTTCCTCATCAGAGTTTTCAGATGAAGTAGAGCTCTCCCCATCAAACATTTGGTAATCGGGATCATCATTTTCTAGTTAATTTATATCATTATAAAATAGTCTCTTCATCACAAACCGGAATAGGATCAGGTTCATTGTGGCCATATTCTAAGACATTGGCCGGCTCAGTGCTTTGACTTACATTTATACGAGTAGAGGGTAAATCTAAAATGTCACTTGCTATTTCAAGAGAAGTAGAAGTGCCAGGAACATGCCTTTTCTTTACCACTTTCTGTCTATCATTATCAAGTTCAGAAGAGTGCATTCTGTTTGATTCATTCTACTCATCTGACAGGTGGTAATTGGGGTCGGTGTCTTGTGTCATCTACGCTGGTTTCACTAGCATGGTTTGACTTCACTTCTAAATGTCATCGGTTTCACTCACATCCTCTTGCAGTACAGTGTTGGTCTCAGACATGTCATTGTTCAATTCATTGAAGACTTACTCGATATCTTTATTGTCGTTCAGGTAAAAAGCCATTGTTAAAATCATGTAGCACTAATAGTATTGTCAAAAACTATAATAATAATAATATATAAAAATAAGTGATAACATTGACAAACAATAGAAAAAAATACAACATTCATGTCCTCAAAAACTCACCATTACTCTATTCACAACCATTCATCCCACAGAAGACGAGGATAGGCTAGTTGTTTTTGTGCAGTCACACAATTAGTAACCTTTCATCTCTCAGACTACGCTTGGAAAAAAACAAATATAACCTCCTAAGTAAACTAGTTACTGGGTCAAGTGCACCAACAGCACTAACTAGGAAGAGGGAAGACCCGCCCTACCTTAAAACATGGAGAATTATGAATTTTCTAGAATCCGCACAGACAAATAGTTACAAATCTAGGATTAAAGAAGAGTAGGTGTTCTAAATTACTGCAGGGTGGTGAGTGTACACACTATGAATACCTACCCAGTCTAGACCTGTCATAAAATTGTTTGTAGAGTGTAGTTTGTCTGTAACATCACGGTGGGATTTCAGAACTTTTTTTATTACTGTACCAATTCATCAAATTTGTTTTAACATGTTTTTATAGAAGTCAATGTGGCTTCCATTTGTCATATAATACAATTAAACAATAGTTTGGTTCTTGCCTTACATATTGAAGCCCATCTGTTGTAACTAACTGAACAATCTTTTTGATCTTAACTTTTCAATATTATTTATACTATAGATTCTTTGTTTGATATAACAATGTAAATAAAAGTCTATGATATAAAGTCTAGCAGTCATTGTGGCCATCCCTTACTATAACACTGCTATGGAAATGTCATATCCTTTAACTTATGTACAGTGTTGCCATATTGACAAAATCACCATTTAATTAAAATATGTTATTTTTACCTATAGTATAAGGCACTGGATGGATGTGATTCCAACTTATCCAGAGAGTCATGTGATACCAATCTTCATTCTGAAAAAAAAATCGTGCCACATGTACAAATATACCACGTGCTTACTACAGGACTTTCATGTTCAGTAAAGGTATGCTATTATTAATTAGCTGATATCCTGAAGTTATGTCAGTGAATGTGACTAGATACAATATTTTGTTTAAAAATTGTTTGAGGTCATCTAGCCTGTTGAGCTTACTCACATCAACTGCATAAAGTTATCAACTGGGCATAGTTATCAACTGGGCAAGTTAACAACTGGAATTTATAACCTGTAAAATTAAGATGATCTTTTCCTAAACTTTGTAAACAGTAGATTTTTAAGGCCTAGTTTTTTTTAAGACAGGTCTGCGCAGACTTCCTTGGATTGCTTATCTATCTCCTGAATAATTTCTTTGGACTCTTTCTTATATCTATAACTTCAACTGACTTGTCATTAAAAGGTAATATATATCAGAAATTTTTTGTATCTAATTAGCAGCTAGTTTCCTTAACCTGATGATCCAATGGCAAATTTTGTTTTTATAGGATCGCTTCTGATTAAAAACATGATGTAATTGCATTCAACATTAGTAACCAATTAAAAAATAGCTAATCGAAGAACTCTGTAGATCTTCTTTCCAACTAGCTTTTCAGGGTGACATGATGTGTCGTGTCATTACTTGGTTGTATATGGATCTGAAGTCTGAATTATTTTTTAGTGAAGCATCAGTATCATGGCTTTAATATGTTTTGTTCAGATTTTTCAAAATTGCAAAAAATTAAACTTATATTTCTTTGTACTTATAAGAAGTAATAAAACATCTATGATATGATATTCTGTTTTTATGGTAAAAAAAATTGTATAAAAAAATAATTGCATGAGTAGAATTTTCAGTGTTAAAATTCCATATATACATAACTAAATTTAAGGGGATCATATTAAAGATGTGCTCCCAAATTTTTTTTTGTTTTTTTTTTCAGTAGAAAAAAAAGACAATCTTATAATTATTTCATGATTGCTGTATTTTCTTCTATAAATGATTGTATTGTTTATTTTAATATTGGATTTTATAGCATAATCACTCTTGTTGATTATATCAATTTGATTATTTAAATTCACTGTGATAATTTAATTAATACTCCTGTATAAACCTTTTACTTATAAATTGAATGCTAGACATGAACTGGTATTTAAATTAATAGACACACTTTTGAATAAAATATATTTCCTAATGTGAATCAGAAATCCCTAACTCTTGTCTCACTTCACACAATATTTTAGTTTTCTTCACTAGAATAATTTTTTTTATCTAGAATTACTTTTTATTATTTTGTAAATGTTATAAATTAATTTTAGAACCTTACTGTTCTAGATATGTAAATAATATTTTCTAATTTAAATATTAATTTACTTGCTGGTATTAATCAGTGAAAACTTTTAGTGTAAGAAATGTAACAATGGTTTTGGTAATTGAATTTTTTTAATGTATTTTTAAACAAAAGACATACCATTACAACTACTTATCCTGTGTTTGGTTGGTGTAAGGTTTAAATGACTAAGAGAAAATATGTACAGTTTGTATTAAAATGTATATGTGCGAGTGCATGTTAATACAAGTTTGTGTGATTGTATAGGTTATTCAGTGCTTGTACTTCAATGGATTAACTCCACCGACCTCCGTGGTAGAGCCTTTGCCTTTCATTTGGAAGGTTCTGGATTAGAATCCTGGTCAAGCTCAGCATTTATCATATTCCCATGCACAAGCCTTGATTTATGTGATGAATTTAACTTCCAACAAAAAAAAACTTGTTAAATAAGAAGATAATTAGGAGCTAAAACTGATGGCAATAATATTGCTGAATTTTCCTAACATTTAATTAAATTCTTTTCCCAGTAATAAATTTAAGATAATTTATTATCTGTTGAATCTTATTTATTTGCATATTAATCTCCTTAATTATTAAAAAATAATGTTTAAGGGTTTCTACATTGTTAAAATAATGAACTATTTCCTCTCACTGATCCAAGGAGGAGGCTCTAATTATAACCTTTTCAATCTCCTACACAATTTTTCATATCTACTACTTTAAAATATTGAAAAATTTATTACCCGAGATTAAATTTATTACATTAAGATTAAATTTTTTTATTAAGAGGAGAGGAAGGGATGAGGAAAGTTATAAAATTTTTACACTACTATAGTAATATTAAAAATGCATCAATAAACTTTTCACTAAATTGCATTTTAGACAAGATAGTTGTTCTCAAGGTCGTAAAGGGTTTCCTTCACCTTTCTATCTGGTCAACTTTTTTTCTAAGATGCGATTTAAAAAGTGTTTTCCAAGTGCAGTTATTAAAATTACTGAAATGCACTATATTCAGATCAGTTTTTTTATTTCTGTCTGAGCTGTACTTGAAGAGGACAAATTTAACTAGTTGAAAAACCTTTCATAAAAATGTAATTCAACATATTAACAGGGTTTTATGGATTTGTCTGTGAGATATGGTGTTAATGTAAAATACCAACAAAAACCTTAGCAGTAGAAAAATGTTTTTATTATAAATGCTGCAACAGGGGCATGTGTGATTTTATTTCACTTAACTGTGTACGATAAAAGCATTAAATATTTGTGATCCTTCTTTGTGTTTATATTTTTGTACTTTTCCCATAATTATTGACTGTTGTTAATTGTCAGTCATTCAAAATTTATTGTAACTTTTTTTTGTATATAGTTATAAATCCAGTGCAGTAATTTTATTTAATTTGTTATTTAAGTATGTATTTATTTATAATTTAATAAATATTTGAAAAAAAAATTAAGCATTATATAATCAAGTTATGAGTATTAATAATAATTACACGGATTTCCCATCAAATCCATGTTAATGTAATTCAGTCTTGTTTATTGTTTATTTAAATTAAATTTTAGCTTTATTTGGTTAAAACTAGAAACAATTTCTCATGGTGGTTGTAGTATAAGTATTTAATACAAGGTATGAGTTATATGAAATGTTTATAATTAAAATGCAATACTTAATTAAATTAAAAAACAAAAATCTAAAACTACATCCTCATTTTGATTTAACAATAATTATTGATTTCTTAAGGAATTATTAAAAATATAAAAACAAAAATTTAGCTATGAACTGTTTAATATGAAAGAAAACATAAATCTGGACTTGACACCACATGGAAATTTAGAACAAAATAAATATTTTATATTTATATCACAGATTATCTTTAAAAAAAATGTTAAAACTAAAAAAAAATGACATTACTTAACATTATTTAAGAAGTTTTTTTTTTGTAATTCTGGGTCATACAATTGTCAGCTCACTATCAAAACATTTAAAACAGCTATGTTCAACACCCAAAATCATTACCGGGCCAATAAAATACTAGGAATGTGAATTGACCTGCACGCTGCATTGACAAGAGGTACAAAGGACCAGCCGCCTGTTATAAGTATATTGTTTAATCTACTTATAATTTTATTATACAGTTTTCAGTGTAATAAAACTATATTTAAAAAAAAAATCAGTTTTTATTTTTTAAAACAGTATTTTTTTATAATGGCATTTTTATCAAATTCCCCAAATCTAACTAAACTTATTTATATTTTGTTTCTAACAAAATTATTTTTTAAAACATATATTTTATTCTTAAATCATATTATTTTAAAAATAAAAATATTTCAGTGTGTATCTTTAGCATTATAAGTTAAAAAACGTAAGACTATAAGAGCTACCTATGAATTTTGTAAATAGTTTAATAGGAAAAATAGCCATGAAAACTCTATTACACTGTTAAGCAGTCATAGCCAATATATATAGATTTTCAATTACTTTTATAAAATATATTATAATTTTTGTTAGATTTTTTAATGCATAAAAAAAGTATCTGTGCAAAATTTATAAGGGCCACATAAAAGGAACAACTGGCCGCGAGTTGGACATAGCTGATTTAAAACCTTTTATCATTTCACATTTTCTCTTTACTGTAATTATTAATAAATTTATTTTGAACAAGTTGCTGGCGATGACTGATCTTCTTTACTTATACAATGATTGAAATGCTTTTTATTTTTATTTTACTTTTGCTCTGTGTACCTTAAATTACAGTATTCCATTAAGTTTCTAAATTTTAAGCTAATATTGTAAAAAAATTAATTTTTTACAATTTTTTAAATTAATATTCTGCATGGAATTATGTATAGGAGGGTTTAGGTGAGAAATCTAACCTACAATTTAAAATCTAGTCAGTAACTAGCACTTAGTATAAATAATTTTAATGGAGTTTTATTTTACATTTAAATTATTCATATTTGTTTATTATTACTAATTTTTTTCTCATGTTTGCATTGTATATTTTTAATAATATATTTTTTACATATATACATTCTTTATGAATATTATTAATTTATTTTTTTAGCATTAGATTGATTTATAATTAGAGTTAATGTAGTTTTATAAGTAACTTATTTTATGGCACATGTAGATAGGTAACATTTGATTAATGCTACTGGAAAAATGTTGTAGTAATATAATGTTGACCTTGCTAATAATAAACAGTTTAATTACCATTTAAGTTAATTGTGAATAACAAAATAATTAAATATTTATATATTAATACATAACTAATGAGCACACATCTAGTGTACATTTTACCTCATTCAACCATTGGTTTGCATTGATAATCCACACTGTCACAACATACAGAAATATTGGGTTTTTAAAATTATTTTCACATTATAACCAGCTTTGAAAAAATACATAATTCAGAATTTATTTATAAAAATGTTTAATTTAAATCTTTACAAATAATTTTCCATTCTTTTTTTTCTAATTGCAGGAGATGATCTTGTTTTAACCTGATTGATTACTGGAGAGCAGTTATCAATTGTATCCCTTGTGACACAGCAGTAAGTCTCTTCCAGTGGAATCTTTATGTAAAAATAAAACACAATTTAATTGAACACTGAGTTTGGAAACTGCTTGAAAATAAACTGATGTGGTCTACTAACATTGAAACAAGGCATATTTATTCCTTTTTTAGCAGCATACTTCCAGTAGAGGTCACTTTCACACTAATACTAAATAAGATGAATATTCTTCCTTCTTATTTTTAACTAGCAATGTTAGGATAATCTTCAACATCCAAAACATCTACACTTGCAGTTTGATCTAATGTTGAATGAAACAGTTCATATTCTAATTTAACCAAATCACCTTTTTCTGATTCACAATGCTTGTTTTATTTTTCTGTCTGAAATACTGACAGGGCCTTAGTAACAGCGACCAGGTTAAAACATAAAAAGACAAGGTGTATAGTAATTAATCCATTATGTAAATATTTATTTCTGCTTCTGGTATAATATTTTTCTTTGATAGATTCATTGTAGCATTTCTTAATTCTTTCAAACAATAGTCCTTGATTTTTGCAATATTACAGCTGAATGTATAACTTTTTATGGTTATTTCACTACTTTAATATCTGATCTTTAGTTTCAATATTTATAATTTTCCTTCTACAGTATGTAGCTTTCTTGATTTCCTTTTTTCTTCTATTGTATTATATTTTAAATGTTTATGAAAAACACATTAACCAAATAATTTATTTGATATAGTTAATATTTATAATGAATATATAATAATAACTGCAAATCGCCTAACAGATATCTGTAAACCAGGTCAGGTGACATAAAAAACTAATATTTTAGAAACATAATTACATTCAATTAAAAATTGTGTATTAGGATACAAAATACAGTGAATATGAAATAGTAATAGAGGAGGTGAGTTTTAATCAACCAAGGTAAAAACAAAATGTAGTAGTAGTTTTGCAAGGACATACCCAGCTTATAGCTGAGTCAAAGTCTTGTAACTATGTATTAAGTATTATAGTCCTTAGCATACATGTAATTTAAATGGTTTTCCTTTGGTCACGTTTTTGTCTGAAAACCTATATCAAAATTATTGCTGCCTTGTTTGGTTTTGTTTGTGTAGTATGTAATCTTTCTTTTTCTACTGTCCTCCAAATGTTGGGCATTTACTGTAATTAAAAAAAAAAGCTGAAGAAATTCCATTTTCCTAGTGCATTTTTGTTTAAATTCCCCTTACCAATGGCATGGGATTGGCTGTACATAACCTTTCCTTTATTTTTAGATGTTTTATTAATACATCACATTCAGCAAATTCCATACCTTGCAATATCAATAATATATGAAATACTTTTGATAGTCTTTCTCTATATTTTGCTAAATTGTAATATTTACTTACTTAAAATTTAACTTAAGAAAAGTGAATCCAAAAAGTAACTTAAAAAACTCTGAAATGGATTTTGTATGGCCTTTTCTTTGTTAAGCAGACTACATGCTTCACAAATTTTACTTTTTACATGTTAATAAACATTTTGAAATTTAAATTTAACAGTTGTCCAACTGGCATTCATAAACCTGGGAAAATGTTTTATTTATCATGACGGAGCTTTTGCTTACAGTAACTGTGACCAAGAGAAAATAAAACTATAGATATATAAAATTAACTAACCTCCTCTTGTTCATTTCAAGTTAAAACCTATTGTTACAATCATTTGTACACTGATTGTGTTTTTTGTTTAATTAGCTCAGCTTTTTAGCTACTTTTATTTTGTTTTATGCTGCTTACATTAGTACTGCAAGAGGTAAAAAATGAAAAAAAATATATATGGAAAAAATCTGAAAAGGAATCGATGTATTTTGGATGATAAATTACTATTTATTATAATATACACAATTACTTTATAATATATTTATTTTTAAGTAACATTACCATTTTGTGTAAGTTTTCAGTAAAAGTAACCTGTAATTAATCATGAGAAAAGTGATTGTTATACACATTTTCATATCGATAAATAAATTATGTATTCCCAAAGAATATAGTTTTAATGGTAGTTGTACATGTTTTGTATTTTTTTGCATAATTGTTACTTTTTTACTCAATTATTTAATTACAATTTTCTTTTTAATTAATGTGTTATTATTTTTCCTTAAATCATATGAAACATCTAAGAAAGAAAATCACAGCTCCATACCAGGTTTATAAAAAAAATACAAGAAGTTATCTCTAAGTAAAGACCATTTCATTGTAAAAAAATTTATTCTGAAAATTTTATAAATATTTTTTATTTCTCTTAAACTACCACACCTTACACTACGTCTCTATATAATCGCCACATGATTAAGACATTTTGCATAGCGATACACCAGCTTTAATATACCCTCGTCGTATTCTTCTGCTGCCAGTTCATTTAGCCACTGATTAACAGCATTTTTAAGTTTGTCACCTGTGAATTGCTTACCACCCAAAAATTTTTTCAATTTCCCAAACAAATGGTAATCAGAAGGAGCTAAGTCTGGACTATATGGTGGATGATCGTAAATTTTACATCCAAATGTTCTCAGTAAATCACATGTCAGACCCGTTATATCGTGCAGCTGGACAAAGCCATCAGTCAGCTGCCCATGTCGCCAATTTTGAATGGTGCACTGTAACTTATGTAGAGTTTCACAGTATGCTGTGTAGCATATCAAAAATTCCAAAGGAGATCCCATTCAGATTTTTTTGTAGCGTTCCATTAAGACATGCGGCACCCACATGCAGAAACCTTTCTGAAGCCTAAATGGTCATGAACAATTGACCAATAACAGCTCTTGAAACATCAGGAAAAAGAAGGGCAAGGTCAGAAATCAATGAGCAATGATCCTCCTAACTGATTATCGAGGGCTTCCCCGAATATTCTTCATTATGCACATTAATTCTGTTATTTCTAAACCTTTCACACTATTTTTGGACATTTCTTTCATTCATTACATTATCACTGTATACAGCAACCAATTGCCTATGAATTTCAGCCGGCTTAACGTTTTGATGCTTTAAAAAACGTATGAATCGACGCATTTCACAGTCTGTGGCAACATCGATTTTCCTATTCATTTTATAATGTAATAACTCACACATAATCAAAGATACAACACGACAACTTACAGACAGCAATGCAGTGTGTACATTACTAGCATGGCCATGAACATCACAGGTTTGCCAACCTTAAGGAGAGAAATTTCCCAGCAGTCTTTACTTTTGATATCCCTCATAAGTTAGTTGTCTAAAAGAATTAAAATAGGATTTATTTTAAAATATGACACAAAAATACTTTTAACAAACTAATATTAATATTTATACAAAACAGTTGTAAAGTATTTTAAATTAATAATTTTTCTATACATTAATAGATTTTAATACAAGCTTGTAGAGAAAAGCTTGGGAAATTGCTTTCTGCACTAAAAGGTACTGAGGATATTTCATGAGTGAATGCATATTCAGTGAATGTTCAGAAATATCTGCAACTGATTTCAGCAAAACAGAGATAAATATCGGTCAAAACCTGGTTTACTCCTTTGGTTGATAAACAACAGTTTAATATTTGGATCAATGAACCTACTTCCCACCCATAAGAAAGTCACAAGGCGAAGTCATCAGGTCTGTATAGATTATTCTTTTGACACAGCCTACAATTAACTTACATAATAAAATTCCATTGTCCAGTAAGCAGACAGCTGAGTGCAAAATGTGGCTATGCATAATCTTACATAAAAATATCTTCGAGTTCATTCAAGTTAAGTAGCCTAAAAACTCATTTTGCAGTGTGTTTAACTACACCTATATTCTATATATGTTCTAAATAAGAAATTTGTCCTTAGTTAATGTAAATATCATGCCCCATCATTGTAATGTTGACGTTTTGTACTATATTCTTCTGCTGAAACTTTCAGTTCAATTCTCACACTAAAAAAACAAAAATAAATTCTATTTTACTAAAGTCAATGAATGAATGTTAAAAGTTATTGGCAGTTTAAAATAGGGTAATTATTTTATAATCACCTTGTATAATTCTGGTACTCACATACTCACAAGCATGTAAAAAATTAATCAAAACTTTACCAGCCATTTTGTAAAAAAAACTGCTGCATTATTAATTATTCATATAACGTTATGAATATAGAGTACTTCACCTATTAAGACTAATGTAACACCATTTGGTTGGGCTGGCTAAAACAATTTTAAATAAATTCTAATCGATTGTTGCAGAATCATTTAAAATCATTATCCTCATTGTATGCATGTTAGGTGCCATAAGTGGACTGAGGCGATTGTAACATGTCAAAGTCACTGCTGAATGTGAAGTTTCCATTCACACAAATAAAACATCTTATTCCACCTTTACATTTCTTTTATTTTAAAAATTCATATATTCAAAAATAATATGATTTCAGATCACTACTTATGAGGGATGCAGTTTACATTTTAACATTTTTTACATTTTTAACCCAGGATCTGGAAAAATTTGTATTTGTTTAAAAAAGCACATGAAGATCAATGAAGCTAAGCTGCGATAGTTGAAGTGTACAAAGAATTCAGCATTTATAAAAAGATTTTAAAGAGCCAATGTTTAAGTTAAAATAATTAGTATGAATTTTAACTTGCTGATAATAATATGAGGAACATGCTTACAAAATATAAGATGAAGTCTGTTGTCCAGACTTTGGCAAATAGGTGATAGATGACCACTTAACTAAACCCTAAACAAATGTCCAAAGTATATGTTTCTACTACTTACACAAAACAAGCAGAAAAGGAGTTACATTAACATCATGTTTTATTAACCAAAACGGTTTTTGGGGAAAACTTTAAAATTACTTTAAATTATTCAATTATAATATGATTATTTAAAATAACTTTTTTTTTTAAATTAGGGGAACTTGAAATCCAGTTTAAACACATTTATATTAACACTTAATCAGCGTGATTTAAAAAAAAAAAATTTGAATTGTCACAGACAACAGTAATAAAAGATAAGAAATTGCAACAAACAATATAAAAATAACTTTAATAATTTCAGAAAAAAATTCACATTATACTGAAAAAAATACAAATAACAAAATATATCAAATGCTACTTATAAATTCAGTAATTAATGGTAAACTGCTACTATTACAACAAACAAATGACACCAAGCGTAGTATACGATGAGACAGTTCAGTGACTATATCTATCCTCTGTAACAAAAAAATAAAAGAAATTAGATTTAATGTTTATGAATTAGATGTAAAATAACAAATAATCAATGTGTATGGTTGTGACATAGGTGTTGTGTATGCTTGTGAAGCACACTGTGAAGAATGTTCTCTGAAAAAAAAAAAAAAAAAAATCAGCAGTTTCTAGGTAGGAGAGCCTAAGCCAGAGACAGACCCGCTATACACAGACCTAAATTTAGTAAGTGTATCGCTTAACTGTATGTTTAGTTGAAGTATACATAACTGACACTATCAGAAGTTACTACTCCACTGATAAATGCCATGATGACAATGCAGAAGTAACAGACTGAGTGAATAGACACAGATTTACTAGTAAGCTGATAGTAGCTATTGTTTGCATAAGGCAGCGAGGAGGGCTTTAGTTCTGAGAATGGGATTGCCTCCACTAAACCTAGGTCATCTTGTGTTTTAATCCAAAGAAGGTACACTTTGTCTTAAACCACCAACACCACACAGGCTCTCCTACAAAAAAAATAAGAAAAAGTGGTCTCTGGCTGGATCAAGTCTCTAGTTAATTGCACTTGATAGAGCCACCATACATTACACATTATATCCGCTTAAATGTGATATGAGTGATTGCGCAGTGGCAGAATAAGCAGTAACCCACTGAGTTGGTCTAGTGGTGAACTTGTCATCGCAAATCAGCTGATTTCGAAGTCAAGAGTTCTAATGTTAAAATCCTAGTTAAGGCAGTTACTTTTATATGGATTTGAATACTAGATCATGGATACCAGTGTTCTTTGGTAGTTTGGTTTTAATTAACCACTCATCTCAGGAATGGTCAACCTGTTGACTGCACTTCATTTACATTCATACATATCAAACTCTGAAGAATACCCTATGGTGGTTCCAGAGGCTAAACAGAAAAAGAAAAAAAAAAGAATAAACAGTGCCTGAATTCATACATGTGGATTTGACCTGTATCTGATAAAGCATTTTACTTGCTGAATGCAGAGATCTTAAATCATGAATATCTCAGATGTATATTTTGACTTATAGCTGGAATGCTGGTAGGTGAAGAACAATCTTTTTTTGGCGATTTATGACAAAATATGGACAGGAGAGGGTAAGTTTGTAAGTTAACAGCCAATGCTACATAAATCAGATCATGTATCACTGGTAGTAAGGGTGGATGGAAGTGCTTGCATTTAATTACAAACAGCATTAAATACATCACCTGGCACTTATAAGCCATAATGACAATGAGCAGAAGAAACCTGGATAACAATGCTCTGAGAATAGTACAGCTAAGAAGGATTTGAAGCTCACAAAAAATAACCTCTTAAAGAATGATTAGGGTATCTTTATAAGTTACTGAGCAGATAGCCACATGTTGATAACTTACCTCTGTCACTTAACAGAATTTTGAATGCATAACAATCAATTGAAAAGACTAAGTATGCAAGAGGTGAAGAACTAGTAAGTACTACACACTATATATAAAATCATGAATTTAAGATTTGTATAGCCCCGTTAACTCTTTAACAAGTTTCTTTTAAAGTTAACTTTTGCTGGGGAGATAATGACATAAAGAATTCATGAGACAATTCAATGAACTCTCTAAAATACAATTAACAAAAATTGATAATATCTCAACAAACAATGAGTGAATTATTATACCCATAATATCACCATGAAATAATCTTTTTGCCAACAATACAAGGTTATAGATCCTTAAAGAATTTTTTCACCTGCACTACTCCTTATAGTTTTATATTTATATCCTAAAATTTTATATTATTTTCAAATATTCAAAAGAAAATTTTCTAAAATGTAGTTTAGAGTAATCAATTTATTAAAAGTATGATAATAAAATAATTTTTTTTATAAGTTATTCAATTAATTAAAAATAGTACTTCGAAAAACAACTATTACACTAAACCAAAAAAAAAAAATTACCAAGTGTACTAATAAATACACAGATACATCTTGCAGATCATTTCATAATTATGATGTATTGATTTTGGTATAAACAGTTAAGTGTAGCAATCATGGATAACAAATTGTATCTTAGAAAGTTCTGGCAATGAAAGGTATAGACATAATAAGGATGAGGAAAAAAAGATGAAATTGTTTATGAAAGTTAGACCAAAAAGAAAATTAAATAGAGAAAGAAAAATATACACAAAATTCCCAGGTATCAGGTATTATAATGCTATCTGAAATGATGGTTTCCATAAATTATAAAAATTGATAGTATATTCAGCACAAATTGGTAACAACATACTGTAACCATTTTGTAATCAATAGAAAAGCAAAAGGATGTGATTTAGAAAAAAACTTACATCAATTTCACCATATAATGCAGGCACAGAATATTTTCTTTTTAAATCATTAACTTGTGCTACATCAAAAGATGCATTTGCAATATTACTTGAATCAATTATTAAACAACACCTTCCACATAAATATATGCTATCCAGCATACTTATATTCTCTTCTACCTAAAAAAAAAAATCAAAATAATAATAATATATTGGCTACATAGCTTTGTATGATATTGGAAAATAAGGCTGCCTTTAATACAAATTCTTTTGGGGAAAGCTAAGATGATACTCATCTATAATTTCATAATCTAATTTCCATAAAAAATATTTTCAGTCATGCAATTTGAATTTTTTTTTAAATTTGTAATACCACCAAATGTAATTCATTAAATCTGTTAAACATTTAAAATAAAGATAAATATTACAATTTTTTTTCAGCATACCTTACCGATGTTCAATATGCTCATACATTTTTACAGATAACTAGAAGAGACTCTATTTTTTCTTGTAAAGTGTTAAATTAGTGTTAGAACTGTAATGATATTATTTAGGCGTTCAACAGAGTTAGGAGGGAATCTAGTGACCAGAGCAGGCATTGCAACAATTAACAATACATTATTAATCTCCTTTCAATCATTATAGATTTTCATAACCTTCTTAATTAACAGTAATGAGCCAACAAAATGTAATGGTTATAGAATTTAAATGTCTGCTACACACATCATCCAAAATTAAATGAAACAGGTTTTCTTTTTTTAAATTATTTATTTGGATAACCTCAAAATATAACTATGATTATGTTCTCTTTTTTTCTTAAACAAAATTTAACATGAATTGCTGCTCCCCCGTAGAAGAACCTTATTACAGGTATTATAACAATAATTTGTCTGAATATTTTATTGTAAACCCATTAATAACAAAACTTGAAATCATAAAAAAAGAATTAGACCCTTCTTTGATTTTTATCAAGAAAATATGTGACTACATATTAATAAATTAAAATAAGTAATTCCAGTGGTTTGCCTATTTTATATGTTTTTCTCTTTAAGCATATACCTTTAAAACTGAAATTTTAGTACATTTTATATTTAAAAAATAATTTCAGATTCTTGGGAAACTGGCCCAAAGAACCTTACTTCTGGAGGTTAGGCTCACACTTCTTATTTGTTCAGGCATACCCTTTTACAGCTGTTTCAGTATGTTGATGATAATTTATTCTTAAACTGATTTTTCCATCATATTAAAAAAACTTTTATTTTGAAAAAAAATATATACATATATATATACACAAGTACACAGTCACTAGTATAGCCAGTAAAAATAAATAAGAAAATAAAACGAAACTGTAAATTATAAATTTTACCTCAGCATACCAGTTACTTCGGCAAGGGTCTACTAAAAATACAACATAATCAACATTTCCAACCTTGGATAACATCAAAAATGATGCAATAGATGAGACAATATTAATCTGAAAGATATCACTATATAATTCTTTATTCATCTCCAATAAGGAATTCATTAATTTCTTTACTGATGAATCAGTACTAGATATGACCTGTAAAATTGTGAAAGGATACAACTATTAAAATTTTTTACAGACAAAACACTGCATTATTGTTCAATTATTATGGCTTAACTATTATCACTCTTAAAATATAATAATAATATATATAATTTACTGTCAATTGAGAATTACATATACAAGTTTATTCAAGATGTTTATCATTGACGCAGGTAGCAAGTGAAACCTTTAGCGCTAGCCGCGAGTTCATATCGTAACAGGATGATTAATAAAGTAACTAATTAAAAATACATGATTTTTGTAACATAAAAAAAATATTGAAAAATTAAGTTACATACATTTCTGTGTGTGTTAGTTTTTTAATACAAATCTAGTTTTATTCTGATTGTGATGAAATTTAGCACACTAAAGTTCAAATTACATATTATTTATACAGATTGTATTCCAAACAACAGAAAAATTGTTATCTACATTTCATTTTGAAAAACTACCCTCATCCCCTTTCCCGCCTCTTTAAGGAAAGTTTTAATACACAGCTTTGTGGTTTTTACAAATATCTTGAAAAGAGTTGGGAAATCGACCAAAGGGAGGCGATTTTATTAAACTCCATAAAATTTGATACAAAATGCAATATGTGGGACTTTGATAGCCTAATTAGCTTCTTAAGTTATTAACAATCAAAAGCTGAAAATTAGTGCATGACTGTTTTGTTCTTTATCTCATTGTGAGTGTGAGTTACCATTTCATCTGAAGGCTCCTTCTCACCAGTTTGCCAAATTTCCAGTCTCACTCACTCAATGTTAAGCTAAAAAAAAACCCACAAGCTGGACTTTAAGCAGTATCCTGAGCTGCCAAAACTGAAGATCAAAGAGCTCGTCAAGTACATGTGTGAAACCGTAGGTAGCTGTTAGTTATGTTATTAAATATATTTTACCATTGAATATCCTAACCTTAAGGCTTTTAATAAATGACTCATTTGAAGTTTGTGCTTTACCTTAATTCTATAAAGTGTTCTAATACCTATTATGGCCCATGTTAATTTAATATACAGATTTACCACAATCTTGCAACTTTTTTTTTTCAAAAATTGTTTGAAGGTCATGTACTTATAGACACAAGGGATGCAATATTGAAACTCACTACGTGTATTTTAGTATTTTGGAGAGCTGCTTTTTTATCATCTAAGAAAAGCCATTAATTCAGTAAGTCACAGTCTGCATGGTGGAAAATTGAAATTGTACATAATCTTTTATAAAATGCATTTTTAAAAAATGAAATCTTACACAAGAGATGTCAAACAATACTTTATGTAAAAGTATCAAGATGTTTAAATTAATAATTGGTGTATCCCAAGCGTTCTTGGTAATCCCAATATAATCAATATAAGAAATAATATTTTGTCAAATCCAAGAGATAACAAATTTTAAGTGTTAAAATTGATCCACTATTAAATTTGATGTCATACACAAAGTTTATCATATTTATTTGCAGTTCCATTTATTTACTTCATAGTTCAAGGGATACAGTTAAATATTTTTAAAAAGTGCACATTTTTTACTCACAATTATCAAATTGTTGCATTCTGTTGTGGGACCATTTCTCATATGTGAAAGATGTCTTTACTGTTCAAAAAATGGTATAGTTAGCAGCAACATTTGTTCCTGACCACACAATTACCAGACTACACCCCTAGGAGGGGTGGTATTATATTAATTGTAATGTATGTTTATTCACTTTATAGCTTCACAGATCTAATCAACTATAACTAATTTTTGGGTAGCAACAGGTCTTCAGTGTGGAATTAACATAGGTAACTTAAATTGTCTTATCTTGAACAGAAGGGGTTACACTGAGACAAAATTTTAAAATTATGGTATTTTCAAATTTTAATGATGGTATTCCATAAAACAACAAAAAACACTTTTTTCCTCTTGTGATTTTTTTGAAAAATTTGTTTGAGATAAAGAGAAAAATAGGCTAAGCAAAAGGAAGCAGGAATGTACTGAATTGCTGTTAATTATGGAGTACTACAGATCAGAACCAGTGCACAAGATCTCTACCTATTATGATGTAAACTGTAATGCTAACAAAGCAATATATAATGCTGGTGATACAATCAACCTCAGTCCTGCTCATCCCCTTAATAAACTACTGTGCCAGAGTAAAGCAATCAATAATGTTCAAAACGTTTTAGTACATGGAAAATAATTTTAATGAACCGATACATACATACATTATCATTCATTAATATTAAAATTTCTACTTAAACAGCACGTTAAAAAAAAGAACTTATACCAGTATCATATCTAGATGACTGGTATACTGAATGGTAAAGCTATGGAAACAACAAAAAATTGCAAATAAAAACTAATTAAAAAACAAAAACCTGACTACTACACTCTACATATCTACCTAGAACAATTATATAAAACAGAAACAAAATAGTTAAATCAAGTGAACCTTCCTTACAGGAATTTTTTCAGGATACAATAAGTTAAGTCAGTGATGTGAAATTTAATGTTACTTCTACATTTTATGTTGTAGTTGGATTCCTATGTAGACTATATAACATGGTGACTTTAATGGCCTCCACTTTAAGATTAACAGGCATCCAAATACAACATAAAATGTTGAAGTAATATTAAATTTCACATCGCTGACTAATTTAGTGTATCCTGAAAGAGACTGTAAAATTGTTGTTTAAGGGGGGGAGGGTGCCAAGGATCCAGCTGTTAGTTCATCATATCAGCCCTTAACGTTGCTATAGGTTATCGGCAAGATCTTTGAGGTAAATGTATCTTTGTATAAATGAGAAGTTGGCCTTGCGTAGGTTGCTGATGGAAAACCAGTATGGGTTTCACCCCGGAAAAGGCACCAAGGATGCCATACTTCATGTGATGGTTAGTAAGGCGGAATATGTCTTTGGGATCTTCCTAGACATTTCCAGTACGTTTAACAATTTGCAGTGGCCCTCTGCCATTTTTCAGTTACAGAGGTGAGGATCCACTGAAAATGAAATAAAGGTGTTAAAAAGTTATTTCAGTCATCGGGATGTAACCCGGTGGGTTGGTCTAGTGGTGAACGTCTTCCCAAATTAGCTGATTTAGAAGTCAAGAGTTCCAGTGTTCAAGTCCTAGTAAAGTCAGTTATTTTTATACATTACTACTCTTCATTAACACTCATACACATCATCCTCTAATGTAATACCTGAATGGTAATTCCCAGAGGCTAAACAGGAAAAAGAAAGAAGTCATCAGGATGTGTTGCTCTGCAAGGGCAGCTATGAAGTAGGGAAGACGCTGTCTAAGGATTGTCCCCAAGGTAGTGTGTTGGGTCCTCTCTTGTGGGTGCTGGAGTTTGACTCTCTTCTGTGGCTGAGGTTACCCAGTGGGTGTCTTGACTTTCAGCCCAGAGACCACGATGATTCTCCTTAAATGTCGTTTGGCAGCAAGTTTGAGTATCAAAGTCAGGCCATCCAATAAAGTACATTTTGGGTCAGAAGTACCTTGAGGTGTATCTTGATGAGGAATTTCAGTTCATGAGGCACCTTCAATATGTCGCAGAAAAGGCTTGTAGTGCCTTTTTTGAGATCCGATGTGTGGTCATTCCAAATTGAGGGTCTCAATTTTAGGACCATTCTGTACAAGAGCGTGTGCAAAGCAATTATGTTGTATGCTGTGCCAGTTTGGGTGGATAGGATGAAATTCCATAGTTATAGAAAAATATTATTGAGGACCCAACAACTATTACTGTTGAAGGTAATGGATGGTATATTGCTAGGAAGTTAGCCGAGTTGACTTTCGAAAAGATTCAGGAAATCGAGCAACATGGTTATGATATATGGCAGGCTAGAGACTAGCCTGGACTATGGCTGGAGGAGACTATTGATGGGCGATATACACACAATCTCTTCCCAGACATTAGAAGCTTGCAAGGCGCCTCATGGGTTTCTTCTAAGTACATAACTTAGTTTCTTACTGGTCACAGGGCCTTCAGAGATAGATTGGATGGGTTCGGCCTGGTGGCCTTCTATGTGTTCTATGAGTGCGCCAAATATGATCTGGAGCAAACCGCAGTAATTTTTTGGCTGGATACAATCAGAGTAATGCATGGCATCAGTCAGAACTGGAAGGACCAAGCTGAATGGTCAGTGGTTGCAGAATTTCTGCACTATTTGGGTAGGAAACGGATTGCAGAGGGAATCTAGGGTGCTGCTTCCTGTGTACTTTGTTTTGTTACGATTTCTTGTTAGTGCTGTTTTTGTTTTGTTATTAGTTTTATTTTCATGTTTTTGTTTTAGTGTTTTTCCAAGTCAACTCATTTTACCTTTCAGGTAGGTAGGAGATTCAGTTTCTTCGATGACTATAGTTTTCATAAACTATAGTTTTCTGAGACTAGAGATGTTTATAAATGTGTTTTGTTATTTTTAGTAATAGTTGCACTGATGGCTATGTCGTTTGTGATATTTGCATCGGTGGCATCCTGGGCCAGGGTGACCAAGAGATGTCATAAGCCGAGGTTTAAAAGATAACCTCCGGTAAAGCCCATCAGAGCTAGGTACAGAGGGGGTGGTGAGAGAGTATCTTCCCCTAGGGAATCAGGATGTACCCTTAAAAAATGACTATGAAAAACTTGTTTAACTAGTTTTTCATAATTATTCTAGGTAAATGTGTACAATTAAAAGTTTAGTTCTTTGTTTTTTTAATAATTACTTTTATTATCCTTTTGTTTTTATATATGATCCATTTTTTACGTTTATAGTAACCAGGAAGCATGGACAGTTAACTGATGTATATGGTTACTTGATCATTAATTTAAAATGCTCTTGTTAGGCACAAGTAATTGATTGATTAGCAACAGGAAAATAAATGAGGCATTATGTTTTGCAACAAAATTACTTGAAGACTTAAATACTCTTGTAACAACTTTCCATTAAAAATGAAAAACTTGCTATTAATTTCAATAAAGTAACAATTATTTACTTATATACACAAATCCTACCAAATCACTTTAACAAGACAATGATGACTAAAATTGGTCATACAGCACAACGGTATAGGCTTTTCAAATTTCATTTACAATTGTAAAATTGCATTGTTCCTGTTATAATAGTATGAAAACATATAAATGACACAACATATTGCTAAGTTACAGTATAACTATAAAGAAATATTGTTACAATAATATTATGTAACGATATTCAATGGCAACTACACACGACTGAAAAAAAGTTTCTAAAACATGAAAAACACTGACAAAGTAGCTATATCAGTTCGAAAACAGCTTCTGAAACATAATTTCAGGTATTCACAGATATTTTTTGTTTTAATAAAATTTTAAATTTGATCAAATTGTAATTTATTTCACTGTTCAGAAAAGACAAGTTTCGTCTTTCAAATATCCCTACTGAAAAAGGAGAAAACAATTACTAAAGAATAACATAAAGTAATCTTACAAGAATAGTACATCTTGATGAATCTGCAGCCCCAAAACGCAAATAATTACGTCCAACAGCTGACATAATTATACAGGAACTTTATACGAAACAGCAGAAACAACTAAACTTATTCCAAGAACTTCATACGAAACAACAAAGCTTTGATAGTTTTTTTACCCTCCAAAATTGTAACTTGTATCCAGGTACACCAACACGTTTTTTTGTTCGCGGCTTGATTAAATATTTCTAAACGCTGAAGTTACTTAAAAACTGTGTCATTCTAATAATTTATAAAGAAATAAAAATTTATGAAACAGAAATTTATCTCAAAACTTTTACTTAATATTTTTTTATGTTTTAAGGTGTATATATACATGTTGCACAATATCTGTGTTAGGGTAAATATCAAATAAGAATTTATTATATTTAAAAAAAAAATTGATTACTTTACGTATATTTTTGTTTCAGTTAACTATAATTTTTTTTTTTAATATTAAACTAGAAAGGATTCTTAACATTGTTTGCCTGTACCTCTGCGTTGATTGTAAGTACCGCGAATTTGCCTTTAATATTAATCTTTATTACTTACTTTAATTCGTGAATATATCATGTATTACTTTTCAGAATGTTTCAGTTTAAAAGTGGATTATTTTTAGTGTGAAGTAATAAATATATCTATTACATTTTAATGTGTGTTCGGAGGCTTTTGTCTCGACACATCGATGCTTGGCCATTTCTTATTTGTATCGTATGAAAAAAAATATTCCGTTAATTTAATTGACTACTATAATTGAACGTGACCCGTTTTCATTTTATTATTAGGTCGATAATTTATTGTAAACTGAAATTGTATTTTTTCTTGGTACATAACCTCCTTGATTTAGGCACGTAAGCTACCTACGTACAAGGCGTAGAATTAATGCTACTGAATTGTATTTGCGTTTGAACTTCATATTATTTGTAGTGTGCCTTTTTTCAGGTAAAAAAAAGATGTCCGGTATTGCCATAGCACGCCTGGCCGAAGAAAGAAAAGGATGGCGTAAGGACCACCCATTTGTAAGTAACATTATTATTACATCTTATTTGTCCAGTCACTACATATATATCCACATTTTTAGCCTTCACAATTACCTCCATTACCAAAGTAATTAATCCTAGTTGCCTAAGTATACTACTCCCTTACAGTTTTACTATTCTGCATGTATTTGCACAAAAACATTTTTTACCAAATTTGTCCTGAAGGCAGTTTTGAACATTAGCTCACATATTTTTCAGTGTTCTTCCTTATTCGTTGATGATTTACTTTAAACGCCATTACCCTTGCTGTTTGATTTTTTTAATACCCTAATACTAATTTGTAAATTGATAAAACTAAATTTATTTTCATTGCTAGACTGTTATTGCTATCTTTACTTGAACTTCCTTTGTAATTGAACTATCAATATTCTTTTTTTTGTTGCATTTAGATATATTTTTTTTGGTAATTTACAAATTTAATCATATCGATAACCCTGTATATTTGTACATTACACCACAATATGTAAGATGCAGTTGATATAATTAGAAATTGTTTCTGTAATTTATAAAAGTTAAGCTACTTTTATCATGCAAAGGTAATTTTTTTTTGCAATGGCCATTACTTGCTCTGGTTAAAGATAAAGAATGTCTTACCTGATGTCCATTCTGAACAAGGTTTCCTGAACTTTATTAATAATCAGATTTGTTGTAAAATGTACTCCAGATTGATTGCCGGCTGAGAAATTCTTTAATGCTGTTTGCTGTAATCAGTGACAACCTGCATAAAAGAATTAAAAGATTACTTTTGTGACGGTAAGTCTGCAAGTAGCTCTGACATTTCAATCAATTTTGAAGTGAATGCATTTGTTTTCTTTGATTGGATTAGGGTCATGTCACGTTATTTTTAAATGTAAATTACGAGTATGTTTATTTATTTTATATTGGAAAATGTTTTTTTCCTATTTACATATAAGTATTTCTTCTAACCATATCATCAACAACAATATTAATTAATTTTTTACCATTAGTTAGTTTATTGCATTTATAAAAGGACAGGAGAGGCTATGTCTTCGTCTTGCTTTTTAAATTTTCCCTTTAAAAGGATACTTCCCCTTCATTTTCAACGGTAAAAAATAAACTGCTGAATTTAAATATGATCGCAAACTTCTGTTCAAGATGATGAATGCTTCGGACACCCAAAAACCACTATTTCTGATGAAATTCTACTATACCACAAATCATCACAGACTGAAGGTACTTGAGCTTGCCAACATCACAGACATCTTAATAAACTGCATTCATTATGTTCTAGATTATTTTTTGGGTATGAAAAAGGTTTCCAGTGGATGGGTTCTATATTAGTTAAAGTTCAACAAAAACTCATTAACTGAACACTTATCGAAGCGTGTTTTATATTTATTTAAATGCAATTGATTCCACTGACTGTTTTAAATATTTGATGAAAAACATAGATTCACTATTACATGCCAGAGATAAAACAGTGGGTGAGAGCAGATGAAAATGTGCTGAAGAAAACTAAAAGTGTTTTTTATTTTGTTTTCTTTACCAGACCAAGAACTTAGCAAACAGCCCTCATGTATTATACATTAATTAATTAATGTAATTAACAAAATCCGCCTGTTAATACTACAATAGCAAGTTTAATTCAAAAGTTAAAACCAGTTTATGTGAAAAACTATGAACCCATGGATAATATTTGTAATAGAAATAAATAATAATAAACTTGATAGAAATGAAAAATATTTTATTTACAAGTATAACCATTAACACACATTTATATATAAATATATAAGTCTCATATTTTGAACATGACTATCTAAATCACCAGTGACAACTGTCAGTTTTTGTGTGCAGGTGTTATTAAAATATGAGAACCTTATGTACAGGAAAAGTGAATTAGCACAAATTGTATTTCTACATTGAAATGATCTATTTTTTGGTGAAAGAAAACTGCTGTGCCAATCCTAAATAAAATAGCTGCCATTTAATATTTCTTATAGCTAGTTTCAGAAGTGGCCTATAGTTCAGCCTTAGTAGTAGTCGTCTCATATTTAAAATAGATACATTTGTTAGATTTAATGTTTTCATATTGAAGCAAGCTTTTTTTAAATATAGTGTACTTTTTATCACTGAATATAGTGTCTTTGTTTATATATTATAAATGTTTTGTGTAGAAATAAGACTAGTTTCTAAGTATAGATAAATAAATCATGGTAATCATCATGAAATAATTACTAAATTTAAAATAAAAATCTCTTCATTGAAGTATACTGTTATTATTTCTACGTTGATATATTTCTTTTCATTGCTTTTCTTGAACTCCTTTATATTGTCACTGTTTTCTTAAAATTCATATACTAGGGTATAGTTAAAAGATAATATATGACCGCAATTTATTTTTACTAAGAATTTGTTTATGTAATAATGGATGGTAGCAGAAGATTGATCCAACTTTGGTAACAATTTTTTTGCTTGAATTAAATTTTTGAGATAAAACAATGCACTTAATATAGTTTATTGGATTGTTAACTTTATAAACATAATATATATAAAAAATTTGTGATGAGAATCTATATTATGTATATCTTTTTTTATTTTTTGTTTGTTGTAGGGTTTTGTAGCTAGACCAGCCAAAAATGCAGATGGCTCCCTAAATTTAATGAATTGGGAGTGTGCTATTCCTGGGAAAAAGGGGGTAAGTTAGCGTTTAATTTTATTATAATGAATAAATTAGTTTTGATTTTTTTTTTTCCAATTAGTATATTATTGCAAACATTTTATGTATATGCAAGTTAGTCAAAGTGAGTGAAATGAATGAAATCAAATTAATTTTGTAGGGCCACATTTTCTGAAATTTATACTCATAAGCAGTTCAGTTTTATTAGGATAAATAGAATTTTGTCTCTATCTTTATATGCTGAGATCTAAACCTCAGCATTTTTTTTCTTACGATCATTCCCTATGTACTTTCTACTGGGAAAATTACAGCTTGAAAAAACTTTCTATTTATTGTTCTGTTAACTGTTGGTTTGATCAAAATTCTGTTAAGTAGATTTAAAAAATCCCAAAAGTTAGTTCATAGGTTAATTTACACCATTCTGGTTTTGAAAAACTTCCTATACCTACCATTACCTGGTTTTCTTGAAGGTGTATTGCGCACATGAGCTCTAAAACTTATTAAATTGTGCTTATTGTTATATGTCTTTCCAATTCTCCCTGTGATCCAAGAACTACCAAGTTAACAACTGACAAGAAAAGATAAAAATGTTAAAACACCAAAAACCCTTTGTTAGAAATACTTACTTTTTTACTATATTACTATCTCCAATCCATCCTGAAAAATATATGCTGCATGTAAAATAAAAAAAATATTCAAATGAAGCATTATCATTTTTAGTTTATACTGTACTAATTTGCTTCTCTTAAGAAGTAATTTTTTAAATGTATTTATTGTTACCATTCTGAATAATGTTTTTTTATACCACTATCATTAATAAAGATATCCAATATGATTTTTTAATTAAAAAAAGAGTGGCTCTCCTTAAGTTGCTCAGCCATATCCATAATACAGACAATTAATTCCTCACAAGAATGTATTTTTATTTTGTATACAATAATTTTCATCTATTCCCAGATGTAAAAATGTAAAGGAGTTGTTCAGACATTCTTGGTGACCAGGAAAGGAATGCGGTTCTCTGTGACTGACCGATCCATTTTTCAGGGAAATGATTATTTAAGTGATTGAAAACAGCACAAGAGAAGTGGGGAGGCACATTATCATGCTGAAAATATACCTTGCATTTTAGCACTAGAGGAACATCTACAAGCAGCTGCAGCAATTCTTGAAAAAAGTGCAAGTAGACTTCAGCATTTAAGCAGCCATGTAATAGGAACAGTCCAAACCACTGATTGTCAAGAAGGCTGCACCATACATTAACGCTGAATCGGTGTTGAAAATTGCCTTCCACCATTTCATGAGTATTTACTTCTGCCCATGTATGCTCATTGTATAAGTTGTTGATGCCATCTCGAGTGAAATTTGCCTCGTCTGTAAACAAAACATAACTTGTAGAGTAGTCAATTTTCATTCCACCACTTGCAGAAATCCAAGTGAAGTGGACCGCCTCCTGGGAGTAGATGTTAATTGGCTGTTTATGATAAGAATAAAACTTGTTTTTTTTTTCAAGTATCCTCCAAACTATCGAAACTCTGATCCGCTTAGAAAGACATCATGTACTGACGCCTGGACTGCACTGAACTGCATCAATAATAATTTCATCAATAAGAGCGTTGTGTTTGACATATCATTCGTAGCTGACACGAATACTAGGTAGTGAATCTGATTCCTGAAGATTACAAAAGGTCACACTAATTGTTTTAGGATCTGGAATTCTGCGATTCAGAAAACATATTTCATATTCTTTTGCAACAGCTTTAGCATTACCAGTACACACACTCAAAATACCATATCGGCGTATTCCTCTATAGTAGTAAGTATGGCATTACTACTTCAATGGCAAACCGATCACGCTTAAAACTAAAATTGACAGAAAACCTTCACTAACTACAGCACAGTTCACAGTACACGATATATTTAATATACCTTACAGAATGATTTAAACACTAATGCACTCAGTATTGCACATTGTTGATCAACTCTTATTTTATTGCCAACTTTGAAGTAATGATTTTTCAAATAATTTATTGTACTTTTCTCATTAATAAAAAATTAGTAGCTGTCATTTTATTTTTTACAATTGTGTAATTTCCAGTTCTTAAAAAAAAATTAAAAGTAAATTCAATTTTTACACATTTTCTCACATCACCAAAAAAAATTTGCTTTTTGTTTACATTTTTGACAAAGTACTTTTCTGACAAATGTATTAATGTACTGTTTCTAAATAAAAGAAACTTTCATACTTTTCCGGTTTTATTCAACTTTTCTTCTCTACAAGTTTGTTTAAAAGTTTTATGTGTTCATTATCCATTTAACAAAATTATTGTGTCAAACAAAAAAAACAGGGCATTTTATCCCAATTTATCACTTATTCTCCCCCTTAATTAATATCCTAAAAATTTCAGTGCATCATTTTACCAGGTTAGCTGAAATCTGAGCAAAATCATATGTTGTGAACTTCATTATTTTCGTAATTAGAATAGGTTATGAAAGTCCCAGGAGAACTTGGTAATACCTCTTACATATGTAAGTATATTCTTACTTGAAAATAAATAACCTGTTTTACAACTTTAAATGGTTTAGTCATTTCTGCCTCATGGCAAAATAAAATAGTATGGTGTCGGTCAGATATTAAATGGTTTTTGTACAAAAATTTATGAAAATTAGTTGATAAAATTAAAGGTAAAAACTACCATATTTTTGCATTCCAAATAGAGATAGCTATTGATTGATTTGTCATTTCTTTAAATTCCATTCTTATTTTTATAATGGCACAATTTTTTTTGAAAGTGGCCTGTTTTCATTCAGATAGCATTATACATATTTTTCATCAGTTTTTGAAGTCTACAACTAAAGTTTATTAAGTTGTCCATTAATTTTATTTAATTTGGATTTGAATAGATTTTAGTGTAGGGTGTTTTTTATGTCAGTATATTTATTTTAATTTCATTTATTTACCTCACTCTAATTGTTGTAATTCTTAGCTTATATCTTATGTGTATAAATATTAATAAAACTTTGCGAAGTTCCAACTTTTACATTTGTACCACTTCCAACTGATTGGTATCATTATTAATTTTGATAGATTGGATAAACTGGAATTATGTTTGTAAAGATAAATTTAAAAAAAATCATACTTTCCCCCTTAATTATTTACTGTAAAATAGTGGCATATTCAGGGTTACCGTTAGAATAGGTTTATCATTGAAGAGGCTGTGCATTAAAATAAAAAAAAAACAGTTTGCTTTTATGTTACTCCACATTGATTTTTAAAAAAGTCATCCTTTATAGGTCCTTGGGCATTTTGGAAATGAGAATTTCATTTTAGTTATTTGTTTTTTCATTTAATTATGTGTTTTGCAGACACCTTGGGAAGGAGGTTCATATAAGTTAAGGATGATTTTTAAAGATGATTACCCATCGAGCCCACCAAAATGCAAATTTGAACCACCTCTCTTTCACCCAAATGTCTACCCTTCTGGTAAGTTTTATTTTTTTATTGTTACTATTTTCATTTTGTTTATTTTTGTTACATTTATTAATTGTTTGTAATTATTAGCAAAATTAAACATTTTTTTAATATTTCTCACTGTGTAGAAATTTGTTTTTATAAAATTGTGTGTAACGGTTCATTAATATATATATATATATACTGAGAATGACCATTTCATTTTCAAGGATGAAGTGGAGTTTTAAGACTTAAGACCATTCAGTTATTTATGTTATGGCACCTAGCTATATAAATCGAAACAGATGGTATACCCTACTAGTGTTTGGCATATTAGTCTTACTAAATCTCAGTTTACCCATTCTGGGAGACAAGTATAGTCTGTATTAAATATTTACAATCTGTTGAAAAGTATCGGTATCATTTTTTCGCAAAGACCAGTTGGAATGAAGAAATAGAGCTTAACATAGTGCTATAGTGCTTTATGTAATTGTGAAATCTGTCTTATGATAATCATTGGTGCTCAACTGTACGCTTAGTTTCTCAACACTATTTTTATAGTTGAATCATATTTTTTATAATATAAGAGAATAAAAAATTATTAAGAATATTATGTTAATTATATTCTCTCATTAATTTAAAAGTATTAAAATTTAAAAAAAATATTAAAGTAGTAATAACAATAAAAATATTTTGTTGAGAGAATGAGTTTTTTACAAAAATACAGTTGTACCCCGTAATGAATTTATCTACCATTCAAGATAATTAAATAAGTACTCGATATTTGCTACAAAAAGAATTGGTTGTGCAGAAATTGTTAATGATTAATGTTTAATTAATTGATATCATATCATGTGGGTGGTTGTGCTTTTTTAAGGGCAGAATATATAAAGATATGTCTAGTGTATAACACTTTTGTAAACTGAAGTCTTAATTTTTTACTTTACTATTACTGTATAAATAATAAGTAACAATCCAGTCAGCACAATTTGATGTAAAACTTATAAATATTTCAAGAATTTTGACCCACTGATGTATTTTATGTGAAAATAAAAACATTAAAAAATAGTTTTTATATGGCTAAGCAATAAAATATTGTTTAACATGTATGTTCAAATATAGTAAACTTTTGCCCTGGTGTAAGTCTGTATGGCTTAAGGACTGCAATATCCCAGGAGATGGGGTTGCTTAGTTAAGATCTTAAGAAGAGTTTTTGTAATTGCACTTAATATGTGAACATGAAGAACAAAGTAAGTTTTAAAAAACTTTTTTTAAAACATACTTAGTTCATGATAGATTCTAGTATGTAAATCCTAGAGATCTTTGTTTTTTCTGGTATGTACTTGTTTACTGTAATTTGTGCAAGTGTTATACAAGTTTTTTTTTTTTTATTCTGTTAATTCTATTTTTCATTTTTTAATTTAGAATTAAAATGTATTATGAACAAGTTAAGGACTCAGAAACTGACTTTTCTTCACCAGCTTCTAAAATTAAGAGAGAAGGTTCTCAGTTTGACTTTTTTCTAAATAATTCTTCTTATATGATATGAATATATTTTTCATTTTTTTTCTCCAAATTGCTTTAGAAATACTTTTTCAATTCTTTAATGAAGTACTAAAATTCATCATCTGTTATATTAATATTTTAACCCCAATTTATTTACTTCATTACTTCTTACATCCTTAATCTGTTATATATATTTTAAACTTTAGTTTCCACAGTTTACCTTTTAAACATGCCTTTCTCTATTACTAGGTTTAATTAAAGCAGTACATTTTCAGAGTCCTATCAACCTGCTTCATTTCTTCACAATATTCTGCCATAAATTTCTATCATTACTTATTTCCATTTTGTACTTTGTTAACACACTCATTTTATTATCACATTGTCAAATGACTATGTTCTCTTCATGTTTGTTTTTACATTGTCCTTGTTTCAATACCCTAAAATACTGCAGTTCATTAAAGTATATTTAAGAATTTCTTCTTCATTTTTAGAACTATATTTTTTACTGTTGGACATTTTGTTTTTCCTCATGAAGGCTCTTGCTGGTTATACCAGCTTGCTTTTGATATTTTCCTTACAACTTTATAATTTTGCTACCCAAATAATAAAATTCTCTTGTTATTGTGTTCCCTTATCTTACTTTTAATTTATCATTGGCATCCTCCCTCTTTCAAATTTAATTTTATGTATGCTATGTGCATAACTTTAAAGAAGTGAAACCTTCATTCTGTCCACCAAAGGAATTTGCTTTGTAGTGGAAATCATTACTCAGAGAAAGCAACTATAATTACTGTCATTAATATTTCACATGTCACAGTCAGAAGAAAGAAGTAAATGAAAAGCATCAAATTAATGTTCTCCTTTCTGGAAAATAATGCATTATACACACTGTTTCTAGTCAATAAAGGAACATATATTTTTGTAATCTTATTTTCAAACTGAATTTCTTTCCAAACAATAAAATCTATGTGCCATTCACAGTTTCTCTTAACTCATTTGTTTCTGCCAAAAGAATATGTCATCAGCAAAATCTTTATTTTCTCTCCTTAGGTAGTTACTTCACTCTGAAAATTTTCCTGTTATTCCTGTATCGTCTCAGTGTACAAGTGAAAAGCAACAGAGGTCGACATGTTTGTTTCACCCCTTTCTTAATCAGAGCCATCCTTTCTTCACCTTCTACCCTTATAATTTACCTGATTCGTGTACACAATACAGTTTTTCATTTTAATATATATTTCAGTTACATCTCTTTAAGCTATTTACCCCTTTCTGCATCAGAATTCTAAAAGATAAAAAATGGAAAAAGTAAATTCAGAAATATTTTCACTAGATAAAATAACCATACAGTTTATTATAGGTTACATATAGTATGTACTAGAATCATAGAAAAACAAATTATGATCACTTATTTCACTTATTACTTATTTCACCTAGAATCAGACAAAGATTTAGAATAAAAAGAATTCAAGTCCCAAAACATTGTGGTCATCTATGTAATAGTTTATTTTGAAAAAGACATTTATGAATGATTATATGTTCCAAATAAATTAGTTAAAGAAATAAGTAAATGTACAAAACTATTCAAAATATTAATTTTAATATGCAAAATAGTTATTTTAATGTGTTTGTAAATTAATAGACCTACAGAAGGTAGACATGTGTCACTCATATGCGAGTGTCTCATACTCAGACACCCAGCATGTCTCCCTCTGTCTTCAATTTGTAAAAAAAATTGAACAGCATTATATAACCCCGAAATCACTTGCATAGCTTCGTATGATGATTATGGTTGATCTAAAATTGTAATGGTTAATACAAGAAGCTTTTACAAGTGATCATGAAGTTACACAGAAGTTTGTAAGTATTGTAACGTATGTAAAATGTTTAATATATAATGTAATTTTAAGTTGATGAACTAGAGAATTTTATATTATTTTTTATTAATATTTATGTAAATTTAATTTATAAATTTAATTGTTGTATTTTTTAGGTACAGTTTGTTTATCGCTGTTGGATGAAGAGAAAGACTGGCGGCCAGCAATTACTATAAAACAGATATTGCTTGGCATTCAGGACCTTCTTAACGAACCAAACATTAAAGATCCCGCTCAGGCTGAGGCATACACTATATATTGGTAAAGCTTATTTTCTGTTAATATATTTTGTGTGGGTGTGTCATAATTACTTAATTTACTTCAGGTGTTGAGTGATCCTCTTAAAGGAAGGTGCGGTAAATAAATTTCACGTTTATTATGAAGTACACATATCAAGATATATTTTATTTTGCCTTAGCAGAAAGTAAGGAGAAAAGGAAATTACTATATACTAAAAGTCTGGTCTTCAGATTAAAAGTAGCAGTTAGCCAAATACTATGTATGGATTATCTTACAGAAATGAAGAAAAGCGAAAGGACTGGATTGAGGTCTTTAAGATATGAATATATCTTAAAGAAGGCTGGAGAAAGTAAAAAGAGGAATGAGGAAGCAATGAAAAAGATTAAAGAAGAAAGATCACTTGTGCTACAATTACACGAAAGAAAAGAAAACTGATCAAGACATGTGGTGTTGGAGGTGGAATCTTAACAGTTGCATTGGAAGGGTCAGTAGCAGGAGAAAGGAAGTGAGGATTGGTTTGCTTGGCATTTCTCCTGCCACCACCCTATTCGGTCGCCCTAAAGCATAAGATCGAATGTGTGTGTCATAAACGGCTACTGAGCCATGAAAGTTTAGTGACCAGTGTCCTAACTAGCTCCTAGAGCTAATGTAAAAGCGTGAGAGGAATAAGCATGGTACCATACGCCACTCGCTTGTGTGTCCCGCCGCCCACTTGTCATATATATCACTAAAATGGGTAGACGCACCCCGTCAACTACTAAAACATATATGACTATCAATAATTAATTTATCTCTTCAAAGACAGCAATTCTCTGTCACGCCTAGACTGCTGAATGCCAGCAAGTACCTGTTCATTAAAGCGCTTGGAGCCTTAATCTGGCTGTAGCCAGCCATATCTCTCGGTTAGCTTCCTACAGCAGCATGGTAGGAGTTTTTTCCCTTAGGTAAACTACTGATGTTGGTTGAACAAAGCAACCGCATCAAGGAACTCCCACACGGTCCGACAATGCAGTTCTCGTCGCTTGTGAGTGGCCAATTTTCCCCTTGACCTCTTAAGTTCCAGGGTGACCTGAGTTCTGGCCCCCCCAAGAGCTGGGCAGTCCTAACATCATGTGTTCGTTCAAATGGACCTCCTCGCAGACACTCAGCTCATCAGCTGCCAGGTGGAACTGAAACAGATATTGGTTTAAATTTACATGGTTGGAGAGCACTCGGGCTCTCGTTGCCCTTAAAAATGAAGGAGAGACGTACCATCCCCCCAGATCCTGTATAAATCTATACAAGGACCTTTCCTTAGTTGTGGTGTGCCACTCTTGCTGCCATGCTTTCATCGCTATGCTGTAAAGCCTCCTCCACAGGCGGGAGATGGGCAACTATTCAAAATTTAGAACCGATGCATTGAGATCACTGCTCCAGCACAGACCCGGCTTGAAACTGCATCCCAAATACCTTGGCCTTCCTGCCTCTTCACAATTTGCACATGGCCGCCTGAACTTTCACCACTAAATCAATTGGGAGAGCCTTTCCCAATACAGTGGTAACCTTGAGGAGGTTTTTTTAAAAACACCAATGCATACAATTAAGGCTCTGCACTGGGCACTCTTTAAATTTTGAATAAGTGCTCAATTTCTTTCTAACCTGTCCCCAAATGAAGAAGGTGAAGGAAGTTAGGATAAAAAATATAAGTTAGTTGATGTAAGTGAAGATTGGGACTGGCATGGATGGAGACAACAGTGGCATAAGGGTCCTGCCACCAGGCAGAACACCAGATGATATTGATGCAAGAGGTAAAGCAGCGTACCTTATTGCTTGATGATGATTAGGGTCTCTGCCCAAAATTGGAAATTCAAGCCCTTAAAGATTTTTTTTTAACCAATTATAAAAAGTATGTACTATATAACATGTACTGTAGTAGTGTGAGAATTAGGAATAACAGTATTTCTATGAAACATTTATTTCTCATTATGTAAATTATTTTTATAATGAGACTACTGTTTCAGTTATTTAATTGAACTTCAGCCAGATGGATATGTCCGCAAATAGTCTGAATTGAATAGCTAACAGACAGATTTATATATCGGCAAACTTATGAACATAATTTAATGTATTAGAAACTGTATATTTTGAAATAAATAACCACTTTAAGATTAAAATGGAATTATATTTTTATCATAATATTCAAAAAAATTATTTCTATATAATGATTCACACAAAATTTATTTCTGTATTATGGAAACATAAAGTAAATACAATTATAAAGTAAAACTTGTAAATACAATAATGAAAACAAATTGTAAATATAAAAGAGGATTCAAAAAGTATCTGAATCTCTAAAACTTATAAATAGAAGTTTTGATATTATGCTAAAAAATAAATTGTTACTTATTCTTTCTTAGCATGCAAGTCTTCAAAACATTTATGTGGATGCAGATATGGCTCTGGGCAGGTCTTACAAAAGTAGACTATCTCTTTTTATATTTTTATTTTGCAGCAAACTTGACATCAATTAGTACCTTTTTCTGATCTCTCCATGACATGTAGTTTATCAAATTGTTTGTCTTAGGGCGATTCTACCGTTCTTCCCAGTTTTCTGCAGATGATCAAGGCTGAGGTTTGCAGCGCTTCTGAACAAGATCTTCAACCAAAACTATGTCTGAAGTCTTTGTGAGACATAGCTTTTGTTTGAGCCTTCTTTCTATTTATTTTGTAAAGAATATATGAATTGTAGCCACCTGTAACAGCCAAAAGAACAGTTTTCATTACCATTTCCTCATACGACACATAAACTGGTAATTTAAAATATAGTGATCTTAGCTCTGATCTACACCCCCCCCCCCCCATCATATATTTAGTATACTCAGCAGCAGTGACAGGTTTTCGTTTTGCTGGTTGATTTTTTTATCTACTCTGAACATCCACCATATCTTTTTTGCCAACTTTATGATTAGTGGTAAGGACCATTGTGTGTCTTTTGTCCTTCCAACACACTAATCCAAAATCATTCTTACTGCAGTCAAGTAACTGTCCTTTTTTGATGAATTTTTTTTTTTGTTAATAGCAGGTAGTCCAACCCTATTGAGCATTACAGTACCTGTTACAAACATGTTTTTTTTTCAGGAGTTCGTTGGCAAGCTGTGGACTTTTATAGTACAACAATCCTTTCAGATCACTGAGTGTGGTGTCCTTCCATTTACGTTAAATACTCTTTGGGATACTATTAACTTGCCGTTTCCTCCCATACTTATTTGTTTCATTTACAATTGTTTAAAAATAAGGAAAAATACTCAATTGGCTTTGAATGCTCATTGATATTTATTGGTAAAGCTGCACCCCACTCATATACTGCAGGGTTGCTTAAGAGTCCATCATCATGATCAGTAACATGTCACTTGTCGTCATCAGATTCTTTTTTCTACCGGTTTCATCTTCAAGATTTTCAATGTCTTCACAGTATTGTCTATTGATTCAGTATCTCACAAATATTGTTCACTAGAAGCTGCACTAACTTCACTCACAACAACACTATTTGTGTCATCATTTTCTGGTTCTGAATCATCCGATTCCAAATAAGGAAAATCACTCTGTATGTATAAAATCAATAGGTGGATATACCCGCATACTGACCTTCAGTCCAACCAAATTACACTTAGAGAAAAAAAATTGCTACCTGGACTTTTATAAGTGGAAATGGTAAAGGGGCGTATTTTAACAAATATAAAAAATAGTAAATGCGTGAGTGGAAGTGGTGAAGTGATTTGGGGGGTTGGGAAGAAAAAAAATTTCCAATACAAAAGTTGTAGGTCACGTAAAAATCTACAACTTTTTAAACATAGAGATCACAAAATGCGAAAAATCTTTTTTTTGTTTTTCATTTCCACAGAAACAATTTAATTTTGTCAAAACTTTGTGAAAGTTTATACCTTTCTGTGTCTCAAATAACTTAAAAAATAACAAATTTTTGTGACATCAACTTTTGCCAGAAATCAAAATACCACCAGAAAATTAAAATACCAGAAATCAAAATTATCATCAGGCCTCCACTATCCCCAGTCACGCATTCATAATTTTTTTTTACATTTATAAGCCCCTTTACCATCTCCACTTATAAAAGTCTAGGTAATAATTTTTTTCCCCCCTCTAAATGAGTTATTTTGATCGGTCTATTCAAGAAAATACTTGCCATGTGTATATTCACTTAACGTCCAGGAAGGGTTAACTGAGTATAGGTGAGTTAGAAGTTAAATCCAATCTTAGACCTTTGTGTAAATTGTCCAACACTTAAGGAAGAAAAGGAATTTATGAGGGAGAATAAGCATTCTGCAAATTAAAAATTCTTTTAGTCTTTTAACATTTAATTTTTTATTATTTATACTAGTGTATTTCTCTTTAGACTTTGGCCTTGCATAAGATGGCTTACAATACTGTTCCACAAACTATTTTACCCTATTTCATGTTTCATAATGATGTGTCTTAAATTTTAAAAAGCTGTCCATGATGGAAATTATAGATAACTATAAATAACTATGGAAACTATAAATAATAAAGTAATTGTCATTAACTGGTTGTATTTACAAAAAAACCATATTTCTTTTTGCCTGTAATGTATCTAATGGCTTTCTCCTGTAACTGATAAAAACGTTTCTAACATTTGTTTAAATGATTATCCCAAAATATTATTGAGAATTATATATGACATTATCAATCCATGATAACTTGCTCTTTTCAATTTATTATCATCAAAATTATATTAATTGTAAAGTAAGAACACTTAGGATTTCTTTCTTTTTTTTTTACAAATGTACGAAGGATGGCTGAAATGTAATACACACTCTCTTAATTTGCAAATGAAACAAATATGGTATTACACTTTATTTGTTATAAAATCTTACATTTATTTTTCTTGCAATTCACTATTTACAGCTGCACATTTCTTTCAATGGTGAACCGTTGCTGCCAATCTTTCTTTGATCCATAACCTCACTGTGTCCTTCAGTTCATCATACAAGGTGAAATGAATACCTTTAACCCAAGAACTGGTGGTCATTTTGTCTTAAATGGCAGATTAATTTTAAGTTACTTGCAATGACTTTTTGTAAAATTCATTAAAAAATGTTTAAACCTTATATTATTACACATCATTTTATTCAGAAAATTCTATAGAATATGTTTATCATGTTGGAAAAAATCTTTTATGATTTTTTGATGACTGATTTTTCCTAAATTTTCAAAATGAGGAAAATTAAATTTTCTTTTTTCAAATTTTCCATAATATTATAATTATTCACTTTTGTTACAAACTAATTTCAATATGTACAAAATAATTGCCATTTTATTCTAATTAAAATGATGTATAACACTTATTAACTATTTACAAAGAAATATTAACTGAAAAAATTGGTAAAAGTTTTACTCAGAATCAATTGAGGGTGCTCTCCTCTTTCTTCCAAGCTTAGTATACGATTTCTTTGAGGATTTGATGTGTCCCAGTAGTATTTTTCCTTTTTGTTAGCCCCATGTTTATCATAAGAGCAATAAATTTCTTCATTTCTTTTGTAGTAACATCAACCCAACTAGACCATAGAGAAAACTTTTTCATATTTTCAAAATCTCAATTTTTATTTGTTTTTATGCATATTTATTCGGTTTTTTAACTATTAATTTCCAAATTATATTGGTAAAAATTAATTAAAATATTCAATTGGTTGTGGATTGGGAGGTGTATAGTTTCCTAATACCAGAATTTCTTACTTGAAAATTTTTACTAACATCAATTTCATTCTCTGGTAGAAAAACAGTTTTTTTTCGAACTGCAGGATATCACTTTCAGACACAGATTCTTCACTGTCGCTTAATTCATTTAAATTAGGTTCAGAATTATCAATGGCTGACTGAAAATCAAAAGAAAAGTCAGAAAGTATATTTTCAGCAGAAATAATGCCACTACTTACTTTGAAGTCGGGAACATTATATTCTTCACCAAAAAGTATTTCTCATATTCCACTCAAATTACTAAGCAGATTTTGATCCAATGCAATAATGGAATAGTTAAAAATTAGAAATAAACAAAAGGAGTAAATTAGCTGTAATGACTAAACCACATGCGAGACCAATTCTATATATATATATATATATATATATATCCAAACAATGTGGTACAACAATTTTACGAATTTGTAATAACCGAATAGTAATGGTAATAATAGTGATAGTGTACTATCGATTGGTACCATACCTAAACGACCTGATCAGATAGTGTGTAATGTTACTTAAATCGATAACTGTTAACATTTACATAAGTCACAGTTGTGATGATACCGTTTAACAAAAAATATATATTGTGCTTACAGCCTTTGCCAGTACAGGGTTAATATCCAAAAACTCTTTAATTGATGAAAGAAGTGAAAATCATGGGGCACCAAATATGGTGAGTGGTGAGTAAGGAGGGTGTGGAATGGGCTCACAATTTAACTTCACCATAACTTCAGCAGTTGCATATGTGTGTGGTCAGCATTATTATTGTACAGAATTATTGGTTCTGTGGATTGTCAAATACAACATATATATCTCCTAAGATTTATCATGTGTTTTAGGACACTAAAAGGAGGTGTTTCCAACTTTTGGTGTTTCTCATAACTCACAGAAACTGTTGTTTGACTGCTGTGAGGTTCATCAATATTCATTTTACCACAAAATTTTATTTCCTACTTACTTACAGCATTTTAATCAACTGTTTAATCTCCATAAACAGCTTTTAGAAGACTATGAATGTAACTAGAATTTACTTTTTCTGCTGTTAAAAATTCAGTCACTGCATGTTGTTTTAGAAGCGTTGACTTAGCAAATGTACTTTACTCCTTAACAATGGCAACAGACAGAAAATGAAGGGTGGAGGGTATGATTTAGTGAGTTTTGGAATGTTGTAGGAGAATAAATTACAAAAACAGCAGATCTTGTCATTTTGTTCTCCCATTAGATTCCACTTTGCATCACATTTCATTTGTCCCTTCTAGAATGAAAATCGTGTTATAAATAAACTCGTTATATATACTTGGGCAAGGATAATCATATTCAAGCCAAACGTGCATTTTTCACAAAAAAATCCATTAATTTGTTTTCTAGCATACATAACTGAAAATCATTTGCTGTGGATGTATGTGGCTTATATGGTTGTTTGATCTTAGTCTATTTCTACAATTAAAAAATCATCTCATCTATTTTCTGTTTACACAGTGCTTCAAATAATTGACACATTGAAGAAAGTTATTCTTGCTCTTTTCCTCATTATCGTTATGATAGGTTGATATATTTGTGTTAAAGGAGTTATTTACCTGTTGTTTTAAATTATATTTTAGTCAACAGTAATCATTTGTACTTCACTGTACGTTCACGTCCCTTCACACATGGTATTTTTCAATTGTTTTAACTGTATATCCTCTTATTGCATTAACTGTAAATTGTAACATATAACATTGGTGAATATGAATTCATGGCATTATAAATCTTTTTACATTTCTGTTCAGTAGAAGAATTTTCTAATCTGGGTGAAATGCAGTTGCATCTTTAAAAAAAAAAAAACAAATGAAATACAAACATTTACGGATTAACAGGCAAGCTGAAAAATAAACCTATTTTAAGTTTTTAGGTTAAACCAAAATTTGTTTATTAGGCTAAAATATATCTATACTCAAATAAAATAATCAGCAAACATGAAATTCATTTTTTCAATTGTTATAAATATTACATAATAAAATAAACAGAAGAAAAGTCTGAGAAAATGAAGAAAATATAGAAAAGAAGAAAATAAGCAAAAAAGAACTGTTACTCCTATTACTCAGGAGATTTCAGTTATATTAAAATTGGAAACTGTCTACATATGAAAACACAGTCTCACTGGTCATTTTTTATACTGACCTGCTGACGACTGTTGTTGACAATACTTGCAGAAAACAAAATGTTATTGCAGCAGATAATGTACTCAATCAAATAAAATGAATTAAAAAGCTGTTAGTATTAGAAATACTTTATTCAAAATAGTAGAAATATATGTGAATCAAAATCAAATGTTAAATATGCAAAATGTTGAGGTGGTGGTGCGCTGGTATTTTTAATAGTTTGAATTTAGCCATCCCTTATTTTCATATTAACAAGAGCAGACTGTGACAGCTTACTGATAACCTTTTGCAGAATAGGTAAGAGAGAGGAGGGCCCCTACTTTAATAAAAATGACAGCTTCCAATTTGGAATGGATGGGCTCCATTTTTTCCATTTAATGGAGTTTAACTTGTTTTATTCTTTTATATATATATATTTTATATTTGTTTTATTCTTTTATATATCAGTCTACTGGGGAGTACACCAATGTCATTTCTTATTTTCTTCTGTATATTCCCTTCATTTTCTCACAGCCATTTTCTTCTGTTTAATTTACTATACAATTTTTATCAATTGAAAAAATGAATTTCATGTTTGCTGATTATTTTATTTGAGTAAAATATATTAACCTAATAAACAAATTTTGTTTTATAAAACTTGAACAAAATTAGAATAGGTTTGTTTTTCAGCTTGCCTGTTAATCCGTAAATGTTTGTATTTAATTTGTTTTTTCATCCTATGAATTATAACAGACATGCTGAAAATTAAAATAATTTTATTTTAATTTTTTCAAGTTTTATAAAACAAATTTTTTTTTTGTTATTTGTTAATCCTTCATTCCCATGTGACCCCTATTTATATGTGTTCATAAACATTATTTGGTTAATGATTGTTATATTCAGATAAAATAATAATCAGCAAATGTGAAATTCATATAAATTTTTCCTGATTCTTATAAATACTATAAAATCATGTTAATATAAAAAATTAACTCCATAATAAGTAAATATTTAAGAAAAAATTTAAAGTTAAAAAAAGGTATGAAGTTGCAAACGATCAATTATGAGACTGGGTCCCTCACCAGTAGAAGAAAATTATTCAGTCAGCAGACAGAATTAGCATTTGTAGTTTATGTTCTTGTCCCTTTACACGTGGCATTTTTGAATTGTTGAAACAGTGTGTATTCTCTTATTGCATTGAATATAACATATCACATTAGTGAATATAAATTCATGGCATGAATAATATTTTACATAACTGTTCAGTAGAAGAATTTTCCAATTTGGGGAAAAGTTGCATCTTTATGTTGCTCAGGAAATTTCAGTTATATTAAAAAGGAAAACTGGTTACATATGGAAACAACCTCTGTGGTCAATTTGTAGGCTATTGCCAGTGTTGCGACTGTAGATTTATCAGTAAGCTACTTGAACTATTCAAAAATCCAAATGGATACTCTAAAATGGAGAAAAGCTGGAAGTTATCATTTTGAATTTAAAGTAGGACCCATCCCGCCACCCTGCAAAAGAACATTAGCTTGTAAATGTTTGTTGTTCATGATAAGAAATTGTGTTCAGGTTTTATTAGGTTCAGATGCGGTGTAAGTTAATCAGATCAATTTTTAGCATGAAGTAACTGCATACTATTTAATCATTATGTCTACCACGTCTTTGGTGGGATTTTTGTTATAAAATTTATTTGTAACTTTCTTCTTTTTTTTCAGCCAAAATAGATTGGAGTATGAAAAGAGAGTGCGAGCACAAGCAAGAGCGATGGCACCACAGGAGTAGTTCCAGTAGAAGTCTCCTTCTCTTATCTTTAAAGGGAAAAATGAACATTTTTTTTTTTTTTTTTTTTTTTTAATATGTTAAATTATTTTTAATACAATGAATGTGGTATGCATAAAATATATTGTTCGCGTGTGTATGAAGTGAAACTATTAATAAAATAGATGATATCAAATTATTGAATTACTCAATAGATATAATGATCATTTGATCAGACTGTTAATTATCTAAAATCTGATGTCATTTAAATACTGTCTTAGTCATTTCATTATTGCATTTGGTTATATGGAATAATATTTAATTTGAAAATTTTTAAATAAAAATGTGTTCTAATTTTTGTTAAAAAACATGAAATAATTTAACACTATAGAATTTTTGTATATAATTTTTCCTTTCAAATCAGTTTTTTTTTGTATGTGAAGTGGTGATATAAATTTTATTTAAATAACATTTGGAATTGAACTTTGAACAAGAATATTATGATTTTCTTTTTTGAGATTTTCAATATTTGTATTAATGAACTAATAATTTTTTTTGTAATGTCTTTTATTATTTATACACAGTGTATATATTTTTCTTTAATGTTGCACTAAAGGTAATAAAAATTTTGTTTTAATTTTTAATAAATTTTGTAATAATTTTAACAGAAAAAAGCAATCTGTTGAGCGTGGCAAAATTGTTTTATTCTTTTACTCATTTGTCATCCAGGCACCAGCATTACTTTGAATTGTTAACTTTCCTTGTGCCATGATGTTTGCCATCAATGAATCTTTAATTCGTCATAATGCATTTAATTTTTGGTATTTATTGTACTGTTGAGTGGATCTTTAATCTCCTCATAAATTCAGTATGTTGATTAAAAACAGTGTCTAGATTATGGTGGAATCACACTATTATCAGTGTGTATAAGAAATTTTTGTATGAATTATGCCAAATTATGTAGACTGTAGTATGTATAAAATTTTAATAATGATAGTCTTACGAGCTTAATGTTCCCATTTGTTGGAGGTATTACTATTAACTCTGTGATATTGCAATTTAGATAAATCGTAGATTTTCATATCACTAATTGGAATAAGTTTTCTATGGGAATCCATTAGGAAAAAAAAATTTGATTACTTTATTGAACAAGATTAAAGTAACTAGTCATTTTTATGTAAAAGATTATAATGCAGTCAGTTTTGCTAAGATAATATTTATTAATATGAATATTACGAACATATAGTTTTTCAACAGTGTGATTAATTCATTCCTGTAAAGCTTTGCAATGAAAAAGATAGAAATAAGGAGATAAGAATTCATTTATTTATCATGTATTCTGCTGATATATGAATTAAGAGTTAATTTACTTTTAAAAAAAAAAATGTTTTCATGAAAATTAGCTTTTAAAAACCTGTGATTTAGTATGTTGTATAAAATGCATTAAAAAAGTAAAAAAATCAGTTTCATTTTGTAATACAAAATTAACAACTTCTGTAGCTTATATTCCAAATATTTTTCACTACACCCCCAGGCATAATTTTTTTCCTTTATCTCAATCTAAGAACTTCCAATTTTTTCAACTGTAGTCATTAGGATAAAAGGATTTATTTCATTATTGAATCATTTAAATTGTTTTGCTTTTTTTAATGCCCTGAGTATTCAAGATATGCCTTGTAGTTTATATCAGTAATATTTATTACTTTAATTCTTCCAACAACATTTTCTGTTTTAGTATTATATTTATATCAAAATACAAATTTATATTTTACCTACATTGATTGATATTGTATTAAGAGATTTTTTAAATTTATGGTATGTATTAAATTGAAACTGCACAAAATGAAATCGCTAAACTAAGGAATACCACCAGGAAGAGGAACGTTTTAAAAGTGATCGTGCCTGTATTATGAATGAGTGACTAGCAACAGATATATATTTATGTACTTCTTTAAAAAAGTATATACATTAAATAATTAACTCTTGAAACCGATTTTAATTATAATATGTAATATGTGTTTCATCCCATTCATACTTCTATTGTAATTTTTTCAGTTAGTTATGAATCGATTTCTATATAATATTTGTAAATGATTATTTACAATATTATTCAGAATTGTAATTGAAGAACATTGATGAAGCAAAATGCCTACGCATTCCATTTAGTAGCAGAATTGAAAATATATTAATGACAATGTCTGAAGAGATAATTCTTGACAATTTTTTTTTTTCAAAATGGTCATTTGATGTTTGCAGAATTACTGACTATTAAAAAAAATTTTTTATTGAAATAATCTGGGAAATTGCATTGCAGATACTGTAGTCATGGAATTTTCTCATTAAAACTGTTTAGGAAATAAATATTACATTAAAGATCAAAAACTTTGATCAAAAATATTTTAGTTGCTCATAACCTTGGTTCTAGCCAGAAAAATGTGGTTTGTTGCCTAGTTTGAAAGGTCACAGTTAGATGGTTTTTGTGTATTAAATCCTTGCCCATTCAAAACTAAGGAACTCTTTTAAACACCTAGATTAACAAAAAAAAATTATTTTGTAATTTTAGTTAGTATGAAAAAGTTTTAGAAACGGTTTCTCAACATTCAGGTATGATTAAAATTTTTATTTACATTTCTCTTTTTTATTAACAGGCTGTAATCTTGCTTCAGCTAAAACAATTCTGTTCTTATCTCCCAGGGCATCCAACAATATATACTTTTTAAACGTTGACATAATTTTGCCATTAAGATTGTTAATGTTCAATCCCTATAAGTTAATCACTGCAGAGTCTGATCCTTTTGCTCACACATAAAACAAATCTCAAAAACTTTCAACAGTTTGTTTTATGTTTTTTCCCTGAAGCTTATCGCCCAAGTTTCAGAACAAGCCTTATCAACTAAATATAGCACAACTGGTGAAATTTAGGATAGCTCTTTGAATAAAAATTAAGTCATAATTTTAATGATTCATTAATATTATTGTCTGAAGTGTTTTTCTTTTTAAAAATTTAATACTGTGAAATGTAAAGAGATCTGTAAACTATTATATTTTTATCATTAAAAAAGCTATTATTTCTGACTGCTTTTTTGTGATGACACAGTAGGTTCATACACTACCATAAATTATCTATTTAGCAGAAATTTTTGCCAGTATTTTTTTTTCGATACAGAGTAATTGTATGATTGTAAATATACATATACTTTAACTGTAAGGATTGTAATTATCTGTTTTTCTCAATGTGTCCCTTTATATTTCATTAGCTTTCATCTATTCTTCCTATTGCTTTATTTTACCAAAAATGTTTCGTCATCCACAAGATATTAATACAAAGACAGTAAAACTGCAATACAGTAACTATTTCATCACAGTTTTGTGATTCATTTGCAAACATAGTATCGCTTCAAATATTTCATAGTTTTCATTTTATTTATTTTAACCAGCTTTGTTAAAATATTAAATGAGAATTATTTTTAATCTCCTTCAGTGTTTTTAAAATTAATAAGTGTGTATCTGATAAGTAATGTATGCATTTTTTAGTCTGTGGAATATTACATCAACATAAAGCTTATTAAAAGGTAAATTAAGAATCAGTGATATTTATTTATCTTTTGACCAGTTGTATGTACCTGTTGAATGAGTTTTATTTTAATCCTCTTAAAACTTTTTTATATTATCTATTTTCATTGCAAATGTATTATTATAGTTCTTATTATTTGGTCCCATAATGCCATCAATATTTTCTTCCCTGATAACTCATCTTCAACAAACAGTTTTATTATGCTATATTACCAATTCTAATCAGGATTCCAAAATCAAGTACCAAATTCATATATAAACAAAACAGCAAACTGGTATGGTGGTCTGGACATGAAATTTTATGTTATTAGTTACTTCTAACTATTGTATGGTTAAAATTGATAATTAAATATGATAAAGTATTGTACCACTAATCACCTGTAGATGTTTCAAGTAACAACTTGTCAACTTATCACTTGACATTATATTTCTAAATGTAACATTATACTGGTCAAAAGATTTTGTTGAAGTCAAGAGTTTTATTTTATTTTTTTTGTAAAAAAGCATAAGGGATAAATAGTTTTCTGAACACTGAAATTTTCTTGAATATATTGATTGCAAAAAGAAATCTGTGTACATAATTGGAAAAAATCTATCTACTAAACTTTATTATAAAATATGAAAAGACTTTTCTAAAATATTTGATTCCTGATCCGATCCTTACAGTCCACTCTGAGCCTCCAATGTGCATTGCCCTAAAATACAGTAAAATGTGATACAGTTTCAATAATTAAAAATTATTATATTTGTTTATACATATTTCTTACGTATTACTTTATTTTAATTAATTTTGTGAAATGTAATTTTTTTATGGTGACAAAGGTAAATATCAGATTTCATTTTTATTATAAATTATTTTTTATTATATGTATTAGTTGTAAGATTTATAGTATGAAATTATTTGCTACTGGTTAATAAATGAATTTCTTAATATAAGAAACAATTTTTTTGTGAATAATTATAGAAGAATAAGAATGTGTATTTATACGTTTAGTGTAATTTTAAGGTTTCATATTCATTTTATATCTCAATTAAATGAATGATTGATTATGTTTTATAGTGATTATTGCTGTTTTTATTTAACTTACAACTATATAAAATACTTATAAATAAACTTTTTTTTTATTTTATAATAACCTAATGTTTGTAATTTCATTTAAATTACTGACTGGTGCTCTAAAACGTTTTATAACAAGATTAGATGTGTATAACTTTCGTCAGATGTGATGTCTGTTAGGATATTTTTAATAAAATTTGTTTTCTGATAATACAGTTAATCAAATAAAGAACTGCAGATCAGTTTACCATAAAAGAACTGTATATCATAAATTATTTGTGTGTTAGATGCTATAATCAAAAAATGCTGTAGGAAACTTGATACAAAATCTTTAACTTGCATAACCATTCTATTCAAGAAGTGTCCTATTATAGGCTTAAAGGGACCCAGAATGTCCTATCTCGCCAATGTTAATTTTTACAAATTAAATATACTTTTTTACAAGAACTACAGGGTAATTCAAAGAAACGGGAAATTAAAAAAATTAAGTAATGTTAATGAAAAATTTTTTTTTAGAAAATGAATTTTATTTCATGTAATTGTACAAATGTTGCCATTTTAGGTTACATACATTTTAGTTTATTTTTTTAAAGATGACATCTTGCAGGTGACCTCCTCTTCTACGTAAACACTCACGAACTCTCTTTGTTAAATTGTTCATGGTTTGACGTAACATCTCAACTGGAATTTCCGCAATTGCTTCTCGGATCTTTGCCTTCAATTCTTCCGTTGTAGCAGGTCTACTGTGGAACACTTTGCTTTTAAGGTGACCCACAAAAAGTAATCGCAAGCTGAGAGATCAGGCGATCTGGGAGGCCATCTAATTTCACCATTTCGTGAAATGACATGTCCAAACAATCGGCGTACATCTGCCATCGATATTCGTGCAGTATGTGACGTTGCTCCATCTTGTTGAAACCAGGCTGTGTTAAGAATCGGTGGAAATCTCTTTTGTTGTTCTACAACAAAGGTTTCAAGCATGGCTACGTAACGAGCCGACGTCACTGTAATTGCGAGACCGTTGTCATCCTCAAAAAAAATAAGGGCCTATAACACCGTAAGATGACATAGCACGCACACCACACAGTCACTTTCTGGCTGTGCAACAGATGCTGGTGTAGCTGCGTAGGATTTTCTTGTGCCCAGTATCTGAAATTTTGCTTGTTAACAAATCCACTGAGGTGGAAATGCGCTTTGTCTGACATCCACAGTTCGTGAACAAACTCTTCGTTATCATTTATCTTCTAAAGCATTACATTACAGAATTGTGCTCGCACAACTGCATCGTTCGGCTTCAGTTCCTGGACAATCTGCAACTTGTATGGATGGTATTGCAAGTCCTTCACTAACATTCTTTGAAGACTTGAACTATGCAATTGTAAAGATGCTGAGAGACGACGGATTGACCGATGTAGACTTCGTGTGACAGCATCTTGTAAAGCTTGAACATTCTGTGGTGTACGGACGGTTCGCTCACGGCCTGGAGGTTTCTTTTTAATTGCCGAACCAGTTTCCTCAAAATTAGATATCCATGTTTTAATTGCATGTGCTGATGGAACATGGTCGTGCCATCCCAGATTAAAATGACTGTGAAATTCTCTACGTGCTCCCTCCACACTGTCATTGTTTTTGTAAAACGCTTTGATAGCAAATGCACGTTGCGCACCACTACAAGGATCTATGACAACTAAATGGCAGGTTAGGTTAGAGAGGCTGGCACCACTTATCAAGTGGTACCAATCGCCCACAGCTACCAACACAACTTTCAAAATTTCCCATTTCTTTGAATCACCTGTACAATACTGTGTGTGTTTATTAGGTTGAAGATTGAATAAGTAGACAAATCCATATTGAGTTTATGTAGTATTTATTCATTTGTAGAATACATTTTTGACTGAGTATATCTGGTAGTCTTGTTTGTTGTAGTTTGATTTCAGTTTAGTAATAATATTAATAATAACACAGAATACTGAATATTAATAATACAGAGTACTTGAAGTATATTGAATCGAATTAACATAAATGAATGATTGATTAACTAAATGCATTGTATGTTACCGTCCCACTACACCATCTTGCAATGTGTGTCCACACCCGAATTTAACAAAGTGCACGCGTGTCATCAGCCCTACCGATGTGAAATGTAACTACAACAAGCTACCATTACAATATTTTGAATAAGAAAACATAATATTAAAACTTAACATAGGATGATTGTTTTTATTTTGTAGAAAGATTTTTTCTCAACATTTTAAGTGTTTTTTTTATAAATTACTTTTACAAATTTTTTAGTTTAAGCTGAATTTTTTTGCACTATTTTCACAGATTTGATGCAGTTATATTTTTTACAGTCCAGATATAATAATATAGCTGTTACATTATGTATTACCAATAAATAAAGTTGTGTGCAGAAGTTCATCTTCCTAAATTGAATAGATTCTGAGAAAAGGTATATTTTATTAAAAAAACACAATTTTTCAAAAAATGAGATTAAAAATATTTTTTATTTTACATACTTATATTCCAGGCCCATTTACCACATCTGCTCAATCACTTAGTGTGTCTTCTAGTTTTCTTTTTTCACTTGCCTTTTGTTTTTTTGGGCTTTTTTCACAAACTCATTCGGCATTCCTAATGCGTTCTTTGTCAACTTTCATCATTGCTGCTGTCGTATTAAAATTGACACGCAAACCTAACTGTTGAAAAACCTTACACCTAATTATATTGACTTCAATGAAATACCCAATATCGTCATATACGCAGAGTTTGAAACTTTCCATCCCAACAAATGTAGTTTTTGGCAGCCTTGTTCACACGACACTGTTTACACTCTCATTAGGATTCTGAGTGTGCCCATGCAGACATTTTTTTAAAGTTCTGTCTGTGTTGGATCCCTAATTATTGGTTTTATTTCTGCCATAACTGCTGCAGTAACACTGTGTTCATGATTGTACGTACCTCCAGTAATTTCAGCTTTGTTGTATTTGCACCAGCTGTCATTACCAGACGGGCATACACCATGTGCTGGTTGATCCTTGTTGGCAAAAGATGAAAATACATAGCCAGTCCATAGGTTTGAATTTTGACTATGCATCTGTGAGCCAACCTTTCGCTGATAACAGTTTACTATCAGAAATCTTTTTACATTTCATAGATTCTTTTAGTCTACGAATACATGCACCTACTCTCTTCTGCACATGTTCGACACACCCAAGTTATTGTCATATCTTCATCGTTCCACTAACTAGCTTATTATAGGCTTTTGAATCACCTTTCCCCAAGTAATCCATATAGTGTACATTTTAATTTAGTGAAGAATGTTTGAAGACTGCCAGTGCCCCTGTTATTGCCATACCTGCACTGTCTCCTTTGTAATTGGAAGTACAGCCTCTGTCATACTCTTGTTTACTTACACACTGGCAATATTTGGACATAATTTATATATCTAAAATTTTTCCTGAATCAACACAATGAAAATTTGATTGTGTGAAGTGGCTGCATTTTTTGCCATGACCCATCAAAAGATGCTTTTAAATCACATGACATATTAATTCAATTCTACAGCCTCTTCTGCTGCATCTGACATGTGCTAATTTTTGCTACTTTTTCACAGCTGTATCAATAAATTAATATATTTCTTAAGTAGGAGGAGGTGGCAAATTCAGTAAACAAATTCAGTATTAGATGTGGCCTGTCCTCTACCAATAGCCCTCACCCCGTACACCTATTTGGTTCATTCATAACTTTTGAAGTGTAGAGTGTAAAATTATGTGGACAAAAATCTCAAGAAACTTATTTCTGTTGCTAGTCCTCTTCTTGTGCCTGTAGTTAGGGTAAATCCAACTTGATTACATTCTTTGGATGTCAGGAAATTTTTAAAAACTTCAAATAAAATATTTAAATCTACTATTTCATTTCAAAATTGTTCTTTACAATTACACTTATAATAAATCTAAGTCGTGTAGCTTAATGGATGAATTACTTGATTAGGTCCTGCCTTAGGTTCTAAGTTTTCTTGATTAATTTTTCTTATTCCTAAAAATTTTCTTTTTTTTCATACTCTTGGAGTACTAGAATGAGGCATTCTAACTGATCTGGGACCACCGTTAGGTATTGCTTTCGAGGATGAGCTGAAATGGCAATTTTGTAGCCTGACTGGGATTCGAACCTGGGACCTCCTGATGAAAGGTTGAGATGCTACCACTCACATCATGGAGGCCTAGAGAACTAGAACAATAACAACTTGCACAATCAGAAAACTAACCTCTGTAAAGATGAAAAATAAACAATACTGCAACAGATGAGTAACAGAGCCATCTTGATTACATTATTAAATATAAAAATATAAAACCTCTAAAAAGAAAGGAAGGAAATTTAAATAGCTATATAGTACCAGTCAACTACACATGCTCCATTTGAAATTACAAATTTGTGTGACCAGAAAAAAGCAGCTTTTCATTATTTACAAAACGTGATTTATCTCTGGTAATACTAATCAGATTGTAATGGTTTATACACCATTTTAAAGAGAAAAGTCTGAATAATAAATTTTAAAAAATGCTACTTTTTTTCATATAATTGCCTTCTGGGTTCCCGTAATAGGAAAAGTGAGTGGTGACTTCCTTATGTCTTCTGCATTGAACTATATGTATTGTAGCGTATCATTGTACGCGTCAAAATATATTTATATTTATATTCAGCAGTGCAAGTACACTTTTACTTTGGTCACTATAGGGACTAATTGTACACTTTGATTAGTACCTCTTATAAACTAGTGACAAATCCTGTAAAGAAACTTTGTACTCCAATAGCATACTATGAAGCGTGCTTTTAAAGGTCTCTTGAATTTGCCACCTATATACATGATTTAAACAGATGATGCTTGTGTTGCTCTGTTATTTCATTAATAATTATCTTTTAGCTACAATAGTTTAGTTTTGTTGTTGTTTATATTCATCCATTTATAATGAATGCTACAATTTGTAATCCCACCAAATACAAGAAGGATTTTTGAATGAAAAAACAATTTTTTGGCTGAAATTTGCAGAAAAATTTGTGATGTTTAAGAGTTGAATATTATGAGTGATTTAAAGCAAGACAGTGGTACCATTCATTTTTAGAAGGGCAATTCATGATTTAGAACATATTGGCTGGGCGTTGGTGATAACGGTGGTTTGATTGAAAGAAGTTAATGAAAAAATTTTAGAAACTCACTGCACCACCGTCATCTTTGATGATTACTGATCTTTCATTATCTTTGATTTATGAACTTTTGTCTGAAAGATTGGGCCATAAAAATCTGGGTGTTGAAGATATTAACCAACATACAGAAGGAAAGATGTCTTTTACAGCATCACAAAAATAAAGGTGATGAATTGTTTGATCACATTGTTGTGTAGATGAAATGAATTTCTTATTTGAACATTGTGATAAAGCAGCAGTCAATGCAATGATGGCATTCATTGTCTCTTAGACCAAACAAGAACATTAGTTTTTTGGGACAAAAAGGGTATTTTTCTTGATGAATTTAGTATCCTGGTACTACTGTAAACATACTGCAAAATTGTTGCATGTTTTAAGTCACTGGTGGCAATTTCTTGAAAAGGGAATGAAGAAGCTAGTGAAATGATATGAAATGTGCTGGAAGTTGAAGGGTGCAATGTAGAAAATAATAGTTTGTTCATATTTTTCAGTTTTGCATTTATTTCAAAACAAATTGTACTTTAAAAACATGCCTCAGATTTTATCTCATTTGAAATTTAATTCTGCTTTACTCTTAATGTTTTTTATCTGTCTGTATTTATAATACAGGTAGGTAGAAAGATGATTATGATTATTTCATCTGACTCATCTTCCTTAACCAAAATATGTGAACAATGTATTTCATAACGAAAAAAAAATGCAGTTTAGTTTTAATTTGACAAAATATTTTCATGTGCATTGCAATTTCTTTCTTGCAAAATGTATGTGGTAAGTTCCTAGGTGTCCATTTTATACCAAATTAATCATTTACTCAAATATTTAATTAATTAAGGAATGATTGCTAAAAAAAATCCATCCAAACTTGATTATAATTGAATCTAAGCATTGTTTACAAACCAATGTACCAAAGGTTTTAGGTAACTTTGTTAGCCTTTAGAATACAAGCTGCTGTACAGACCATTAAACTACTAATTTACAAGTGTAAGTTTTTACTGACTTATTGATGTAATGAAGTAATCTTATTATGTTTCAGGAAGTTTGTCAATTATTAACAGTTTATAGTTAACATTACATTTAATTTTTTCCCCTCTGTGTTCAGTACTTTAGCAGATTTTAATATCCAATTTTCAATAACGGTTTGTAATGAAAGAATTCTGGGAATAAACTGTTAGTTAAAAGCAAATAATTTTTACATAAATCACTTAATTATTTAAAAGTATAAATTTAAAAAATTAAAACAGTAATTTTGTTAAATAAAATGTGTTAATACCTTCCTTCAAGCTGTTTTTAGCTACTAAAGCACTCTGGTTGATCGCATGGGTGGTGATCACTTGGTGAATTAGTGGCTGTTGTTATTGTTCATGGTTTGTTTTAATAAGGTAGGAATTTACTTAGAAATTTTAAGAGTTAGATGTAAATTTTTAATTCTTTTAATATATTGCCTTACATGTGCATAGAATTTTAAGATGTTTACCAATTAAATACGTTAGATAGAGAGTTGTGATTTATATCACTTAATAAGTTTAATTTTAATTGCATTACCTTTTGATTAATACATAAAATATTCTCTGTACGCTGTAAGCTAAATGGAAATTAAGAATTTCCATTTAAGAATCTTATAAGTTAATGATAGTAACCTCCCATCTTGTAAATGTCATAATTATGTGTTATTCCTCTGTTGATTGACCCCATATGTGGGGTTTATAGAGATACCATCTGGTAGCAAACAGGGCAATTACTTTTTTATTGGAGCTCAGTTGGTCAGGAACCTTTTGTGCATTTGGAATTATACAGTTATTTATTTTTTTATCTGGAGATCAGCCTCACCAACATTTGAGGTACCTACTGACTATAGCAAGAATCCCATTTCTCATGAAATCTAATTTTTACACAAACAATTAGGTTTTTACTGTAATGTAGAAAAATCTGTAACTCAGTGAAAAAAGTAGGACACTGAAAAGATGATGCAAGGTGGTAACCCTGGTAAAAAATAAATTTACAGATTACCACAATAATATTTTATCTATTAACGATCTAAGTACTCTGGAATAACTGTTAATAATAAAAATAGTTTTACTCCTTGAATTAGTATTTTTTTTTTTTTTTTTTTTTTGTCTTCAGTCATTTGACTGGTTTGATGCAGCTCTCCAAGATTCCCTATCTAGTGCTAGTCGTTTCATTTCAGTATACCCTCTACATCCTACATCCCCAACAATTTGTTTTACATACTCCAAACGTGGCCTGCCTACACAATTTTTCCCTTCTACCTGTCCTTCCAATATTAAAGCGACTATTCCAGGATGCCTTAGTATGTGGCCTATAAGTCTGTCTCTTCTTTTAACTATATTTTTCCAAATGCTTCTTTCTTCATCTATTTGCCGCAATACCTCTTCATTTGTCACTTTATCCACCCATCTGATTTTTAACATTCTCCTATAGCACCACATTTCAAAAGCTTCTAATCTTTTCTTCTCAGATACTCCGATTGTCCAAGTTTCACTTCCATATAAAGCGACACTCCAAACATACACTTTCAAAAATCTTTTTCTTATATTTAAATTAATTTTTGATGTAAACAAATTATATTTCTTACTGAAGGCTCGTTTAGCTTGTGCTATTCGGCATTTTATATCGCTCCTGCTTCGTCCATCTTTAGTAATTTTACTTCCCAAATAACAAAATTCTTCTACCTCCGTAATCTTTTCTCCTCCTATTTTCACATTCAGCGGTCCATCTTTGTTATTTCTACTACATTTCATTACTTTTGTTTTGTTCTTGCTTATTTTCATGCGATAGTTCTTGCGTAGGACTTCATCTATGCCGTTCATTGTTTCTTCTAAATCCTTTTTACTCTCGGCTAGAATTACTATATCATCAGCAAATCGTAGCATCTTTATCTTTTCACCTTGTACTGTTACTCCGAATCTAAATTGTTCTTTAACATCATTAACTGCTAGTTCCATGTAAAGATTAAAAAGTAACGGAGATAGGGAACATCCTTGTCGGACTCCCTTTCTTATTAGGGCTTCTTTCTTATGTTCTTCAATTGTTATTGTTGCTGTTTGGTTCCTGTACATGTTAGCAATTGTTCTTCTATCTCTGTATTTGAACCCTAATTTTTTTAAAATGCTGAACATTTTATTCCAGTCTACGTTATCGAAAGCCTTTTCTAGGTCTATAAACGCCAAGTATGTTGGTTTGTTTTTCTTTAATCTTCCTTCTACTATTAATCTGAGGCCTAAAATTGCTTCCCTTGTCCCTATACTTTTCCTGAAACCAAATTGGTCTTCTCCTAACACTTCTTCCACTCTCCTCTCAATTCTTCTGTATAAAATTCTAGTTAAGATTTTTGATGCATGACTAGTGCATACAGAACAAACTAATTGTTCTGTATTCTTCACATTTATCTGCCCCTGCTTTCTTTGGTATCATAACTATAACACTTTTTTTGAAGTCTGATGGAAATTCCCCATTTTCATAAATATTACACACCAGTTTGTATAATCTATCAATCGCTTCCTCACCTGCACTGCGCAGTAATTCTACAGGTATTCCGTCTATTCCAGGAGCCTTTCTGCCATTTAAATCTTTTAATGTTCTCTTAAATTCAGATCTCAGTATTGTTTCTCCCATTTCATCCTCCTCAACTTCCTCTTCTTCCTCTATAACACCATTTTCTAATTCATTTCCTCCGTATAACTCTTCAATATATTCCACCCATCTATCGACTTTACCTTTCGTATTATATATTGGTGTACCATCTTTGTTTAACACATTATTAGATTTTAATTTATGTACCCCAAAATTTTCCTTAACTTTCCTGTATGCTCCGTCTATTTTACCAATGTTCATTTTTCTTTCCACTTCTGAACACTTTTCTTTAATCCACTCTTCTTTCACCAGTTTGCACTTCCTGTTTATAGCATTTCTTAATTTCCGATAGTTCCTTTTACTTTCTTCATCACTAGCATTCTTATATTTTCTACGTTCATCCATCAGCTGCAATATATCGTCTGAAACCCAAGGTTTTCTACCGGTTCCCTTTATTCCGCCTAAGTTTGCTTCTGCTGATTTAAGAATTTCCTTTCTAACATTCTCCCATTCTTCTTCTACATTTTCTACCTTATCTTTTTTACTCAGACCTCTTGCGATGTCCTCCTCAAAAATCTTCTTTACCTCCTCTTCCTCAAGCTTCTCTAAATTCCACCGATTCATCTGACACCTTTTCTTCAGGTTTTTAAACCCCAATCTACATTTCATTATCACCAAATTATGGTCGCTATCAATGTCTGCTCCAGGGTAAGTTTTGCAGTCAACGAGTTGATTTCTAAATCTTTGCTTAACCATGATATAATCTATCTGATACCTTCCAGTATCGCCTGGCTTTTTCCAAGTGTATATTCTCTATTATGATTTTTAAATCGGGTGTTGGCAATTACTAAATTATACTTCGTGCAAAATTCTATAAGTCGGTCCCCTCTTGCATTCCTTTTGCCCAGCCCATATTCACCCACTATATTTCCTTCCTTGCCTTTTCCAATGCTTGCATTCCAATCTCCAACTATTATTAAATTTTCATCTCCTTTTACGTGTTTAATTGCTTCATCAATCTCTTCGTATACACACTCTACCTCATCATCATCATGGGCGCTTGTAGGCATATAGACGTTAACAATCGTTGTCGGTTTAGGTTTTGATTTTATCCTTATTACAATGATTCTATCGCTATGCGTTTTGAAATACTCCACTCTCCTCCCTATCTTCTTGTTCATCACGAAACCTACTCCTGCCTGCCCATTATTTGACGCTGAGTTAATTACTCTAAAATCACCTGACCAAAAGTCGCCTTCCTCTTCCCACCGAACCTCACTAATTCCTACTATATCCACATTTGTCCTACCCATTTCCCTTTTTAAATTTTCTAGCCTACCAACCTTTTTCAAGCTTCTAACATTCCACGCTCCGACTCGTAGAATGTTATTTTTTAATTTTCTGGTGACCCCTTCCTTAGTAGTCCCCACCCGGAGATCCGAACGGGGGACTATTTTACCTCCGGAATATTTTACCAAGGAAGGCGCCTCCATTATTGCTATGTGAAAATGCAAAGAGCCACATTTTCTTGGAAAAAAAGCAGCTGTAGTTTTCCATTGCTTTCAGCTGCGCAGTACTCAGAGGACTGAGTGATGTTGATACGGCCGTTTAAGTCATCCTGACTCACGCCCCTAACAACTACTGAAAGAGCTGCTGCCCTCTTTCAGGAATCATTCCTTAGTCTGGCTCTCAACAGATACCTCTCCGATATGGTTGCACCTTCGGTCCAGCTACTCTGTATCCCTGAGCACTCAAGCCCCCTCACCAACGGCAAGGTCTCATGATTCATAGAGGAGGTGAATTAGTATATAGAAAATAAAAAATACTTTATAATAGATAATTAATTAGTAATGAAAGGAGCAATAATCTTATTTTGATCGCTGCTGAGATGTTACTACCACAGTATAGGTTTGCTGGTGTGTAAAATTTATAAATAAAAAATAATTTTAATTGATATTTCATCCTATTCTGCAATTTTTTAATAATAACGTTATGGTAAGTCTCTGAAACAAGATTAAAATGATCATTCCAGGAAGCTGGCACATAGACATCCCTCACTCAAGTTTGGTGACATGTCATTCACCTTATTTCCTAATTAAAATTATGTTAGAGGAGGTATCAAAAGAAAAGATACCTTTACACTTAGGCCTAAGTTAGAAACATTATCATCTAAATGTCACAAGCTATAAAATAAAGCTGCCTGCATCCCATATGAATTAAAACAATTTTTTTTTCAGAAAAGAGAAAAAATTAAGTATATCATACAAAGAAAATGTAAACATAATCAGGGTTATAAAAAGACTTCCTACAAACAAAGAATAGATCATACAGTGATGGCTGTAACCAGCAAGATAAAATTAAAAAGAAGAACATGAAAAAAAATCAGACAGCCATTTGAGTTTTATATATTTTATTATGAACAAGCATGCATTTTTTTCTCAATGTAATTATAGTGTAAGGTTCATATGCAGAGGTGGAATCCTTTCAGCAAGATCATGTGCTGGACCATGTAAAAAAATTTGATCCGAGTATATATCGTGGAAGAATTAGCAAATCAAAAAAGTCAGAACTTATGCCTGGAAATCAGCAGTATCTAAAAAATGAACCAAAACAAAACTAAAATTCTTAACAATGCAAGATTAAAAATAAATTACTAAAGAGAAAAACAACTTGTAGCAATAATTAATTTGATCAAATAAATTTATATAAAAATCAAATCAACCAAAAAATATATTCTTACTTAAATATAAAAAAGTAACTGAAAAGTGTAAACAACCTGCCTAGAGAATGAAGTAATATTAATAGAGAAAATCATGTTCTACATAGTTTAAAAATATCATTTACTGCTTATTCCTTTAAACCTACAATGATGCATTTGGGAACCAACACCATAGATTACGTATACGTTAAAATAATGAATAAATCTAGCCGTTTTGCTACTAAACATATTACAGTAAAATTGTACAAATCAGCTGATTTCAAAATCGAGCGTTCCATGGTTCAAATCCTAGTACAGGAAATTACTTTTTTATGAATTTGAATAATAGATAGTGATGTTTCTTTGGTGGTTGGGTTTCAATTAGTCACACATCTCAGAAATGGTCAACCTGAGACTATACAATACTACACTTCGTTTACATATCTTCCTTGAAGTAATTCCTTACTGGCTGCGGAGGATAAACATAAAAGGAGAGTAAAATTATACGGTATATAGTATAATTTTTGTTCCGGAGACCGCGGTAGCATTCGTATTCTATGCCTTCAAAATTATCTTCTATACTTCACTCATTTTTAAGGATAAGTATTTTCTTTAAATTTTAATGTTTTGCCTAATAAAAAATTGTTTCATATTAAGAAATCTATAGTAATAATATCTGATAGGTTTTTGGAATAATTTTATTTGTATATTGATGTATTATCGATAACATTACTTGTAGCCAATTTACAACTTCAGAAATGAACAAACCATCTTTGAGTGTAGTTTGTGGTTATGTTACCATGGTGTTTGTTGTGTGTGTACGTTGTTAACAACTGATTTAATCATAGTTTATTATTATCAATACATTAAGTGTTTAAATTTAATAAATAAAATGTATCATATGAGATGTATGTCATTGATGATGGACGTTTGAGTAAGTTAACCGTGGATAATATTTTCAATTATATTCCTAGTGGAAGCAAATTTGGTGATGACGATGATAAGATAGATCCTAATTTTAATAAAAACATTACATAATGAGTTAGATGCTGTGGATGAAATTGATGTTTTCTCTGATGTTGAAGGTTCATCTGCTTCAACATCACAAATTAGTAAACTGACAATTTGTGCTTCTTCTACTGCCGTGTTAGGCCAAATAACTTTACAAAAGCAGGACATTTTCAGCGATTCTAGTTCTCATATAAATGAACCTAAAGTTATTAAGCCTGCCAAACAACCAAAACTGTGGAAAAGTAAATTTCTTTATTAAGTTAATGACACAATTTGCATGATGAAATAATTTTTTTAAATACACCTTATGAATTTTTCAGTTATTCTTTTGATAATGAAATCATAGAACACATTTTGCAATGTAGTATATTTTACAGAACGCAAAAACACCAGAAAACCAGTCATACACAGTGAGATAAAAAAAATATATTGGTGTTTGTATAATTACAAGTTTGGCCTGTATTAAAAAAAAATTAGATGCTATTGGTATACTATTAGTTCAGGAGACAATGGAAGTTAATACAATTGAAAGTATAAGGCATTATATCCATTTAATTGTTAATAATAAATTTGTTCCTCGATGGCAGCCTGGTCATGACAAACTATTTAAGTTAAGACCATTGCTTGAACACCTTTTCAAAGGTTTTCTACAGTTCCAGTAGAAGAATCTTTGAGAACTGGTGAACAAATGTGCCCCACCAAAGCACATCATCATATAAAACAGTATTTACCAAATAAGCCTTACAAATATGGGTACAAGTTATTTGTACAGAGAGGTGTGTCTGGTTCACATATAATTTTCAAATTTATTGTGGACAAGAAAATGATGCTGATAGACATAGATGATGATGAACCAGGTGTGGGTGTTACTAGCAATGTTGTAGTGAAACTGGCAAGAATAATCCCAAAAAATAAAAATCATAAACTTTATCACGATAACTTTTACACATCAGCCTCTTATGGTCCATTTAAAAAAAGGGTATTCTGTCCTTGAGAATGGTGCATCATAACCAGATGACTAACTGCAAGCTTCCTTCAGATGAAGAACTGAAAAAATAGCCATGGGGAACCAGTCTTGATGGAACTGAAGACTCCAATTTAAATTGGAGTGACAACAAAGTTCTCATGATTTGTTTTAACCCAACATGTGAAGGATGTTGTGTGTTATAATAGTAAACAAAGTCCTTTGAAAAGGTACCTTGTCCAAATGTGATCATGACATATAACAAACGCATTGTTGAAGTGGACTTATTGAACAGTTTAATTGGGCAAGGATGAATTGTGATGAGAACAAGAAAATGGTACCTTCAGTTGTTCTATCATATGATTGATAGAACTGTTGTAAATGTTTTGTTGTTGTACTGGAGAGTTTTAGAAAATAAAGATATCAGTAGCAAACAAAAAGCCCTGTCATTATTTGTTTTCAAACTGGAAATAACTGAAGTATATGTAAAACTGGTATAAATACAACACCAATTAGAGGTCATCCTAGTTCTAGCAAAGAAGAACCGCCAAAGAAAAGATTAAAATTTTCAACTAATATTGCAGCTGGTGTTCATTTGGATAAATATGAAGACTAACCAGAACATATAAAAAAAACAAAATGTAACATTCCAAACTGTAAAGGATTTACAAGAGTGAAGTGCACAAAGTGTTTATTTTATTTGTGTTTCAGTAACAAAAATGATTGTATATGAAACTGTGAACATATTTAAGCTAATTATTTGTGAATTTAGTGTAAAGTGATTATGTAATAATTATTGTTTTTAGTTTTTTTTTAGAATATTGAAAGATTTTTAGTTGTCCCTTTATTTTTTCAAATCTATTAAAATTGCATTTTTAAAAAAATTATATTGTAGAGAATGATAGTTTTTTGTATGATTTAGCATTACAGAATATTTTAGTAATATAATTAAGTAGCAAAACAACATGTAAATAATTCAGAACTTAATATATGGTCTGGAATGCATAAAGTAGCCATTTGACAACCATATAAAAAAAAATTATAAATAAATTTTGTACATAAATTACACATTTATTTTTAGAAAAAAAATTTTTGTTTTGAAAATTCATGCTTTGGTGGGTTAACGTCCGTCATTAACCAACCATTGCTCTTAAAGTGTTACCAACAGACTAACTGAAAAGGAACTGTTTGAAAAAAAGGAAATTATAAATACTGGAGTTGAAAAAATAATGTTATTTTTTTCAAAAAAAGTATGCGGTATCAAAAGTAAAATTTCATATAACTAAAAATTAAAACAGTGAAAAATGGGGTACTTACATATTAACGCCACCGCAGCTACAGCTTTATTTAAAAACAAAGTCGTCAATCGGATTTTGGTGGAAAATGGGCCGATACAGAGTTTAACATAGATTCAAAACAGTCTCTTTATTAATTTTAATAAATGGTTATTTATAATATTTATTTATTTTATAAATATATAACCAAACTTAACCTACGCTCGCTAACCTTGACTAATTAACAGGAGTGTTTTGATTATTTAAATAATAAATAATTGCAATAATTACTGAATTTATTAGTCAAGGTTAGCGAGCAAAGGTTAATTTTGGTTAAATTATATTTATAAAATAAATAAATATAAATAACCATTATTAAAATTAATAAAGAGACTGTTCGTTTTCCACTGAAATCCGATTGACTACTTTGTTTTTAAATAAAGCTGTAGCTGCGGTGGAGTTACATAAGTACCAAAATGGTTATAATAAAAGGAAACCTTTTATCGATTGATATTTGTAAACAATTTTATTTTATTTTTTAATGAATACTCTTTGGAACCAAAATGTAGCCATTGTTTAATGTTCTTTAGCTCTTTAGTCCCTTTTTTTGGTCAAAACTATTAGCAACTCTCATCTAAAATAATTTGTCTTTTCTTGAAAAAATTAGAACAAACAGCCAAGTTATTTTGCTACTACAGCAGAAAAATGCTGAATCAACTTTCATTTAAAATAATTTGTGTTTTCTTGAACAGATGAACAAATTATAGCAGCCAAGTTCTTCTAATGCAGCAGCGGAAAAACACCCTGATTTTGAATAAAATTTTAGATCGCTGACTTTCCCAGTTTTATTCAGAATCGGTGGGTTCATTAATTTTTTTCTACTTTCATGTTTGCTGAATTAATCTTGTAAGTGATTATCCAAAATTGTTATGAATCTGTAGAAATATTATTTAGGTAGATTAACTGAATTTTTTTGAAGATAATGTTACACATAAGACAACCACTGGTACTATTGCTAGGTGTGCTAATCAAATGTGTTAATTTTTTTTTATATTTATATTTGTATTTGCTGTAAAATGTATTCATTTATTTAATGATACCTTGTTTTAAAATTGCTGTGTTGTAGTAATTATAACATAAAAACACAGAAGTAATTGACATAATTAAAAAATTGTTATTTCTGTTTTATTAACATTTTTATTTTAATAAAATATTGCAGGAATTTATGAGGTCTGTTAAAAAAATAATCAAACTTTTTCTAAAATAAAAGAAGAAAAAAATTATTTAATACTTACAGAATTATATATTTAATCTTTTAAAGTACTCTGTTACACATACACACTTTTATAGTTTTGTGATTTACTTTTTGAAGTGGCATTCAGTGCATTCTTTGTTTTCTTATATAGACCATTGTCTCAAATGCATTGTCTTTTAAAAGCAATTTTCATTTTGTTAATAAAAGTTTGCAGGCTAGGTTGAGTGACAATACCGTGTGTGAGGGATGACATGGAGTGAATTTTTTTTATAGAATTGCAAATATGTAGCAATATGTGGGCTGGTGTATTGTCATGGTGAAGGACCATGAGTTGCACCAAAGTTCAGGTCTTTTCTTCCTCACACTTTCATGGAGAATCTGATGACTGTCTGCCCTCCAAGTAGAAACTCATGGTTAACTTTTGAAACCTGGATTACTCAGCATATAGTGGTCCATGATAACTGGGCTATCATGCAAGATGTCATACACTAATTTGACTAATTTAGGGTCATAAATATCACTCATTTTGGTAATTCTTAAACAATATTAACAAAAATAATTGTGCAATAGAATAAACATAGAAAATAAATCAAAACACACCTAAAGAAACTTGTCTCTCAAATATCATCTCACTTAAAATTAACATAGTTCAAAAATAATCCAATAGATAGAAAAAACAGCATGATATACAAATTCAGTGTGAAACACTGAACATCTGAGGTCAACGAAAGATGACCTGGAATCATCCAGTTAAAGATATAGAAGTTTAAACATAAGAATGACATGTACTTGTCTATCATTCAGCTGAGCAAAGATGTTTGGACAAGTTATACTCGTACATTATATACAATGTGTTAATAATGGCTTTTCATGTCCACCATCATTTTTGTGTTTAAGTGACGTGTTTGCTTTTTTAGTCTTTCTGACAAATTTCCAACTTGCTATGATGACTGTGACTTAGTTACCACATTATACTCATAACCCATATCTTATTTCCATATCAAGATTTCATAATTTTCATGATTCAGAAGTTCCTGACGTATCACTACGCAATTGTTTTTATGGGTTTGTGTTTACAAAATGGATTTGGACATAACATGATGCTTTCCTAATTTTTCAGTTGAGATTTTATAACATGAACCCACCGAAATCCCAGTCTTGTGGTATCGCAAACTATTAATTTTCAATTTGACCTCATCAAATCGTTTACTTAGGCAATATATGATGTAAAAGCTTTCCTACATGAGCCTTGACTCAAGCTCCTAAAATGCCTGAACCACTCACAGCATCTTGTGCGGCTCAGAGCCTCTTAAATTATTTCAATTTTGGTATGATTTTTGCCAGGCCTAATACAAAATTTCACAGTTTCTTTTTCCTTTGTGATTCATAAAAAAATTACCAAAGGGAACAAACACCTACTTTAAATGAATGGCATGCAAAAACTAATAGTCATAGACACTATTTGGGTGGTAGATTGTTAATTCCTATATTATGCCGCATGTCTTAAAATATCTATAAGCACCAGATTAGAGTGGTAATTATTTTTTAAACAGACCTCTTGTTAAAATTCACTATGGTATTTTTTTGAGAATTTTATTCTTTTTTTTATTAGAGTAAAACCATTTGAAAATGTTAAGCAATGCAGTCTTAAGCCAATAAATGATCTAAAACGGTTATATCATCAGTTACCAAACATATCAATATCTTTGACTTTTTTTCATATACTTTGGACATGATAATTTTAGATTGTGTAATAGAAGGAAAATTTATTTCTTTACTTTGTAGATTTTTTGTGGTTTTGATAACATCTTCCTTTTTCTTATAATTAACATATCCTTTTGTTTATTAAAAATATATTTTGATAAGATATCTTTCTGAACTATAAAAATAAAGAATTAGCTGTTTGTGTGATTTAGTTATAAATTTGTCTTTTTATATTATGTCTTTTGGATAGAATAAAACAAGACCATTTTATTTAAATTGTAAAATATTGGTTTTGTTATGCATTACATTGTTTTTCCTTTTAGATAATTTTGATTATGTATTTTTAGTTAAAACATTAACAGAATAAAAATTATAATGCACTTATATTTATTTAATACAAAACAATTAAAGTTAACATTGGCCTTGCGTATCATTTCTTATTAATGTTATTTTAATTTTTGTTTACATTAGATATTCATTTGTTGGATTTTGTTTTTAAAAATCTATGTATATTTTCTAGATTTTCACAAATTGAGAATCCCTGAATCAATAAATGTGGTGTTTAAAATAATGGCTGTCCTGTTTGCAAGTTTCCGCTGGTTTTTGAATAAACCAACTAACCATTTCTGTAATTTTTTTGGGTTTTATGTGTGGGTGGGGGTAATTGACCTTCTGATAAAGTTTAATCTATAGTTCTGACTTTATGTTTATAATGTGGGAGAAAAAAATATTTTATTTAAAATTGCTTTTGAAAACATAGATTGTGAACTTTAAATAATCCACATCATTCATCTTATTTATTGGAAAAATTTGCATTTGATCCATAATGAACCTTTAATTCAATGTAATATTAGTGTGTTTTGAAGCTGAAACTCGCTATTCATTCCATTATGTTTAACTACTTATGTGCTTTGTATTTTTGTGTCTGATAAAAGGGTGTACAATTATTTTATGATATGAAAAAAATGAATGAATATGTTGTAATATACAATACACATGAGCTTTTAATGTATCATAGTTATACTTTTATTTTAAACAGTTTTATATGAACCCGTTTTTTTATATACATGTATATAGTCTAGGAGATCTATAATATATAATCTGTTATCTTGAGCTTGTTTTTATAAGTAATAAACACAACACACCCATGTGTATGTGTGTTTGATTATATAATTAACAATAATTCTGTTATATAACTATCATGTAATATTAAGTACTTTTTTGTTGTAAAGGAAATTAACAAATTTATTATAATAATTTTGTTTACCGGCTGAATTTTTATTAAGAGTTAAAATAAATTATTTCTAATTATTGTTGGTTAGTATATGTACTATATTAATCAAGTGTTACCGTCTATTATACAAAAAAGAAAAGATTTTATTTGCTCACTCTTGTTGTATAGAGTGGTTCGGAAAGTAACTTCCATTGTAGCATAGCGTTAATAGTAGTGTTAGTGGCATCGCCATTGACATATCAGCATACTCTCTGAATCAGCGCGCTTCCAGCTGTCAGTGTGGGCTGACTAGCCCATTCTCTTGTTATAACCTAAAAGCATGAGTGCTGCAATAGAAATTCCTGCAAGGTGCATGCTGTCAAAATTTCTTTGGACACAAAATGTTTTGGCAGCAGACATTTATAATCAGTTATGTACTGTGTATGGCTCAAATGTTATGAGTGACTGTGGCAATAAGTTATTCCATTAAAAATTGATGAAAAATTCTTGTCTGTGAAATTGATGAAAAAATGCAAGAAAATCAAAGACTCACCATCTCTGAACTTTCCAAACAATTCCCACAAATTTCTCATATAATTTTATAAGAGATTGTCACCATTAAATTAGATTACTGGAAGTTCTGTATTCAGTAGGTTCCAAAAATCCTCAGAGATCTATCGAACCAAATGAGAATGGGCTTCTTTTCATGCTACGAAGCAGAAGGAAAGCGTGACACTGTGGCTTGCATCACAGCTCTTTGAACGACAAACTTCAAAATGCCATGAAAGGTTGGCTTGGTACCCAGGCAGCTGAATTTTATGAAGGTATTTGTAAATTAGTAAAACAGTGACAAATGCTTGAATTTAAATGGCAACTATGTTGAAAAAGTTAAAAGCTAAAAGCTGTAGTTTTAAGTTGTACATAATAAAATATTTTTATCTATGCAGGTTTTTTATTTATAGCCAAATGGAGTTTACTTCCTGAACTGACCTCATACCTTTGTAATGGTAGATTGATTATAATAATTTTCAGTGATTGTCATTTATTTATAGTATAATTTATTTTTAATATGAAATTGCTATTACTAAGAACAAGTTTTAATTGTGTGTAGATAAAATAATTAAATTGTGAATAGTGACAAAATACTCCTGCCTGTGATGAAATAATCATTTGTAAATTTACTGTAGGTGTAATAGGAATCTGATTTGACCTGATAAACAAATCAGCAATCCATTAAGGATTTTTATGCTACTGGTATATAGGAAGAATAGTTTATACAAGCTTAGGCCTGGCATTCAGCTACCATAGTCAGGACCCTCGGCTACCTGGTAATGCTAATGTTATGTGATGTTGCTATTATTTGCTGTCCAGTCGGTTCAGTATAGAGAACAGTTAACTGCAGAGGACAGCCTGAAAAGAGAGTTGCTAATGTGATTAATGTTATTTTTAATTTTGTAGTTGCCAATTTTTTTATGATCAGTTCTGGGTATCTTACATTCTTTGCCTCGCCTTATTTGGTGAATGGTATGCAATAAAATACAACGGTATACAATAAATTTTCTTTAAATGAACAATTTAATGTCCTAATAAAAACAACCAAATCAAGAGCACATTAAAAAAAAATTCAAATTATCTGTGAAGTAAGTTTTTTGTGTGAGCAAAAGTAATATTTTGGTGTAAGGCTTGAATATTTATTATATTATCAAAATCTTGCTGTTCGTAGTAATTAGCTACCTATAACTGTTATTAGGATTTTGTGTATCTGATTTCTTACTCTAGAAAATTGTCTTTTTGAAAATTGTACCTTTCATATTTCATTGCAGGAAGCACTAATGAATATGATTGATAAACAAAATGCAAGATAAACGTATATAAAGAAATCTTTATAGATTTCTGAGAAATTTTGTTGCAAGTTAAGGTATTGTTAAGTACAGTAGTCTTTTATTCATTAAAATTATTCAGTTGGACTATTTTTTTCACAACATTTGATAATTACAAAAAAATTTTTAAATTACAGTTTTAAAATTAATTCACTGAATATCTTACTATCCATGTGTTACTCCATTTGTATTGTTCATGTTTAATTCTAGAATGTTGTGAGTACTGGATGCTTCAAAAAGAAATTCACAACTTTAAAGCTTATACAAATTTGAAAATTTAGAGATTTGGTTGAGGTCTCATTTAATAGCAAAACACTTATTTTTGACTTGCATAGTTCATTAGTATTGAATTCGCCCAGCAGTGTTAAAAATGGATATTTACGGTGCGGAACCTGCTTCCTATGTTTTGGTTTCATGATTTACAGTCAGCAGTGCAGTTCAGTGTAATTTTTATAGAATACAATAGGGAGCCCTAGTAGGCATGCAATTTACTCTTGGCACTAAACTAACTAAACCTTCATTGAGACTGCAGGTGTGTGGAAATGATGGATAGAATTGCCGACTATTAATTTTTAGACAATTCATTTTTAGTGACAAGTCAATATTTCACATCAGTGGCAAGGTGAACACCCATAACTGTAGATATGGCGTAGCAAAACCCTCATAAAACTTTGCAGCACATTTGTGATGAAGAAGAATGAGCCGATGTGGTCCATTTATCTAACCATAATATTTATCTGGACATGTTTCAGAATTTTTTAATTCCTCAGTTAGGTGCTGATAACCGAAGATGGATGCCATTTCTATTAGCAAGATGGAGCACCACCTCGTTACTGCTTTGAAGTCAGATTTGATTCTCAATTTGCAAATCGATAGATTGGTCGTGAAGGTCCAATTGCATTGCCACCTTGCTCTCCAGATTTGACCCAGTTAGATATTTTCGTAAAGTTTCATTAAAAATCAGGTTTATGTATCATCTTTGTCTGCTGATCTTGCTGAGCTAAGACTTCAAATTAGTGTTGCGGTTGCAAAGGTAACGCCCAACTTGCTGGCTACAGTCTGGAATGAAATCGACTACAGATAGAATGTATGTCGCATTACAAATGGAAACCATACCAAACCAGAGTGAATGTTGGGTGACAAACTTGATGTGTTCTATGAAATGAGACCTCAATTGAATCTGTAAGTTATTTCAATAAATATTTTTATGCTTTGAATGTATGTTAATTGGGTTGTTACTGTATTATCCATTATTTCCTTGTCATAAGAATTTAAGAAGAGAAACATTTTAATAAGTATATCTTTATAAATGTTTTTGTATTTGATTGAATGTAAAGATGTTTTTATCAGTTGTAAATTTTACTTCACATAGTAATATGATAGGTTCTCCTGAATTCTTGGTTTATTTTATTTTATACTTTTATAACTTTCAAAAAAGAATCAAATAAGACTTGTTCAAGTGTTTGAACATTTTGATTCAAAAGCATAACCATTTACTTTCTGGATGGTTTGATGAGCAGGCAGCTAAGAATGAGAAGAAACTGCCTTTTGTGTTGGAATGTGTGACCATCTCCCGTTATTGACAGATTGCATCCAATTTAATTTTAAAATTGGTGAGTTCCTTTAATTATATATATATATGTAACATTAATTTTTGAAATTAAACTACTTTTGAATTTTTCAATATCTGATTAATCTTGGACAAGAAGGTTGCTCCCAGTAATTAAACCATGGATTGAAAGAGGACATGGAAAAGTAGGGTGTGAGCTGACCCAGTTCTTGACTGGGCATGGGTGATTTTGCTCTTACCTGAAGAGATTCATGAGGGCGTAGTTGGACTTGTGTGTTCATTGCATTCAGGTCGACTCTGTCAAATATACAATTTTCGACTGTCTTCATTGGGAGCAACAAAGGACAGATTGTTATCAGCTTCTGGGGTTACTAAATGCTGATAACATTATGGATAAAATGCTTCAGTCCAAAAGGAACTGGACCTTAACAGAAGATATCACGGGGATCATTAAAGGTAAGCTGGTGGATGAGCAGTGGGGTAGGGGCCAGTCTCCGGGGATGGATAGCAGGGGCCTAACTGGGTCACTGTCTGCCAGATACTAGGAATGCTTGAACTTACTGCTCAGAGGCCTGTTATCGGGGTGCCCGTGTGACTTGCATGGAAACCTTGTTCATGCCTTATGACCAGGTCCAATTCCTATGTGATGAAGGGGGAGGTTTTTTAGTCAGTGAGAGCCTGACACTACCGTCTTGCGTGGGCAGACGGTGGTTGGGAGAGCTTTTCCCTCCTACTACAGAAAAAAAGTCTGATTAATCATTGGTATTTGTAGTAATAATAATAATTATGTCTTTCTGTAAAGACTAGAATATTTATCATTCTTCAATTCAGATGTTTACATTCTTTCATGGTCATAATTGTTGGATAATTTTCCTTACTTAAATTTAGTATTTTTCTTTGGGCTAAACAGTTACACATTTTTAACTGTTAACTGGTCATTGGTGCTCTTTTTATTACATTACTAGTTGCGTTGAGTCACTATATGACCCAAACATTCATAAATTAAATTAATAATACATTATTCAAATTAAAAAGAAATGAACACTTATATTCGAAAATGAAATTATTTTTTATTCAAATAAAAATAAATAACTCCTTGTTTAAAACAAAATAATCAAAGAAAAACAGAAATTTCAAAACCTGGTAAAAAATAAAGATCTTCATTTTAGTTGAACTTCGGTGGTGTAAAATTATAATTATTCCCAATTGATTATTGAAGACAGACTTATAACACATGTAAATATCTTTCAAATAAAAATATTTGAACTGAGCCAAACATCTACTAGTAAACAATGCACAATTTGCCTGGGTGTCAAATTGATGTCCTGAACAGTACATTTGAATATATTTTTTCTTAAATTTATTATTTCAGAGGTAGAAATTCTTTATTTCCAACACTAACATTAATCACAATCTTTACAAATAACAGAAGTGTGATTTTTAAAAAAATATGGTACCTACATTTCACACAGTGTTAGATTTTATTGTCCTTGGTGCTCAGGCAGAGGTGTCAGCGTTTATGTTTCCTTCTAACTTCCACATCTCTCTCCTCTCGTTGATGAACATGAACTACAGTAATGACGTGTTCTTCAAAATATATTTTTATTTTGTTCATGTTTTTTTGGGTTTCACAAAGTGAGATACCTTTTAACAAGTAAATTTTGTACTAAAATGTGGCCTAAATTTTTAAGAAAACCTCTTGCAATAGTGTAACACAACTGATTGTGTCAGGTCAAATAGCTTATTTTTATTACTTATACTGCACAAACTAAAGGAAGCTGGATACTGACTGACAGAACGGATTATGATAGGAGATTAGCAGGCTTGCCAACCTAATACAATTGAGGCAAATATTAAACTTTAAATATAAAATAGTGTCTTGGGTCATATAGACCTGACGTGACCAGTTAAAAGTTAAAAATAGTGTCTTACTTTCACTGTTTTTCCATTGTCCCACACTCATTCTTACAGTCTAATGGTTTCTTAAAAGCTGATTGGTCAAGATAGTGATGCATGTGGGAGTCATTTATTATAATAATGCAATTTTACTATTAGTTACAAATAAAGATTTGTTGTTGAGAGATCCAAGATTTCATGTCAAGTAGGCTAGTTTTGAACCATTAGTTCACAGAAATTATACTTATGGTATTGTATCTAATTTTATTTTGTGAATAATAACACTTACAAAATTACTGTTAAATTGTGAAAAATAATAAAATATAGATTCTTTTTACCAGAGACCACGTTGCAAAATGAAATAAGGAACTTCATATAAGAACTCGAGTTCTTGTACTAATTTTTGTATCTCCCATTATCAGTTGAGATATTAGTTTCATGAAACAAAAATATTTTTGTTATTTTTAACCTGTTAAAATTTTCGATTTTAATGTAATGTCTCTTTCTTGTCTGATATGATAACAATAAAGATGTATTCAAGTTTACAAGTATTTTACTGTAGTAGGGACTTTTATCATACAGAATGTTCATTAGTTATTCATTGCATTTTAAGTGTTAATAAAAAAATAACAGCAGTGTATTTTCATACATGTTTTATTGTTGGAAAGCAAACGTTGGGTTGCCGATGCTCAATTTGTAGTACTGCATATTCCTATTACATGTCTAGAGAAAACTAGTGCTAGTAACGTTGGCTTGGCAAAGTTTAATTTTCGGGCTGTCACGTGTTTGTCAAATGTGTAAGGTTCTCACTACCCCAGATCTAACAGTGATTGAGGAAACATGGAAGATGCATGAAGTTTTTAGGCACTTGTGTAGAACCTTCACAATTTTTGACTGCAGTGTTGCCATTTCTAAACTTGCACGAGTCATGGGAGGTCTGCCAGCGCCTTTTTTTGTGTACTCCTGCATCTTTAAACTAATGATACCAATGTTTATTAGGAGAATCACAGCTGTACTCTAAACGAAAACATCTATGAACAGTAATAATGAATCTGCTTTCATGAAATCATAGTATGTACATTGCTTTCTCCTGCACAGTAGTAATTACTCAAACTTACAATTTCCATGTCTACATCATATCTGTTATCAGTAGCAGCACTGTTTTAAAAAAATCAATGCATAGTAGTGCACGTTGATTGCACCGAGTCTTGTTGATGCTTTGTCCATTTTTTATTAACCCCTAAAGTATGTTGAATTTCTATTCTAGTTAGGAAAAAGATTTTCAAAATAAGATTGCACAGTTTACAACTTGAGTGAGTATTATATTGGGAGGCTGAAATTTATCAGGGTTATATGCAACTACATGTAAAATGTAAAAAAAATAGTAGAAATAATAAATACAAATAATAATTTTGCCTTCAAATTTCCTGAGAAAGTACACATTCTTAAGAATGAATGATTTTTCATTAATTAAAGGTGTTCATTTATTTTGTAATTAGTTATTTTTTACTTTGCATTAATCTGAAAAAGATCAAGAAAAATAAATTGTTTCTAAAAATGGTAATTACTGTAGATTTTTTCATGATAAATGACATATATTTTTTAAGGTAGTAGGCTGTAAGATCTTTTGTTTATAAGGATTTTACTTTTAATAAAATTTACATTCAACGTTCATTTAATGTGCAGTTGAAGTGTCACCATGGCTTTTTATAACAGCTGAGATTATCACTGGTGGTGAGGTACACATCAGACTTTTAAGCTGATAAATGTACAATTATGTTTATTTAAGGCCTAAAAGTTGATATTAATTTCTCACATGAATATGGACGAGTGTTTATTTTCTTCAAGGACTGATAATGGTTTTGTTGAAGTGTCTTAGTTATTGCATCTATATTTTTTTAACCCTCAACCAAAATAAAATAAATATTCAATTTTTATTTATATCTTTCCATATAGCAGCTAAACAAATGATTTGATATGCACTGTTTGGGCAGTAATAGACTAGTCAAACTAGACATGATTCAAATCTGTACAGTTCTATAAGCTGACCAGGTTAATCAGGTTGCCCTAGTTTCTAGACCCAGAGAAATTAAACTGGAGAATTGGGGATCAAGGTTAAGAAAAAATATGGTGAGTTATGATAATCCAGTAGAGAAAGTGGAGCATGAGATGCTATTCCATCCAGAGATTAGCTTTGAGACTGCCGTTCAATTCATTGATTGCTTATCCTTTCAATAATCCTTTGCGAAATAAGGACATTAATCCTGGATGGTAGCAACAGTATATTACTCTCATTAGTGACCAACTTTTATATGCTGTAACAATCTTTACTTTCCCTCTAGGCACTAAAGATTCACCCATAAACCCCCAGGCTATGCTAATTTAAAACTTAATTATTTTTATAATTAAGTACTTCTGTAATATTTTAGTTTACTTTCATTCATTAAAACATTTTGAATTTTACAATGAATAAAAATCGGACTTGTAAAAATTCTCCAAATATATTTTTTTCTTATGTTTGTGAGGAATTCACCACAAAAAGTCAATGAAAACCAGTATTGAATCTGCTGAAAACTGCTTACAAACATTATTTTGACTGTCCTTTGGGAAGCCAAGATAAATCCACATGTAGCATGAATCAAAGTGCTAACTAACCCAGTGGTTAAAAAGAAAAAAAGAGCATTTGCCTTTTGGCATATCTATGATTTGGCGAGAGCCTACTAACGATTATGATGACTGCTATTTTTTCTTAACAAATGTTATTCAAATAGTAAAAGCAGTATTGCATACCCAAATATTTGTTCATCTATGAGACTAGAACTTCATCCTCCACTTGGAAAGAAATTTCTGATTCCCCAGAAGCCTCAACCGATGAATCCTCAACTTCAATACATTTCTGAAGAATCAAATACTGAACCTCACCTCATCACACAAGCAGAACTGAGCAACCTAATTCATGACTTGTATTTGTCGAAACAACATGCAGAACTCCTAGGTTCACATCTTAAAGAATGGATTTTATTAAACAAGGATACTAAAATTTCAGTATATAAAAATTGAAATGAAAATTTACTGAAATACTTTAGAAGAGATGGTTTAATTTATACCTGCTATGATGTTAGGGGGCTAATTTCTGAACTGGACATTGAATATGTTATTTATAATTGGAGTTTATTTATTGATTCAACAAAAAGAAGCTTAAAGACAGTGTTGTTGCATAACCTGAATAAGTTTTTTTCTATACTGGTAGCATATGCTGTAGGAATGAAAGAAAGATATGAAAGTATGTCAAAAATGTTAAAAGCTATTAAGTATGGTGAACATTCATGGCGAATCATTGCTGACCTGAAAGTGATAGGGCTTTTTCTCAGTCTCCAGAGCAGTTTTACAAAATATAGTGTTTCATGTTTTTGTGGTATAGTTGGGCTACAGATAAACACTATGCAATTAAAGACTGGTCAAAAAGAAATCAGTTAACCCCAGGAAAGGAAAATGCCATCAATATTCCCCTTGTCTAAGCAGATCATACTATTTTACCACTTCTACACATAAGACTATGACTCATGAAGAATTTTGTAAAAGCATTAGATGGAGACGGCTTCAAATTTAGCTGAGGTTTTTTCACAATTAAGTAAAGCCAAATTGAAAGAGGGAATATTCATTGGGCCTATATTAATTAAAAAAATTAATTTATGAAAATATGTTTGACAACAAATTGAATCCTAAAGAATTAGTGGTATGGAAGTCATTCAAAGATGTTGTTGTGGTTTTCTTGGAAACAAAAACGTGAAAATCATGATCAGCTTATAACTGAACTCTTAGTGAACTACAAAAATTCAGGCTGCAAAATATCATTGAAAATTCATTTTTTAAATTCTCATTTGGACTTTTTCCCTTTAACTTGGGTGACATCAGCAGCAAACAAGGTGAAAGGTTCCACCAAGATATATTGCTGATGGAACTACGTTATCAAGGCAGATGGGATGAATCTATGATGAGTCACTACTGCTGGATGATAAAAACAGAAGACTTCAATGAACACAAAAGGAAATAAGAAAAAATAAATTAAGATAAAAATAATTGTCTGCAAAATAAAGGTAGGAATTTTAATTGTAATTGTTATTATTTTTGTTTTCTATTATTTAAGAAGTTTCTCAATATTTAAAGGGTGTCTCATCGTGACCTATGCTGACGATGGGCTCCTGTTGTTCAAGAAAGACTCACGGAGGGAGGTATAGCTCTGTGCAACACAGGATTGCAGAGTGCTTGAGCTGTGGGGTCATCAACATAAGATGACATTCAGCCCGGAGAAGACCACTATGATGCTCCTCAAAGGCCGTTTGGCTGTTAGGCGGCAGGTATGTGTTTTGATGTCAGGGCAACGAATTATATATGTTCAGACTCAAAAGTATCTCAAGGTGTTTTTTGATGAGAAAGTGTCATTTAAGAATCACCCTCAATACGTTGCGAAGAAGGTAGTGCCATCTTAAGGGCGTCTGCGAGGCTATTACACTAAATGCGGTGCCCATATGGATGGGTAGACAAAAATTTAAAAGCTATTGGGACATGTTATTAAGTGCTCAACGACTTATATTATTAATGGTAACGGGTGGTTACCGTACAATCTCACGGGAAGCGATCTTGGTGATCGCAGGCGTGAAACAGAGAGATCTGATTGTGTCCAAGAGGCAGCAGCGTTATGTTGCCAAGAAATCAGGACAGTTAACTTAAGAAACAATTCAGGAAATAGAACAACGTGGTAATGCTCTATGGCAGGCTAGATGGGATGAGACAGAGGGTGGGTGCTACACGCATGATTATATTCCAAATAATGTAGGTTTGCAGGACACCTCTTGGGTACACCCTAATAAATATGTGATGCATTTTCTATCAGTGTTCAAAGAACAAATTGATGCACACGGAGACCATTTGTTGGCTGGATATTATTGGGTCAGCACTTGATTTCTGTGTCAACTGAATGAGTCTGGCCAAATGGATGATAGAAAATTTTATCATTTACTTGGCAAAAGAGAGAATTGCTGAAGGAATTTAGGGGTCTGCCTGGGTTTTTTCTGTTTTGTTTTCATTATGTTTCTGTTGTTTGGTTTGTTAGTTATTGTTATTTTTGTGTTATCTTACTGTTTTATTTTATGTTCTTGTTTCATTAGTATTATGTTGTGTTATTTATTATTATCTTTTGTCTGTTATATATTGAACTCAATTAACCTATTCCAGGTAGGTAGTTTCAGTACCTTCACTTGTTAGTTTTTCAGTCTTGTTTAAGACTTGAGATGTGTTTTGTTCATTAGAGTTCTTAGTTAGTAGTACACGGATGTGAATGTTGCCTGTGGCATTCTGGCTTCATTGGTGGCATCCTGGCTGAGGTTAAGACTGGAAGTTGTCATAACCAAGGAATTGAAGATGACCTCCACCAAAGCCCATAAGGTTTGGGTATGGAGGGGGTGGCATGGTAACTGTAACCATCACATGGAGGTGCCTTCCCCTGCGGAGTCAGGTTATCTTTATAACCAGTCATACAATTTAAAGGATTCAAAGGATATTGTCTCACAAGCTATTTTATACTGTTATACACATCAGACACCTCTCAATCAATCGGTTTTACTTTTATTACAGTGCAAGTAACACCATTCATTTGTTATTTTTTGTTTATGTTGATATTTGTTATTTATGTTATTTGCTGTGTATTTCTGTTTTGCAACAGAATGGCCGCACATTAAAATTTTCTTATTTGTTATTTGCACCGAACAGTGGTCTCAGTTGTAGGTAACAACACCCACCATAAAGTGTTTCAATTCCTTCTTTTACTTCTATAACAGTGCAAGTAATACCATCCATCATAAAACATTGCAATAGATCTTATACTTTTATTACATACAACCTGCAAATCGGCTGATTTTGAAGTCAAGAGTTCTTAGGTTCAAATCCTAGTAAAGGCAATTACTTTTATACGGATTTGAATACAAGATTGTGGACACTGGTGTTCTTTGGTGGTTGGGTTTCAATTAAGCACACATCTCAGGAATGATCGACTTGAGACTGTACAAGACTATACTTCATTCATGCATATCATCCTCTGAAGTAATACTTCAGAGGCCCCCATAATATCTTATGCAGGCTAAAAACAGAAAAAGAAAGGAAGAAAGGTACACAGCCCATTATAAAATGTTGTAATTTGATCTTTTACTTTTATTACAGTGCTAATAACACCGCAGAATTGCCATCAATTTAAATTTATTTTTTGTTATAATTTGGCATGTTGAGTTTTTGTAGCTGTTATTTCCACCAAGCTGAGGTCAAAGGTTAAGTTACAGCAGAAACGCCTTTATCACACTACTTGTATAGGTGTATATCTGCATGGTGGAATAGAAGCATATGTGCCTTTAATCTGAAAGGTTCTGAATTCAAGTCCCATTCAGCAAACCATTTTTCAAACATTAAAATTCAAAATTCACCTAACATCAAAAAATCATTGGCCTTCAGCCTATTGTTTCCAGACTAAATGCATAAAAATTACATATAAACATAAAATGTTATACTTTTTTCCATCATTGTATCTCACAAACCCCCGATCCTAGAAATCTCTAAAGTTTTCCTGTCATTAATGTGGTTAGATTCACATAAATATCTACAAGAAATACTTTTTACAAAACATGAGACACAAGCTTTTATTGTTTGAAAAATTTATTTAGCTACATTTTTAAAAAGTGAAGTGTTCAAAACCGGTTTTATCCTAATACTTATTTATCTTTTAAAGTAGAAAACACTGTAATAGTGTCCATATAACAGAAAGTACTAAATGAAATGGATTGCCACTGTGGCCTCAGTAAAAAGAAGTCATATTGTGACTTATCTAATAAATGATAATTTGTTAAAATTTCAGGCATTGAAAATGAAAAGAAAAATATTTGAAGCAATACTTTGTTACCACATATATGTCTAATTTAATATCGCCGGCGATAACGGTAGCAACGATGTGAGAGGGGCGCACAGTATACGAACGGGCAGGTACAATCATCTCTTCCACCATAGAGGCGCTGCAGCCCCACCATTCTCAGGCTCCAATAAAAGAGCGTGCACGAGAGTGAATTAGCAATTCGTCGTTGACCACCAACTGGAGAAGACCAAGAAGAAGAAGTGAAGATGGAAGAAGACAGAAGAAGTTCCCTGGCCGGCTCAACGTGGGACCTCCCGGCGGATGCCAACATCCCCACCGGAGCAGCAGGCCTGGCCGGCCCGCTGAGGGAGTCACTGGATGCGGACGCTACCTTCCCGCTCCAGCTCCAGCTCGCTGGGCTTCAATCGCCCTGGCCGTGCCGGCGAAGGACGACCGACACTGCGGGGCTCTGGGGGCCACCACTGCCACGCTGTAGTGGGGACCCAACTGCCGCTGAGGGAAAGCTCGGTTGGACTTAAATGGACGAGCTGCAACTCCCCGACCTCGCTCTGGAGACCACCTTCTGGACCCAATAGCCCTCTCATTGCTAACGCAACTGTCCTTTTCAGGGCACCACAAGGTCATGAAATATGAACCGTCGAAGCCATTCGACGACAAAAATGGCCCTTTTCAGGGCCACCATGAGGTTAGTAAATGCCACGTGCCGTCGAAGCCATTCGGCGACAACTTATAATGTAGCTACTATTAGATTAAACTAAGAAAGACTTACAGATTATTATTTTGAATTTATCTGTTTAATATCTTTTGTCTAATCTTTTCTATGTATAGCCCACAAATTTTTTGTGAAATTTACAACAGTATTTTGGATGCTACATTAATAATATTATTCTTTTTGAAAAAGAATCCAATACAAGCCATGGAAAATGAAAATATTATTTTTTAAAAGATTTGAGGTTGTGAGTCTGCTTAGTTTTATTTATTTACATAAAATTAGATATAGCAGTGTTTATAGAATAGAAGTCAATAAAAATATAGAATTGTTCAGAACTACCAACACCGCAGACAGTTGTTAGTGCTATCAAAAACATATTGTAGATGAAAGGACTAGTGTTGAATTTCCACAGATCACTTGCTCAGCTCTCTGTAAATTGATATCTGTTTGTAAAAAAAATCTAAGCATTAGTGGCATTTTATGTTAAGTTTTTCCAATTGTAACTGACAATAACTTGAGTATATAATGAACTTTCTGCTAAAGATGGTAAGTTTTTGTTTATAAACAATATTAGGAAAAAACGGTTTGGTTCTTTCAAGTATTTTGGCCATTATAAATTTAATGTACATGCTATGAGATAAAAAACAGATAACACAAGAAATAAGTTTCATTGTCTTCTTAATTATGAATTTTTTGTAGCTATTTTTTTATACAGCATCTTCAGATATTTATTTTATTATCTTATAATTTAAAATACTTTTCTCTTTCTTTTATTTTATAATTGTGTATTCTATGATGTAGCTCCTGTCAAGGTTAAATCACTGTTTCCCTTGATTCTGTAAGGCGAATCTTGAACAATTCTTCTTTTTTTTTTACTTATGGAGTAGCTTACTTAATCAACCCTGTAATGATTTATGTAATGTCTTATGTACTGATAAAAAAAGAGATATTTATTAACCATAAGACAGGGAAAATCAAATACCAGTAGTCAGGGTACCAGTATTCTGGAGAACAGAAAAGAGTAGGAATACAGCTCCTTGATGTTAAGATAAGTAATTGCATTAATAAATTGCTATTCCAACACACAATATATTACAAAAACTCAATTCAGTTGTGCAGAAACTAAAATGCAAAACTGTACAATTAAATAATAATAAAAATTACTATGATACTCATGTGTAAACTATTAATAATAATTACATAATTCATTATCTGCTAATGATTCTGCAACAAATCAAAAGTTTTAGAGTTGCATCAAGGAAAATGAAGTATGTGATATAAGACTGAAATCCTAATAGTAACAGCCACATTCAATAAAGCAGTTCTCACAGAAAACAAATTTTAAATATGGTTTTAGAAGGAAAATGGGAACTTATGATTTGGGGCCTTATGTGATTTCTTTGTTTACATTTTTTATAATTTAAACAAAAGTATCACATTTTAGCACTGTTTTTGACTTTAAGCCTTTGATACTGTAGATCACGAAATTATTTTAGTCATTTTAAAGAGGTGTTAATGTGAGTTCTACTTACTGTAGAAACTTCACCATACTACCTATAGAAACTTTACTAGAACCTTTAGGTTTCGTGACCAAAAGTTCCAAAACTACATCCAGAAAAAATCAACAGTGGTATGTAATTTTGCATGACAATGTGCGTTCACATATTGTGAGTTCTGTCACTGATATTTATGTCGATTATGCTTGGGAAACACTTCGCCATTCAACATACAGTCCTGATTTGAGACAGCCAGAATTGAGCTCTTTCCAAAGCTGAAAGAACCTCTCAGAGAAACTTGTTTTAGCAGTTTGAAAGAGTTATCAGTGCCACGACCCAAGAAATTCAACACCTTAGCAAAAATTGTTTCCTGACAGAAATAAAAAAGTTGCCAGACCATTCTTGTATTATACATTGGGGGGGGGGGGGGGAGATTATATTGAAGGGCTGTAAACTTGATTTGGTGTACAAATAGATCTGCTTTGAATCTTGCTTGATGAACTGTGCATAATTTTTGTGACAACCCCAATATGTACAATCATATACACAGTTTCTCTGCGTCCTTTTCTTTATTTTTTTATCAATATGTAGATTTCTAGCTTTTGTTTTCTTGTGAACACAATTTTTTAATGGATTCAGTTTTTTTGGGTCTACCAATATTTTAAATAAAAATAAAACAAAAGAAAATTAAAAACCAGTTTTTAAAATGTACTATAAACTGAAAAATAATACTATTAAATTTTAGATTTTTATGTTGTCACAAATTAATAAGTTTGTTGATAGTTAATTTAAATCGGCACCAAATTTAAAAAGTCAAAAGTTCAAGGATTGAAAAATTATTATTTAAAATTTTTATTTTCTTTAAAAAACTATTTTATTGTTTGCTTTTGATAAGATGAATCTAGGTTGTTATTTGAAAATTCTTGGTCACACAAGTACTTTATTTGGAGGAGATTATGATCACCTAATAAAGGTTAAATACGATATAATATTATCTGCTGCTCATATAATAGGAAGATATCCCATAATATTTTGTCAGGTCACAGTTCACACTGATTGGTGGACAGAGATTTTATACACAGTATATGATTTGTTTTACTTTGAAGCTTATAATAAAATGCTATGTTTGTAATTATTATTAATTACACTGGTCAACATGATATTTGTCTCATGAGTACCACTAGACAGCAATGGAGTTTTTTATCCTGTTTTCAAATATGTATTTGGAATTTCTCAATCACCTACAGTTTTTTTTATTATTTTAATTCTTTTAAAATATTTTTTCGTCATTTGTCCATTGTCAAGTAAAAGCTCCTAAAGCACTGTAAATATGATGGAACCAAATAAACTGCCATTCTTAATAAATTACTGAAATGTTAAAAAAATCATTCTAGCAATTTATTTAAATACAATTTTCCTACTTTTAATGTGTATATTGCCAATCTGTACGACTTCTGAACAGTAAGCAACCCCATGCCCCAATGAGATGAGGATGTTATATAAATGAGTCTTGTCTAGATTTATGTCGATTATTCCTGAGGTGCATGGTTAAATGAAACCCTAACCATCAAAGTATGTCGGTATTCACTGTCTAGTATTCAAATCCATACAAAAATAACTAACCTTTACAAGAATTTGAACAGCATACAATCAGCTCCTAAATTGATTATTTGAAGTGACTAATCTATGGGTAAAATACACTTAAAAGATCTTCTTTTACAGGAACAATATTACACTAAAAAAAAAATCTTTCTGTATGCAAATTCCATTCATTGTGAACAAATAATTTTCATTAACGCCTTCTGAATTGTAAATTATTTTGCAGTTATTTTTTATATTTAGTATTTCCATGTGGTCGCCTTCATATTTATTATTTCATGTGTTTATATTTTAAATGATTAATAAGATTTCAATCATATTTTTTTGTTTTATAATGAATTTTATATTTTGTGATATTCTGATGTAGATTTTACCATGGCTTTCCCTTGGTCTATCCAGACAAATAATGTGTCATTTCCTTTTTTTTACCCATGGAACAGCATATCTACCCATTCTTGAGATGTCCTATTTATAATGTAGTATTGTATTCCAATTACAATAAAGGATTTATTTATTAATTTTGACCTACACATAATCTTGCTTGATGAACTGTGCATAATTTTTGTGACAACCCCAATATGTACAATCATAGTAATCTTTACACAGTTTCTCTGCGTCCTTTTCTTTATTTTTTTATCAATATGTAGATTTCTAGCTTTTGTTTTCTTGTGAACACAATTTTTTAATGGATTCAGTTTTTTTGGGTCTACCAATATTTTAAATAAAAATAAAACAAAAGAAAATTAAAAACCAGTTTTTAAAATGTACTATAAACTGAAAAATAATACTATTAAATTTTAGATTTTTATTTATTAAAATAAATAACAATTATTTCTGCATTGTATCTTTTTTTTTTAATAAGTGATGGACATCATGAATTTTAGGATCTGCACTTTGGGTAATAAAAACAATTGAGGTAATTAAAGACTTAAATTATGAATTAGAAGATGAAGCTTCAAATTCTTGCTTACTTACAAAAAGTACTATTCAACAGTGGCCTATATAGAAATTTTTTAATCAGAATAAAGGGCGAGAGATTTTTTTCTTAACAAAAAGAGCTTTTTCCATACTGTAATGATAAGTTCCTCAACAAATATAAAGCGGTGTCAACAATATTGGATTTGTTAGAAATAAATAATCTCATTACATTATCATTATTCATCTCACGTTGTTATAAAAAAAGTATTTAATACTATAAACAATTCAATAACAACCAAAAGCAGTGCACTAATCTTTTATTCTGAAAATAAATAAAAGCTTGTAACTATTGATTTTAATGCATACTGATTTACAGGATAGTGAAAAGTATGTACATACCAAGCTATTGTAATGAGGAGGAAAGATATGTGCAAGTAGACCTTTGTCATCAGGGTGACTCCAATTCTAATGGTTTTTCTCTAGATGCCTTTATTTTTGGTAAACAATAATTTTTTTTTAACTATCAAACAACAGGTTATATGTCCAATATTCACTCTCAGGCTAATTAATCCTGAGTCAGTAGTTGGTAATATGGGCACAAATCGCTTTAAAGTATAATTATGTGTTTGACATTTGTTTATTATATTATATAACAAATATTTTAAGAAATATTTATTATTATACTGCCTTGCCAGTGAACAAGATTGATGCTAGCAGTGGTGCAACGTGTAATGGGGTGGCAAATAAGACATTTGAAATTTAATTTTGAAATAATATAAATTTTTTAATGCTTTCAATTAATCCTTGACAATTCAATTAATGGAGATATTTAAAAGAAAAATATATATCATGTTTCTTTTTCAAATAAAAAAGTGTTTATAAAGCCTAACTTAGTCATAGTGTAATGTTTTCATAATAAAAAAACAGCTTCTGTTAGATTGGTTTTTATTATAAATTGACAGAGCTCCAGTATAATGTTGTTGTAAAGCCCACTGGGTTGGTCTAGTGGTGAATGCCTCTTCCCAAATCAGCTGAATTGGAAGTCGAGTGTTGCAGTGTTCAAGTGCTAGTAAAGGCAGTTACTTTTATTCGGATTTGAATACTAGATCATGGATACCAGTGTTCTTTGGTGGTTGGGTTTCAATTAACCACACATCTCAGGAATGGTCAAACTGAAACTGTACAAGACTACACTTCATTTACACTCATACATATCTTCCTCATTCATCTTCTGAAGTAATACCTGAACGGTAATTCCTGGAGGCTAAACAGGAAAAACAAAGAAAGTAATATGTTGTAACCCACCAGGTTGGTCTAGTGGTGAAGTCGTCATTGCAAATCAGCCGATTTTGAAGTTGAGAGTTCTAAGGTTGAAATCCTAGTAAAGGTAGTTACTTTTATATGGATTTGAATACTAAATTGTGGATACCAGAGTTCTTTGGTGGTTGGGGTTCAATTAACCATACATCTCTGTAATGGTCGACTTGAGACTGTACAAGACTACATTTACATTCATACATATCATCCTCTGAAGAAATACCGTATGGTAGTTCTGGAGGCTAAACAGAAAAAGAAAGTATTATGCATGTCAAATTAAAATTTACCCTTTATTTTAATAATTTTAAATAAAAACTTTTTAAAACAGGTATCCTTCCTTTGTTAATCTCAACATTTAAAATATGCATTTTAACTGGGTTGATTATCATTCAATTAATATCATAATTCTTAAATTGGTGTTAAAAAATAGAAACTTTTAATTTCCCTAACAGTTTGTGTATTGCTAAAATATTAGATAAGCGATCTCCAAAGTTTTTTGATTGTGTACCCCTAAGACGAAAATAATTAAGTTGTCCCCTATATAATATAATATCATAAATATGTATATGCACAAATGTGTGTAGTTAAAAATCAAATTATTTATTTTAACCAATATACATACATTTAGATTAAATTACATTCTGAATTAGAATTTAATGTGAGCAATGTGTTGTTTAGTAATATCAGAAAAATCTGGTCTGATTCCCTCTGTTAATGCAGTTTGAAGATCTGGTTTTAACTGTAATTTATTTCTGTATTGGGTTTTAATTGTTGTTATTGCAGTAAACGCTACTTCACACAGGTATGTAGAACCAAATGGGAAGATTGCATTTGTTACTGTGCTTACTAAATCTGGATATTCAGTTTTCAATCCCATCCACCAATTATGAACAGATTTCTCTTTAAATTCAGACTGCAATGTTGTTCTTTATTTCATATCAATTGTTCTTGAGCTGGAATCAAAAGATGATCTGTTTTACATTTTTGGCAAATGGGTTCATGACCCATTTAAACTCAGTTTTAATACAAAGAAGATCTGTAAATAGGTTACAAGATTCTATCCAAATTTTTTAAATGTTAGATATAAGACTTTTATTTTAGTTCACATTCACATCAATTTCAGAAGCAAAATCACACAATGATGGAAACATTTCTAAAGATCCGTTTCCAAAATTCTCCCTTCACATTACAATTTTCTTTCGAAATGCAGTTACTTTCTCAGTCATTGTTAAAATGTCACCTTTTCCTTGGAGACAAATTGAGCATGTTTACTTTTTAAAAAATATCAGCTTAGTAACATACTATCAACAGCCACTTATTAACACTGAATAAGCAGGCAAACTTTGAACTCTTATCTTTGTCCAAAAGAAAAATGCACGATTCGTTTTTCAGTTGAACTATTCTTTTTAGCATTTTCCCATGAGATAACCAACGAACTTCTATGTGGAACAGGAGATTTTCATAGCTACTGCTCATTTCATTGCACATTATTTATCAAAAATATTCTACTATTCATGGGTATTTTTTTTTAGAAAATTAGCTCTGCTGATAACATCCTGCAGCATACAATGTATTTCTGGCTCCAATTTCTTTACTGCAATAGCTTGCCAGTAGATAATACAGTGTATGAATTCATATAGGGTGCAATTTCAATTACCTGTGCCTTGAAATCCTTTACTTCCTTGTACGACGTAAAGAAAGTATTTTAATCTCAAAAAATTTTGGTCTTCAGATTTCAATGGAAATATCCATCTATTTTCACAATCCTTGAATCCATTTTGACTAGTTTTGGCGTGACATCTGTACGTAAATATGTATCTCGCATAACTCAAAAACAATTAACTGTAGAATGTTGAAATTTTATATTTAGTACTGTTTTAACATCTAGTTGTGCACCTTCTCTTTTGATTGCAATCTACTGGGCCAAAAATGTGTATACAGTCAGACCTCTAAATAAAGCAGGGTTTCAATTTTGCAACATTTGGACTTTTTTTTAAATGCAGTAATAAGCCCTTGTTGAGAGCTTTTCAACAATATATCATAAGTGGTACTTATTTTCAATGGTTCCAGGGTTATAGCCAAATAAAAATTCTAATTAATGAATAATTGGATCTTACAAGGGGAAGGGGCACATCGGTTTGAATCAGACTTCATATATATATATTTTTTTAAACTTTTTTTTCAATTTAAATAAATTTATTTATTAATAATTAGTAATGTCTGATTGTAAAAATATTTTTAACAATAAATAATAATTCAATAATAACAATACAAAAAAAAAAATCAGAAGTTATTAGTGAAATAGAATTTTATGTACTATTCATTTTAATTCAAAAATGTTTACGGAGGTTAATAAAATTATTAATTAATCAATATATTTAAATAAATAAAGAAAAGTTACAAAAAAATATATGTATATGAAGTTGGATTTGAACCGATGTGTGCATGGTTACGGATCCGACATGTTCTCACTTACACCACATATCTACTTTTGCGACGTGTAACAAAATTAATATATAAACTAATAAAAAAGCTAAGGAAAATTTTAGGACCATTTTTGTCAAGTATAATTGAATATTGCACAGTAGTATTTTGTGTTGTTGAAGACATGTGAACAGTGTAATACTATTCACACACATAATATGGTTCAAATCGGTGTCCCAAAGCTCATGCCTTCCCTATGTTAGCTACAGTAATACAGATCTTAGGTGCCTTCTAATACATCACCTGTATAAATACATAATTTTTTTTTATTTATGCATTTGTTTCTGTCTACTTGATAATAAATATCACTATAAAATTTGTAACCTTCTCCTGTTTCATTTTGTTAATGGTTACATAATAATAATTTAAAAAAATATAGTATTAGATAGATATGAGACTTACATTTATTTAAATAGTAATAAAGAGACTTTTACTCCATCCTCATATTTCAGGTAAAATTGTTGAATTAATAATTGTATAATTGTATAAATATTTGATGTCCACTTTATTAAAGAATTGGAATATTGTATCTCACTTTCAAATAAAATAAGTTTAAATGAGGTGCAGAAAAAAAAGTGTATATGTAATTTATTACGCGTACAAGGAAGTCATGTGACGTGCAAATCAGATTTTTTTTCTTCCAGTTAATGCAGCTGCTCCATCACTGGTTACACTAACACAGTTTTGCTGTAAAATGTTATTTGTAACAAAGAAATTATTTACTGTTGAAAAGACGTCTTCTCCTGTACATCTTCTTTTAAGTAGCTCACAAAAAAGTAGTTCTTCACACAATTCAATTATTAAAAAAATATCTAATAAATACCATTAACTGAGCAAAGTTGTTGACATCTGTGCTTTCATCAGGTTGTATAACAAATTTTCCACATTGAGTAATTTGTTTCAATAATGTTTTTTTAAATTGTCAGCAATAATAATTTCTACACACCTAGCAACGATATTTGCTGACAAGGGAATACATTTTAGTTTCTTAGCATATTCCTCCCTGTGAATTATTTGCACTATTATTATTGCAGCAAGAAGAAAAAGTGTTTTGCCAGTGGAGAATGGCTTTTTATTTTTTGCTATTAAGAAAGAAACCTCAATAGAGGCTTCTAAACATTTATCATTAAGTGTAAACAATTTTTTAAATGACCAGCTTGAATATTGCATGCTTTTAAACGCTGTTCAAAAAATTGCAGTGGTTTGTGTTCATTTTCAGGATGTTTAGTTTTTAAATGCCTTATTAATATTGATGGCTTCATACAAGCATTAGATAGCATCTCATAACATAATATACATGTAGAACGAGACTCATTAGTGACTACCTTTGATGTAAACCCAAATTTTAAGTGTCTGCTTGGTAATTTTGAACTTTCTGGTACAATTCTTTTTGTACATGCCATAGCATTAATATTTTTATCTCTTGGCATGATTGCTAATGAACTTGAACAATTATCAGTATCAACACTATTACTTACTTGTTGCACACCAGAAGTAGAAGCACTATCAGAATAATCTTCAACTCATGGTTTCCTTGGAGACAGTTTTTTGAACCATTTATCCATTTTATGAAGGGTTTAAAATCAGTACCATTTAAGAGTCAACCAATCACAGTTATTATAATTCACACTGCTATCTATATTAGCTCTGTAGAGTTCATAAAATTCTCTCAGTGATGAAACAGATATACGACCTAACAGCCACTTGCACAATGGTGCACTGAGTAGTTGGGACATGAAACCGGACACTAGTGTCTGGGTAGCTCAACATCATAAATGCACCAGCTTTAAAGCGCATGCGCACGAAGATAGCAGTTTCTTGTTGAATGTTCAGAGGTATCTTCCCTCCAAAGGAAGAGTGCTTTGCTTCTCATTTAAGTGTTTATAGTGCGCATGCACTTTAAAGCCGGTGCATTTATGCTGTTGAGCTCCTCAGATACTAGTGAAAACAGACACAGTGACTACTTCTTTGGTGAACCCCTAAGTATCACTTTGCGTACCCACTGGGGGATGTGTACCCCAATTTGAAACCACTGCATTAGATCATTTATAAAATGTAACAAATTATTGAAAGAGAAAAGCAGAATAACATAGAAGAATGTATATAAAGCAGAAACATTATTAGTTCAGTATTTATACCCCTGATCAAGTTTTAAGAAAAGAGGTAACATGTCAAAAACAGTACTAAAATAAAAATTAATACAACTTATCTAATGTACAGAAACATAGCAGATCATTTAACACGGATACCATGAGAATTGCCTGCAAACTTCAACTCTTATTTACGGTTCCCAATGAATTTCATAGTAACATCAGTCAGCACCAAACCTAATAACTGTTGAAAATTGATAAGAAAACTTTATTTTATTAATGACACAGCATGTGAAAGGTAAAAAATATTAAAAACAATGAAGTGAGACAGCCAGCATTCCTCGCTGTACAACAGTTGTTTTTTGTTTATTATTAAAAAATAATTGTTATTTTTTGTTTACTATGTGGAGTGTCAGTAATCCTCATTAAAAAGATAATATAAACAAATGGAACAAAAATATACAAAATTAAGCAATGTTTTTTTACGCAATTATAATAATATATTAGTTTTATAGACAGTTTCATTATAAATATTTTAAATGAGTTTTTGTGAAACATGTTAAGCACATACATTTTTTACAGATGTTGCACTTGGTTGAGACATTTGACCATTCTTCCTTTTTTAGCGACGTCTGCATAACAGTATACACACTCTCCTAATGCAACAATTTCTTTTGGCTTTTTCTGATTTTATGAGGATATGTTTCTCATCAACTGTTTTCATATTTACTCATTAGTTGGATCTCCATTTTGATCAATTCCCAGCATTTGTAAGACTAATTCTCCTCTACATTTAGCAACAGATTTTTGTTTTCCTTGAAAATGGTTGTAAATTAACCATGCATTTACAACAAAAGTATTTAATAATACTTCAAATGCCACCTTATGGTAACGCCTAATTGTTTTACATTGATGAAAAGTAATTAGTCATTTGATGTGATAAGTCGATTCCCTGCTTACCTTTATTGTAGTTTATTATAGCTACAGGTTTTGTGACAGGTTCTCCTGATCTACTACTTTTACCAGCTAGTTTCATTTCTAATGTGTATTTTCTGGTAAGGAAATGGACATCACACCTATCCTTCCATTTTGCAACTACAATTCCACTTGAATATTGTTTCTCAACTATCTCACCTTTTTTACTTCCTTGTACTTCGTAAAGGAATTTTTGTAATTTCAAAAAATTTCGGTTTTCAGATTTCAACGGAAATATCCATTTTGACCATCCCTGAATTCATCTTGACATCTGTACATATGTATGAATGTACATACGTATTATGCATAACTCAAAAACAATTAGCGGTAGGATGTTGAAATTTTGATAGTTAATGCATAAACCATGGTGTATAATTTTATTGTATTTTGTTTGTGTAGATATAGACAATCTATTTTGAACTGTGTAAATATTTTTAGTCGAATGGCTTGCATGATATCATTTTACATTCAGCCCAGCGATAAGAGAATTGCAGAGTCTAAATAGTGTAGTATGCGATCAGCCAGAAAGCAGTTAGTGGTAAGCTGCTATAGAATGTTGATTGCTATATTTACTTTACTGTAGTTGTAATTACATCACCAACTCCAGTATCTTGTTTATTATTCCGTTTCTTGTTTATTATTCAATCCTGAGAAATATTCATCTAAGTCATAATTTATTTTTTCTTTTAAAGTGTTAGCTCATAATTATGTTTCTTATTGTGTCTTCAGTCAAAACATTTCTGTGCTAAGCAAATACAACAGAAATTATTTACTTCTGCTCATTTATCACAAAACGCTGTTTGAAGACATTTATTTTATGACCATTATTTGTTGTAATATCTAGTTGTATATGTCCCCTTTTGAATGTAACTGACTCAACCAAAAGTGTGCTAAAAAGCCCAAAATCCAAAGAAATTTGGATTTTAGACTTTTTCTTAACTGCAGTAATGAGCCCTCATTGAGAGCTTTTCAACAATATATCATAAGTGGTACTTATTTTCATTGGTTCCAGAGTTATAGCCAAATAAAATTTTAATTAACAAAATATATGGATCTTACAAAGGGGAAGGGGCACGAATAGGGGATCTTACAAAGGGGAAGTTCGAATCGGACTTCATCTCCTATTTTTTTTAAATTTAAATATATTGATTTATTAATCTCTGATGGTAAAACAATTGTTAGGCTGTGTGAGTATATTTGTGTGAGCTGCATGTGCGTGCATTTGTTGGAGTAAGAATAGTGGGAGTGTGTGTGTGTGTGTGTGTGTGTGTGGTGGGGACTTACACTAGTCAGTCAGTGCACTCTAGGCATTCAACCATGTTGAACATGTATCTGTTTATGGCTAAATAAAGTAATTTTAGTGTCATGTATGTGGTGTCAATTCATTCAAAAACATTTGGTCCTCCGAGAGAGATGTCGTGTCCAGGACTGTGAAGTTGTAAGAGTGTTTATCGACAATGTCAGGTGCATTTTGTGCTTAAGTGTCTACCTTCAAGGACACTAGATTGTAGTAATACACAATACATTGATAGTTAATGCATAAACCATGGTGTATAATTTTATTGTATTTTGTTTGTGTAGATATAGACAATCTATTTTGAACTGTGTAAATATTTTTAGTCGAATGGCTTGCATGATATCATTTTACATTCAGCCCAGCGATAAGAGAATTGCAGAGTCTAAATAGTGTAGTATGCGATCAGCCAGAAAGCAGTTAGTGGTAAACTGCTATAGAATGTTTAGTTTTATTTTGTTTACTGATTTTATTTGTATTTAAGGAAGATTTAGGGAAGCAACGTGGTATCATTAAAGCTAAATTTACCAGATTTAAAAATTATGTTGCAAACAAGGCGTCGGTTGATGAAGTAGGACAATTGTGATTAGGATTTGAGATATTAAAAAAATTATATTCAGACTTTGATGTTGTGAAAGTGCATATTGAATCTCTTGATGATACTGAAAGTGAGTCTGATAGAGATTCCTTTGAAACTGATTATTTCAGATTGGTAGAACAGGTGCAAAATTTCATTGAAAAACATTCTCCTAACCCCAAGTCAATAACAACAATTACTGACAGTACAAATATCAATCAAAATTCTGTAGGACTGCCATCAATCAATTTACCCACATTTCAAGGAAACTATGATGAGGGGCAATCATTTTCTGATGCATTTAAATCTGTGATTGATATAAATACATCTCTCAATGAGATGCAAAAATTGTACTACTTAAAATCGGTGCTTACGGGAGATTCTGCTGCTATCCTACATTCACTCGAAGGATCAGCAGAAAATTACAAAACAGCATGGGAGTTATTACAATCTAGGTATGAAAACAAGCAGTATTTGGTCAATAAACATGTTAAAGCTTTATTTGGTCTAAATAAGGTCGATAAAGAGTCTGCTAAACTTATCACACAATCAGTTGATAATACTCAAAAACATTTGCGTGTGCTAGAGAGCTTAGGGCAGCCTACAAGCCAGTGGGATTCTATGGTCATTCACTTAGTGACAAGGCAGTTACATAATAATACATTCAGTGAGTGGGAAGTATCATTAAAGAGTGATGAAATACCCACATTGAAGATGTTATTTCAATTCTTGGAGCAAAGGTGCCGGCTATTGGAAGCTATTGAGGACAGAAACGCTAGTGTTAAGCATTCATTTCCTGTTGGTAATTTTCAGAATTCAAAAATAAATTTGTTCAAAAGGGCAATATTTCTGTTAATCATGCACCTTCACTTAATAAATGTCCTATGTGTGAAAATTTACATCCCATTTATTTGTATGGGATTTTATTTCCCAGACAAATAAATCCCTGGCAATATCAATTAGGGAGAAGGAAGCAAAAAGACTAAGGTTATGCTTTAATTGTCTTTTAGAAAAACATAAAAGTAGTGATTGTACAGCAGGTACATGCAAACTGTGTGGCAAAAAACAATACATTATTGCATTTTCCCGAATTGCAAAAAGGGGGAAATGTAGACAAACCACAACTTCCAATTGATGCTCGAAAGGGTGAAAGTAGTCATACTATTAGTGCTCCACCAAAGATTGTATCCCATTCGAACTCTAAACAAGTGAATGTTTCAGTTATGTTATCTACGGCAATCATGACAGTGTTAGATGGTAATGGAGCTCCTCACTTATGTAAGGTTTTGTCAGATTCAGGCTCTCAGTCTAACTTCATAAGCAAAAAAATGGTACAATGTTTATGCTTGAAAACAAAAAAAAATCATACTGAGATTAGTGGTAGAGGGCAATCATCCACTCAAACAACACAGAGTACCCAGTGTGTCATTAAGTCTAGAGTCAGGTCATTTTCTACAACAGTGGATTGCATAGTGTTAAAAAACATTACCCAACGACTTCCAACATGTTCACTATTGAGATCCAGTGTTAAAATTCTATGTAATCTTTCATTAGCAGACCCCAAATTTTTCAAGCCATCACATATTGATCTTTTAATAGGCGCAGAACACTTTTTTCATTTAATTACTGTTGGACAATTGAAACCAAGCAGAACATCAGTGGTACTCCAAAATAATGAGTTAGGATGGATAATTTCTGGAAAAGTGGTAGCATCAAGTCCAGTCAGGACAACATTAACATGTAACTTTGCTATTGAAGATAAAATCGATCAACAATTACAACAATTTGGAGATTATAGGAAATTAAGCACAGTGAAGGTCACCAGTTGTCTAAAGCAGAATTACAGTGTGAAAATCATTTTAAAGAAACAATGACAGGTGATGACAAGGGCCAATTCATAGTCAGATTACCCATCCAATCTGTTGACAAATTAGGTGATTCAAGAGATACAGCAATGCTTAGGTTGAAACAAGAATCATGTTTTAGTAAGGATTCGTCATTGAAGGAACGTTATGCTGCATTCATGAAGGAATATGCTGAACTGGGACACATGGAGCTTGTGGTAGAAGTGGAGGTTGAATCAGAGCAATCAGTATATTATTTGCCACACCATTCAGTAACTAATGAAGCGAGCTCAATGACGAAACTATGAGTTTTGTTTGATGGTTTGTGCAAGACCTCTACTGGGACATCTCTAAATGACATTTTAGAAGTTGGGCCTAAATTTCAGGAAGACTTATTTCATTTATTAATAAGGTTCAAGAAACATCAACCTGTTTTCATGGCCGATATTGAGAAAATGTACCGTCAGGTCAAGGTACGTAAAAAGGATAGAGATTTACAATGTATTCTATGGAGGGAGTCATCCTATAAGCCAATACAAACATTTTGATTGACCATAGTCACATACGGGACAGCATCAGCACCCTATCTGGTGACAAAATGGCTTTATTAATTAGCAGTACAAGAAAGTGAAAAATTTCCAGAAGCATCAAGAGTAACAAAAACTGATTTTTATATAGATGATGTACTCTCTGGAGTGGATACCATAGAAGAAACTTCAAATAGAGCTAATATCAATGCTTCAGTGTGGAGGTTTCCAACTAAGAAAGTGGTGCGGAAATGATTTTAGACTTCTTGAGTGGTTAGCTGATGCTTACAAGCATCAACAATATACTGTGAAACAAAACAAGGAAGGAGAATCTGTGAAAATGCTTGATGTAATGTGGATCAAACAGAAGATACCTTCTTGGTTTCTGTTAAATTGAAATTAGATCAGCACCTCACAAGACGGACAGTGTTGTCACAAATTGCTTCATTATTTGATCCGATAGGGTCAATAGGACCTGTAATTTTGAAGGCCAAAATATTTATGCAGCAATTATGGTTACTAAAGATCGGATGGGATGATCCACTGCCTGCACAACTTCAGCAGTCGTGGAAGAATTTTGTAAATGAGGTTCCAGAACTTCAACTGTTGCGAGTTCCAAGAAAGTTATTCCCTGCTGTGACAACTGACATTGAAATTTACGGGTTTTGCAATACATCGGACCTTGCATATGGTGCCTGCATCTACATTAGAAGTAATTCATCTGAGCTTGGAATCAACATAACACTCCTGTGTGCAAAATCAAGAGTCGAGCTCATTAGGAAGGTGTCCATACCCCGATTAGAACTCTGTGCAGCATTGCTTTTGGCACAACTTGTAAATCAAATAGTGACAGCCTTAAAACTACATTGTTCAGAAATTGTAATGTGGTCTGATTCAACAGTCACTCTAGTTTGGATACTCATCGAGTCATCAGTGGAAAAAATTCATAGCTAACAGGGTGGCTCAAATAAAAGAACTGACGGGATCAGGTGAATGGAGACATGTTCGCAGTGACAACAACCCTGCAGACTATGTGTCTTAGAGGTCTCATGCCTAGTCACATCCATAATGTGAGCATGTGGTGGAATGGTCCAGGATGGTTAGCTGAAGGTAGAAACAACTGGCCTGCTATAGATTTGAAGGAGACAGAGTTAGAGAAAAAGAAGACTTCAGTGATTGCAGTACTTTCAGAAACAGTGGTGTTCTGGACAAGATTTTCATCATTTTCTAGACTTCAACGAGCAGTTGCTTACTGTAAATGAGCTTAACTCACCAATAAGGCAGTTGGTGAAACTGGCACAGAAATGATTTCATGAACAGTCAAGTTGGAATAAAAATTACCAGTACATAAGAAGAGTCGATTAAAAACACTTAATCCATTTGTAGATGACAATAACATAATTAGAGTTGGAGGGCGGATTTCAAATTCTGCAGTTGGTTATTCCCAAAAACATCCAATGGTGTTACCAGAAAAACACCAACTGACTGAATTAATAATGAAATATGAACATCTACGACAATTGCATGCTGGTCCGCAACTGTTGTTATCCTCAGTACGCACAAAATTTTGGCCACTGGATAGAAAAAAATACAGCCAAAAAGATTGTACGTGAATTTGTGACATGTGTTTGAATGAAGCCAAAGGGATTTAAGCAGATGACTTGCCTCCTGAACGGGTCCAACCAAACCATCCGTTCATTAATACAGGAGTTGATTATTGTGGCCTTGTTTATATACGACCAAGTAACAAAAGAGGTGTTACTTCAGTGAAGACTTACATTGCTGTGTTTTTCAACTAAGGCCACTCATTTCGAACTAGTTAGCAACCTTTCGACCGATGCATTTCTAGGTGCACTAAAACTGTTATGGCTTGTCGTGGAAAGGTATCACAGATATTCTCAGATAATGCCACTAACTTTGTCGGGGCAACCAATGAGCTAGAAGAACTCAGCAGGTTATTTAAGAGTGATGAACACCTCAAGAGAGTAGAAGAATGCCTAGCACAGAACAACATAACATGGCATTTTATTCCTCCTCACACACTTGGGTGGTCTGTGGGAGGCAGGCGTAAAATTGGTGAATTATCATCTTAAACAGTTGAATGGAAGCGCAGCCTACAATTATGAAGAAATGTATACACTTTTGACCTTATTCATAGCCTGTCTAAATTCCCGACCAATAACACCTTTATCAAATGGTCACTTCCTGGTTGGTGATGTGATTGCAGCTGCAGTGGAGCCAGACCTGAGAGATTCCTACCAGTCGATTATCCAGATGGCAATTGGTTCAGCTCCAACTGTTTTGGTCAAGGTGGTCAACCAAATACCTGTCCAGCCTTCAAAATCGAGTAAAGTGGCAAAGACAATCATCGCAACCATCTGTAGGTGATTTGGTTATCATCAGGGACGATAAACTTCCTGCTATGAAATTGAGAATGGGGCGTATCCTCATGCTTCACCCGGGAAAAGAGACTGCTGAGAGTGGCATCACAGAACACAGCCTCTGGTCCCATCAAGAGAACAGTGGGAAGATTGTGTCCACTCCCTATACATAAATAATGTGTATGTAATAATTTATAAAAAAATGATTGTGTTTACAAGGTTCTGTTGTGTCCAAGGGACATGTGTCTAAGTACTCTATAATGTCATTGTTATAGACTTATTAGTTTTCAGTATTTAGATACTCATTGTAATTTGGTGTACTTAATCTTTGTAAATTGTTAATTTTTTATTTCATTTTATTTTGTTGTTGTGTTGAAGGGATGGCTTACAGGTGGGGGCATGTTAGGCAGTATTTGTGTGAGGTGCATGTGCGTGCATTTGTTGGAGTGAGAGTGGTGGGAGAAAATGTGTGTGTGTGTTTGTGTATGTGGTGGGGATGCGGCGTTAGTCAGTCAGTGCACTCTAGGCATTCAACCATGTTGTATCTGATTAAGGCTAAATAAAGTAATTTTAGTGTCATGTATGTGGTGTCAATTTATTCAAAAACAATTTTTACGATGAATAATAATTCAATAATGAAAAAAAAGAAAAAATATCATTAGTTATTAATGGAATAAAATTTTATGTACTTTTTGTTTTAAAAAAGAAATGTGTATATGCAATTTAATAGGCATACAAGGAAGTCATGAGGTGTCTACCTCAGATTTGAACTGAGAACGAGTGTCTCTATTATTCTGTAAATAGTTTACTGCATTTTTATTGGTTTCCGCAATGATCAGTTTTAATATTAGAGTAGTAAAAAATTGAACTATCAACATATTTTCTTTATTATTTGAATAACTTTTATCATAATTACAATTTTCCCTGCCTGTAAATGTTATACATAAAGGTAATTTACTGGCTAATACTTGCTGCCATTAATGTGGAAATGACTGTGAGTGAGGTTGTGTAAACAGTAGTGTCATGTAAACTAAACCCACCAGGATGATCTAATAGTGAATGCGTTTTCCCAAATCAGCTGATTTGGAGGTTGAGAATTCCAAAGTACTAGTAAAGACAGTTACTTTTATACGGATTTGAATACTAGATTGTGCATACCAGTGTTCTTTGATGGTTGGGTTTCAATTAACCACACATCTCAATTATGGTCGAACTGAGACTGCACTAGACAATACTTCATTTACACTCATACATATCATCCTCTGAAGTAATACCTGAACGGTAATTACTGGAGGATACATCATGTAAACTGTCATTATCGTATTCTGATGATGAGGTTGATAATAAATCTTCTTCATCTGGCTGAAATTCTGAACCAGATATAGAAAAACTCCCTTTACCATCACTCTCTTGAAGAGCAGATAAGAGTTCATTATCTGATACCTTACTATGCCGTTTCCTGTTTGTAACTCCACTACAACCTAGTTTAGGATTCATATAAAAAAATTGTTCAATAATATAAAAAACAGTTAATAAATACCCTTAGAATGCGTATTTTCACATTAAAGTATGCATTAGAACACTAACTTAAAACTAAAAAGTATCACTTTTCATTTTTAAATTATCAATTTCTTTAAGATCGGTTTACGATATATTATGGCTTGAAAAATGCTAAATTTGCCTAATATTAGCCTATTATCTACTACATTAGAAATACTCAACACAAAACTAAACGAAAATAGCACAAAATAAACTCTAAAGAACAACATAACCAAAGTTGAACATTCATTAGAAAACAAGTAGTTAGTTCTAAAAAAAGACGATAGGTGGTGAATATTTGCAACATTAAAATTGGCATTTTCTGTGTACCCCAAACAGAAATTATGTTCCTATAAATTGCTTTCTTGTGATTGTGTATTAAAAAAACACATGTGTGAGGAATGGCGGTATTCTTCATTGTACAGAAGTTATGAAACCTGAGTAGTGCGGGCAATTTACACGGTACCTAACGAACTACTCTGTATTTTTACCGATAGTCAACATGTTAATTTATCATTGTTTAAATTAAGACATGGTAATTTTGTAACATAAACCCACACAACAATCAACCTAGCCTATCGTTTTACTCTTTGTGGGTGGGTCCTTTTATTGATAATGCTGTTTATAAAAATTTCCATTATTTTAGCTTCTAATAAATAAATTTAGGATTTTTTATTTATATTTTATGAAATCTATCAAATTTGTGAATAGATACATAATAGTCTTTTCTTCATTGATTTTTTCTTAATTTCTGTTATTAGTCTTCATTTATTTATTTTTTTTATGTTCTTCTATGATAGACAGCAAAAGTTTAAATTAATTTTCTTTTATTTTACAGAGTGAAATTGAACTTTACTGTAGATCTCCAAATTCAAATAATCAGGGGCAATTGAACTACATTAATATCTATTGCGTTTATTTTCCTTTAACTCTGATTATTTCTAGTAGTTCATGTAAAATAGAATTCAAGCATAATCTCTTCTTTAACAAAATTATAATTTCTGAGTGTCTTATAGTTATAAAATATTAGCAACAATTTAGTATAATTAGTCTAAAATGGTCTATAATCGTCAAGTCAAAAAACGGTAGAGTGCAAATGTTTTGAAAAAGTTAATACAGCATTTATTTATTATGAATAGTTTCTCATATGTTTTAAATGATCATAAAGTTTAACTGGATTAAAAATTTAAGTTATACTTTCTCAGGTTGACAGAAAAGTGATTGGGGAATAAAGACCTTCTTCAATACTTCTACAGTTTTCATTAAGTAAATTTCTCACTTCTTGTTTCTTCAGCCCAATTAGTCTCAAACTACTAAACGCGGTATAAATTCAGAACACAAACATCACCACTTTTTTGCGGTATTTGTACCTTTTCAGGATTTTATGTCAAATCACACCAACGTATAATCTCACGTGGAGCGTGCAGCACAGACTTAAATTTTTATTTTGGTACATGTACAGTGGGATTTTTAATAGTTTCATGACTTACAACAGCGAGGTCATTAAAAGTGATATGGGTGCATCCACACTTATATTATCTGCAATTTTGCCACAAGAAACGTACGACTAATGGTATAATCCTTCTGGTTTTGTCGACAATCTTCTTTCATCTTTTTGTGTCTATAAGTAACACTTCTGACAGGGATACCAAATTTAAAAAATAACTATTTGTTTCAGATTGTTTGTTAGGATTAAAAATATTTTTCCTAATAGTTTGTTATAAAATTACTCTTCATAAATTTTTCTAGTAGAAAATAAATTAAAATGTTTTCCTGCATTCCATCCTATACATATTTTTCTCATTTTATCCTGCATATTCATTTTACATATAAATGCACAAGGAATACATTTAAAATAAATTTGCTCAACATAACGGAAATATTAAATCTTACACCTTTATTATTCTTTTTTAAGTTTATTTTTTTTATTAAAATACATTTTGATATTCCAGAGAGTAAATCATATGTTCGTTTATTACCAACAATAGGCTGAACGCTGAATTAGTTAAACTGTGTAGTTAAGGAAGTAAAATTTATTTATTTAGTGCTTCGTTGGTCCAAACAACAAGAATACCTTTCGCTGTTAAAATATACAGTAAATTTAAGGTAAATAACGGTGACTCTGTTTTAATTTATACTAGTTTTAATAGCGATGTTTTTGTGTATTCAGTTTAATCTAAAAAATTGTCATATCTTGTATTTTTGGTTGGAGTTGAACCGGTGTTCAACCGGAATCTTATCAAATTATTTAACTGGACTACTCTCATGTAGGTATTATAACTTAATTCTGTCCGGTTAATGCTAAAATATTTATTGAGTTCATTATAATTTTCGAATTTGCCGAGATTTGGTGGTCAGTTAATTAACCACAAGTACAATTTATGTATGTTATAAATTGCCGTATTTACCAGCGGTTCTTGTGAATTTTTTTCTTTTTTTTAGAACTAAGATTTGTTAATTTTTAAATTACTGAACAAAGTAATGTTAAGCTAAAATTTTTGGACTTAAGTTTTCACAACCAAAAACATGTAGTACAAACAAATCCACAACCATCATTGAGTATTACATGTAAAATAAATGTATAACCATTTTTTACATGCCACTCGCATGATCAGTAGCTTACCACTAAACTATTAATATGCAATATGTATTAGGATAGTGAAGTCTTTGTAACGGGTATACATGACCCCTACTGAGCTTATACTTTTGAGGCATTCTTACATGAAATTCATGTCTACTGGCCATCTAAATAAGTAAAATATATATATATATACACGATACAACTCTATCGTGTAGAGTTGTCTACAAAGGTTGTTTGATTTTTTCATTAGGAGATCCTACAACCGATAAGTACCGAAATTTTTGAAAGTATTTTTTTTTATAAAACAATCATCTATTACAAATGTTTAATGGAAAGACTTATTTACAAGGTGTTATTTTAAATTTACTTATAGTACTGATTACAGTAATGACTGGTGGTGCTGCATGCTTAAAACAAGCGAAAAGATAAATGTGGTTCAACTTCCCAAATTTGGAAAAGACCTCATATTTTCATTCAAAACATTTTTTGATGAATGCCTTTAAATTTGTCATCTACTGAAAATTGATTTGTAGTTTCACCTTGCAAACGTGTCAATGAGGTGATAGAAAATTTGATAAGTAGGGGTTACTGTTATGATCTCAATTAGGAAAACATGCACCTCTCCAATGTAACTGTAACTGATGTGGTCACTGTCTATTTCAGAACAATGTTAAAAAATAAACAAGAGTTTAAAGCCTGAAATTTAATAAATTGACCGTTTAAACTTTGACAGCCCCCTGGAGAAAATGTTAAAATTGTTCTGTTATACTACTAAAGCTAAAGTACAATCTGGGCAGAAGCTCTTTGTATGCTTCATGTCCAGTTTATTTTCTGCAAAGAAGAGCATAGTTTCTTATTTTTTTTTATTTCAGCTATTAAGTTCTCTTTTAATGTTTAATGCCATGCTTTCAGTTCTGTGGTGCATGGTATATATGATTTGACAGCAGTATTGATCTAGCTTCTTAGCTCACAGTTCACTTAATACTAATCATATCTTTCACAGCAAGTAACAGCTTTTCACCGGTTGTATGAGCTTTTCCACACTTCTTAAGATTGCTAAGAAAGAAAGATGCCTCAATTTTCTTTTCAGTTCTGCCTATGTAAAAAATTAATTTTCTTTGTGCATTTATCTTGATAATTTTCAAACAAAATATTTCATAGGTTTGTTTTCTAATATGGAATGTTTAGAACTATGGAAATGCAGTTTCAATAAATGGATTACACATTGATGTTCTTTGCCATTGTTTACATTTGACAGTAAATCCAATATTAATGTAGTAATTTTTTTTTCAACTTTTAGTATTTTAGTAGTAAAAAGGCCCTGACTTGTCCCAAATTCTGGTTCTGAAGTAGAGCTCGTTGGTACAGGTTTTTTTTAACTAAATGTTTGTTGTTGCTGAATTAAGCAATTTGTCCTTCCCCATTTATGGACGCTGAAGCAGTGTTGAACTTGCTAACAGGTTCCGCAGGATTCCTGCGCACTGACTAAACCTCCAACCTTGGCAACCCGCCCCTCCTGGGAATAGCTGGTAAAGCATTACTTAAGAAGGGGGGATAAGCGCATGCGCACACATACCCCCCCCCCCAACACACATACACACACACACACACACACACAAAACAAGTAGCAAGGTACATACACACACAAAACAACACCAAACACATTTGAACCAATCAAATCAACATGTATACACCACCCGTGTACAGACACACACACACACATAAACTCTTGCAACACTCGTGCTTAACCATATGCATACTTACATGCCATCAGCTCTAGTTCAGAAGTGGGGGAAGCCCCCGGGAAATGTAATTTCTCTGTTTCAGCTTACCTGGCAACAGCCACCCAGTGATTCTTACTGGTTAACGTAATTTCCTGGAGGTCCTCAGGTTCAAACCTCTGCCAATAGCATCCACGATCTCCTCATGCTCTACCAAAAATCTAGAACAGCAAAAATATACATGAAAAGGCATCTCTTAAACCCCACAAGCAGGGCTGCTATCAGAGTGGTCCAACTCAAACCTGTAGAGGTACGCCCTAAATCCTCCATGGCCTGCCAGCAGCTGAATAAAATTAAAATCAAATGAGCCATGGGTTCTTCCAGACCATCTCCCAACAGCATATCAACCTGTAGGTCCATCGGCCCTTCGCACAGCAGTCCCATCTCTCCTTCCAATTCCTTAACATTTTCTCAGTAATTGCTGCACTTACTTCTTTTTTTTCAACTGAGATCATAGCCCTATATTTGTGCATCTTCTTTCTATGCATAGTCATGAAGTCAATTGGGAGCAACCTGGAAATTACCTCCATGGCCTCCAAGAGGACAGTCCTGTAGGCTGTCGCAACCTTGAGACAACACTTCCTATGGAGAGCCTCCAATATGCCTCTGTAGTTCCTATACTTAATATCTGCCCAAATTTCAGTACCATACAGTAAGGTGGTGTATGCCACTCCAGTGAGTAGCCTCCTCCTGCAAAATGCCTGCAATATAGCGCATAACTCTCTTTGCCTTTTCAGACGCTTCAAGAGCATGCATACCAAACTCAGTCTAGCATCGATCCAAATACTCAAATATTCTGTTGCGGCCTTAAGACTTAATTCTACCCTCCAACTCAATGTCACTGTTGGCGTGAGTTTAGCAGAATAAATTACAATCATTTCGGTTTTCGTCGAACAGAGCCGGCTTCCACCATCAGCTTGCAACAGAGTAACAGGAGTCTGATCTTTGAGGCAGCCTCTCTCCGTGTATCCACCTCTATAAGTAATAGGATCATCTGCACATGATCATCACCTTCAAAGGCAGTGGTACACTAAAAAACACTCCGTCATAAGTTATATTCCAGAGGGTCAGACCTTGGACCAACCCCTGGGGTACTTCTCTGTCCACTACATGTTCGAGGATGCCACCATCATGTATGATATATCTGCCTGTAAAACATGAGCAGATGATCCGCTAAGTATAGTGGAACTCAAAACCTTTCTAGCGCATTCTGATGGTGATGTAGGAAACACTGTTAAATGCATTCCTCACATCCAGTGTGACCAGAACGCACATCTACTTCTTTGCATCCCCGGTGACCAGCCATAATTCACTCCGTCAAACCCTGTACATCAGCAACAGCATCCAATGCAGATCAGCCTTTAATGAAACCGTACTGATTTCGGTGGACTCTACCCACTCCCTCCACCACACTTCGTTGGCAGTATCATTTGTTCAAAAACTTTGGCCAATGTATCTATCGTAGATAAAGGTCGATAGGAGGATGGCAATGCCAAGTCCCCACCCAGTTTTGGAATCAAGACCAGGTGCTGGCACCTCCACCTCAAAGGGAATACTCCCTCTTTCAAACAGGTGTTGTTTACACTTAAAATCACCTCAGGGTCAGCTCCAACTACAGCCTTAACCATATTTGGCAGGCGATCTGAGCCCAGTGCCTTCTCAGAGGGCACTTGCTGAGTTGGGCTTCCTACTTCAAACAACAGCAGTGCCCCGCATCAGGCTCCACATCAGTCAGTGCCCCATCACCATAGGGAAAGAGCTCCTCAATTATGTGCGCAACCTCTTGTCGCTTCTCTGGTCAGTAGTGTTCTGGGTTTCAATGCTCTCCTCCATATGTTGATTTATAGCTTGTTGTTGGTAATAATATTTTTAGCTAATAATATTCTTCTCTTGCTTTATTAAGCTACTTATCCATGTTTTATATTTGTCAGCTAAACTAAACTAAAATTATTGAAGCAAAATGCAAAAGTATGCATATAAGAAAAAGACACTAGACTCTTCTGTTACACAGTTCAATTATATCAAATGAAAACTGCAATAACAAATTGCAAGTTTTCTTGTGTATTGTACTAATAAAAAAAGTTACAACCTCTCAAAAATCTTGAAAAACCTGTAAGTGATACCATTTTGACTAACTAAATAAGTGCTCCAAGGGGGTTTCTTGTCTTCTTTTTGCACTTTTTATATTTAGTCCCTATGTTGTTGAAGTTGATGTTTTCAATTTAAAAATTATTGATAGCTTGTAATTTAATAACTTAACCAATACCAGTAACCTAATACAATTTTGATTCAAAAATGCTTGTAAAACTAAATTAAATAAATATAATATAAATCCATTTTTATTTTTATATTGGTTTAGTTTTGTAAACACTACCAAAGAAAAAATAAATTAGCAAAATTTTAATTATTATTCAATGAAATAGCATGTTTTTGTAGCTGTGAAAGTTTTTGTTAACAAACACCTGTGATATCTCTTTTGATAATTCTCTTGAAATTGTGTGAGAACAACCAGTCACTGTAGTTAGTTCAGGTGATGTCAACTTTCTCAGGACTTAGCAGATCAGTACCCACACTCTTGTCGTCTTGAGACATTATATTTGGTTCAGCTGGGTGAAAAAAATGAACCTGCATATGCACATTGTCATTTTTGAGGCTGCTGTCTACCTCTTTTGAAAATTTTTATATTTTTGAAAAAAAAAACTTTTGAAAGGGTTAACGCAGACTTTCCAGGAAGTAAATTTAAATTTGGAAAAATGTGTTCTTTAAGAGCTTCATGTAATGTTATTTTTAAAGTTTTTCTTAACTGTTTGAGTTCGCAAAGGGTTACAACAGAACTGACTGTATTGGTGACTGAATTTTGACAAAAACGTTTTTTCATGATAAAAACACTAGTGACGCTCACTAAATTTGCAAATTTTAGTGAGTTCTTTTGGCACTGTACCGTACACTGTTTTGACACCTTCATTCATGTATGGAACATTGTTCTTCGCATTGTTGTATATGAAATTTAATTGAAAACTTGCATATATAATAAGTATAAAGCGTATTTAATAAACACTTTCAAACGCAGGATGAAATTTGAGATGCTTTGTAAAGATGTGACCAGGTTTCAGACTGTCAGAACACTGCTGTTGGATGGTTCAAACAAGTGCCAAGAAGACAAACTGCCTTTGAGCACTTAGAGAGTCAAATAGACAGATCGCTGGACCAGTCTTTTACCTTGAGAAAATATGAATAAATTGAATTTGTTTATCCTCCCAGGACCAATAGTTTTTTAGTTTGATTTTTTTCATAAACCCTTGCAATCACAAAAATAGGTGTGCACACCTTAACAAAAATTGCCACCACAGGTAAAAACTGCTTAAGTAAAATATAAAAAAAAAAAAAAATAGTTTTAAGGTTCATTAAAGTTTGCTTCAACTGAGTTTAAACTTTAATCAAAGTTTAGTTACCCCACAGATAAGAGAAACTGCTTCAGCATTATTTGCTGATAAATTTAAAGGAAACTGTAGTAAAACCTTTATAAAAGTATCATTAGAATTTACACAATTGGAAAAAGAGGTAACAGCAAATCAAATATTTGAAAATTGTAAATAAATAAAATTGTATATAAAAAATGTAGAAGGCATTTATGAAATTGATTTTAGTACATATTATTTGTACACTTTAAATGAGTCTGTACACTTTTAAAAAAAGTTAAATTAAGTCAATAATTAATTAATCCATCCACTGAATAATTTTTTGAGAAGCTATCTTACAATTTTCTATTGCATAAAATTGCAATTTATATTTCCTTTAATACTCATTCTGTACAGTAGAAAAAGTTGGCTAGCTCAGAAATGTGTTCTTAAATTGTTTTTTGGTTATCCATAAGTATGAGAATTGTTTGGTTATCCATAAACAAATATATATCAACCTTTACGAAGGGCCTTGTTATGCTTCCTTTGGGATTTTTAATAATTTCCGACAATTTGAAAAAATCTTCCCACAACTTCTAAATAAAATTAAAAAGTTTTAAATTATGGAAACTGTGTTACTCTGTTGCTAAATTTTTAAATAATACTAATTAAAACTAAACATTTTGTTTTAGGATAGTTTAAAAACTTAGTTTAAATGTTAAAATTTTTAGTTAAATGTTTTTAATTAAAACATTTTTAATTAATGTTTTAATTAGTATTACTTAAAAATTTAGCAACAGAGTAACACAGTTTACATAATTTAAAAACTTTTTAATTTTGATTTAGGATAGTTTAAAATTTTGTTTTAGGATCATGTTAAATTTTTTCATAATTCTTTTTGTTTAAAAAAAGAGTAATCATCCAGGTCCTATTGAACAAGTTTTGGATAATGGATCCGCCACCAGGGGATGAATTGCAATCACAACAGAAACCACAATCACCTCGACAGTCTCAACAAGCACAATCACCTCGACAGTCTCAACAAGCACAATCACCACGAACATCTCAACAGCAAGCACAATCACCACGACAATCACAACAGCAACCACTACAAGTAGAAGCACAATCACCGCCACCAAATTCGGCATCGGCATCTGAGTTTGATGTAGATGATGAACCAGATGAGACATTTAAAGAAAGATTATGGGGACTTACTGAAATGTTTCCAGAGCCTATTGCTGAGGGAATAGCAGATTGTACAAATGAATTTGCTGAAGCGTTTACAAAATTTTACAGATTTTTTAGAACTTCAACATGGATGATTGTCACATCTACTATCATACTTCTAGGACCTCTTTATGTAGAATGGTCTAAATTAGCATATGAACGAAGCCAGATGGAACAGTTTGGACCTTGCGCCGGTGTTAAACGTAGTCAATTCTTAAAGAAACAAGGTTGTCATCCTTGCCAACCTTTTAGACCACAGAATTAAGTTAGTTTTTACTTAGTCAGTCTAGTCAAGTATTTTGAATTAAAAAAATTGAGGATTTTAAGAACTAATTTATAAAAGCTTTATAAATGTTTTATGTATTTATAACTGTTTTAAGTATTTTTTTTTTTATGTCTGTGATATTTTAAATTTTAATTTTAATCTTTCAATAAAAAATAAAATTTTATCAATTTTAAAAGTTGAACTGTTTATTCAATTAGTATCTGCTCAATAACTGTATACATAAATAACATTATTTATCAATAACTGTATTCAAACGGATGATTGTCTTGATCCTTAGATCATCTCTTCTGTATTGTATCAGAATTTAACACTACTTATTAAAAACACAAAGTGGTTTTATTACTATGATTAGTAATGAATGGGTGGCGGCTACTCCTTTATATGTAACACCTTTATATGTAATGTTTTACATGCATTAAAAATTCGTACAAATATAATTTATTTACTATTTTGTATACAATTCACAAACAATAATTACAGATTGTATTGTGTAGAGTTTAATTATGAATGTATATTGTATTACGCATTACATTCAAAGTTTAATTTGGAAGGCTTACAATAGAAACAAACTTAGCTTGGCTTTACAACCAATCTTTTGTAAGCCTTCCCAGTCAACCAAACCATACAAAAAGTATTTTTAGATTTTTCAACACAGATCCATTTAGGGTCTGTCAAAAGAAACTGTGGATAGTAAGAAAAGCATTACTCAGAGGAGGACCATGAAGTAAGACTCCCTCCAGAGAATTTACAATCCCGTTGGTCAGGGTATCTTTACTGTAAAATTCTTTTTCTTATAGTTCTTAAAGAGCTGTTTGATAATAGTTTGTATTTTAAGGAAAACCTCCATTTTTGCAATTTTTGTTCCATAGCAAGTCCTCCTCAGCATCTCAAATAATTAATCAATTACTTTTACTTGGTGATTCAAGCCCAAGTGCATGTATAGTATTTTCTAGTGCTAGTACATCTCCCTACATTCTGGATCCCTTACAATCCAAATGTTGCTTGCATGTCTGCACAATTTTTTTCCTTTTACCTACTCCTCCAATATTAAAGCGATATTAACTGTATTATCTTCTTTTAACTGTATTTTTCCAAATGCTTCTTTCATCAATTTGCCACATCACCTCTAAATTTATCACCTTATCCACCCATCTGATTTTTAACATTCTCCTGTAGCACCATATTTCAAAAGCTTCTAATCTTTTCTTCTCAGGTACTCTGATCATCCAAGTTTCACTTCCATATAAAGTTATGCTCCAAACATAAACTTTCAAAAATCTTTTCCTGATGTTTAAATTCAGATGTATATGCTGCTCAAAATGAAAGAGGGCTTAACAGGAATCATTTAATGTTTATCATTACACAAGTTTATATCACAGTAAGTGTTTCAACATTTAAATGAAGTTATCCTGAAACAAAATAATTCTGATAATGAAGTAATGCAATCTGACATGTACAAATTTTATTGCAGCAAAAAGATTATATTTAGCCATTAATAAAACTTAAATCATCACTTTAAAATCCTTAATACTTGCATGAAGTGTAGTGTTTACACCTTAAGATACCTAGATTTTCATTAAAATTGTGTGAACAATTCATTTTAATTAAGTATGACTAAGCAACACGTAGTATGATGATTTTAAGAAAGAGATTTAGATCCATTTTTCTCCTTTTACAATTATACAGATGTATTTGATTCAAACTTGTAAAATGAAATATAAAATTCAAAATTATTAGAGATCTTAAATATGAGGTCTGTTATATTTAGTGATGTGCAATAACCTCTAACCACATGTTCTTGGATTATCTCATTTAGTTTCTCATCATTTAGTTTTCATGATTTGAGTGCAATGTGTTTGTGTAGTGATTTTTGTAATGTGCGTTTTTAAGAAGGAATAATACAATTAAAATTTAATGTGAAACAGGAAAACTTTCACAAACTTTTAAGTTTTGAAACAAGATCCTCTGGGTCATATGCAATGCTGTGAATGGTTTTCACTATTTAAAAGATGACTCTCGACTAAAGAAGTCCTTCCGACTTAAACTGATAATGCACACATGTTCAGAAATGACACATGAAAATCTCAGATTGACTGTCTGAGAACTTTCAGAAAGGGTTAGGATCCTGATTGGATCAAGCCATGATATTTTGACTGAAAAATTGAACGTGCATAGAGTTGCAGCAAAGCGTGTTCCTCGTTTGATGACCAAACAGCAGAAAGAATATGGAGTGGACAATTGCCGGCAACTACTTGAACAAGCCAATAACAATGAAACTTTTTTAATTCAGTGGGACCATGAAACTGGAGACGAAAGCTGGGTTTACAGCTATGACATTGAGACCGCGCGCGCGCGCAAGTCATAAAAAAATTGCTTATTAGAAAAATCACTAGTAACACTTGAACATGTTGTACTCAAACACCATCACCACAAAAACTAAAAAAGATATAAACAATCCAAGAAAATGTGGTTACAAAGGAGGTTATGAGGAAATACAATGGTGCCAACTGCACCTCACTAAATATTTCCATTGGCACATAATTAAAAAAAGTTTGGTTATTTTTTGAACAGACCTTGTTTACATTACCTAGTAATCAATAATGATAAATAATAAAAATAAAAATTTGACAGCATGATGAAATATTACCAGATATAACTAAACTTAGTCAATTTATATGACAAACATAACTTTTAAGTTGAATTACTCAAAATTCATAAGAAAAATAATTTACAATTTGTACTGAAAAGTAAAAGGTACACAATATAAATTGAACTAATACAATTGACTTTTGATAAAATGAGGTTCCCTTTCATTCCATGTGTTGTCAGTTTCATTCTTATCTTAGAGGAAGTTCCCTTAAGAGTTTTGTTTTTTACACATAACTAAAAGTTTTTTTAGTTTAAAAATGTATTGACTTTGATATTTCTCATTTTTTGTTCTGATCATTGCTTCTTGTTGGATAATTAGTGTTTTAATTATCATTAATTATCATTAGTGTTTTTAATTATTTCTTTGCAAGTTTTTTTATCAAAACATGTTTCTTGCCATTGTTTTATTTTGCTAGTGGTAGTTTCACATATTTATTGTTTCAATTGACCTCCAATTTTTAAATTAAAATGAAACTAAAAGTATAAAAAATATAATTTTCTTAAAAAATAACTTAAACAATAAAATGTAAGTTGTTTTTAATACATATGCTTATCTTTAAAATTTGAAATAAGTGCAGGTTGTAAAAATAGTATTTTTATTTATTTTCAAGTCTTAATTTTAAGGGGGAAAAATTGGTAAAACATGGTGTTAAAATAATGAACTGATAAATTTAAATTTTGAAATTGGCAAATTAATATTTGCACTTAAAGAAACTTGTTCTGTTTACTTTTCAAATGGATTCTAGAAAATAATTCTTTAGCTTTATTTGCTGGATCAAGTGAAGATCTGTGGAAAATAGCTGTGTATACAAAACATCTGTAATTTACTCTGCGGATGTTATTTTTATGTCCATTTTCTGCACTTAGGCAGGTTGTATTTTTGTTACCTGATACATACTGTAGGGTAAGTAATATGGAAATTTTTAGCTCATGAAAATTCAATGGATACATCATAAACACAATATTCACCAATACATAAAGATTACAGACCATTACATAAGTACTAAAAATAAAAGTTAAAAAACACACTGAATGTGACACCTCTTGATTGTGGGACTGGAATGCTTGCCACTTAGCTTCTGGCACTGCTGTGATTGCAGATAAAGGAATAAGCTACTTGAACCAGTTAAAAATTTTAAGTTGGAAGCTGCTGTTTTTGATTTAAAGTTGTATTTAAAGAAAAGAAAATCTATTAAGACAGTTCAAAGCTGTGTTTTATACATAACTCTGTTTATATGTAGGTCATTTAGCGTTATAATTTTTCAATTTAAAAATATCAATTTGCGAAAAATGAATTATCTACAAATGAAAAAGTGTTAAAATGTATTTTAATATTTCGAAGTAATAAGATTGGAGTGTGTAATAATTTATCAATGGGGGCCAAATGAAGTAATTCTAGGAATATACTTCTTTATTCTAGTTAAGGAATTTTTTTGTCAGCTGTTGGCCAACTTTAATAATTTAACAGTTTGTGGGTGGGCTTGTTATCAAATTGTCTAGTGAAACTGCATGGTCCATTATCCCACTCCACTATAACTTACACTTATCCTAATATTAGTAAGTAATATTACTACACTTATTCTAATATTAGGATAATATTATCCTAATATTAGAGCTCTTGGTTCTTACATTAAAAGTTAATACAAAATTTTTCTGTCGGTGGTATAACGATGATTTTTGGTATTAAAAGATCCTTAGGAAGGTGGTATAGGATGAGTACACTTTGGTTGTGTTTTCCAGATAGCATAAATAAGTAGACAAAACTCTAATAATGTTAATTGATAAACTGAAATACGTAAGTTATAGGAAGGTGCACAGAGAGCTCCCTTTTTTGTGTCATATTTACAAGAAGGGATATAAAAAGTAAGAAAATTATTCGCTAAATTTTTTTTATAAAGATGTAATTAAAGAGAAAAATTTAAAAAGGATAAGTATCAAAAACTCTTTTTAATATTCTATTTTATATGCTCCTGCAGCTATTTTCAGTCAAAAAATTTCTGGCAATCAGAAATGTGATTTTTTCCCCCCTTTTTTTCATAATAATAATAATAGTAATAAAAAAGTATAAGTATTTTTTATGTTTACATTAAAAATATAGCTTATTGAATAATAAGCTGTAAGACTATGAAGTATTTTCCTTGATTATCTAAAAATTGAATTGGCCTTTTAGTTTTAGACTTAGTAAGTTTTTGAGTATTATCTTGTTTATTAATTTATTTCAGTAGCATTCTTTACTGTTTTGTATTGTAAATAAAAATTTAATGTATACGTACTTCACTGTTGTGTTAATGTTCTTAATATGTAGCTTGAGCTGATAATCATAAGAAAGAATGATAAACGAACAATTATGCTGCAATGTCTGAAGTAAATATAAGTAAATTGTAAATCAACTACTTTTCCTGTTAATTAATTTATTTACAATTCCCTTTAGTTAGTAGTAATTTATTTTCATAGCTGATATCTGATACGTTTATAGTTAAATCTTCTAACTTTCCAGTCTAGTTATTGGTTTTTTAAATACTTTTTTTATTTAATCCTTTTTTATATCTTTATAACTTATACTTATTCCTTATCCTCTTGCTATATGCTTCTGATCAATAGTTCTTCTTAGACAACTAGTACCCTTCGTCCCTCTTACACTTCTTGAAACCATAAGTAATAATTTGCTGATTTTGTATGTTATTTTATCTATGCTGCTTTAGAATTAAGATTTACTGCTTATTCATAGGGAAATAAATTACTTGTTTTCTATGATAATCAGGTGCTATTCATAGTACTTGTATTGTGTGTGTCACTATTGATTTTACCTTTATTTTCCAAGAGAATTGATGTATTAATGTTACATAAGCTGATCACTGTGATGGAGTAGTAGCGTCTTCTATCTTTCATCTGTAGGTTCTTAGTTCAAGTCCTATTAAGGCTTTATATATATTTTATTCTCTACAGAAAATTCATTTCATTATTGTGGATCAGCACTGTTAGAGGCTACCAGCCAGGATAAAGTGGAATATAAAATTGTTAATTGCTGTTGGGTTTTCTCAACTTCAAGTCAGTTTTAATACACAACAAATCTATTCATTGTTTGGGAACAGATTTTAAACATTTCTATAAAAAAAAATTGCATCTGTAGATTTTATTTCATTTTTTCTTATCGCTTTATGCATGGGTTTCTTCAAAGCTATGACAAGTTTTACAATCCATTTGTTATTAAGTATTGTATTTATTAATGTTTTTCTCTGAGTATTTATGTGATTGAAATAAATGTAATAAAAATATATTCTTAATTAATTAAAAATAATACTGTATTACAGTTTTGTTAATAATTAGCCCAGATTATCAAAAATTTTTTATTTTATACATCTACAAACAGCTGTTTATTTTTTCTTATTTATCATTACAGAAATTTATTTCTTGTTTTTAAACATTTTGAAATAACAAAAATCCTTGTAAAACCTGTTCAGAACTGAAGTGAATAAGATTTGGTTTTACATTAAAGCTGTCATTTTTCCAAATTGTTTAATTTAATTTTTGGTTATAGTACAGTTTTAATTTTTTTGATGGTCGCAGTGTTTCAGTTATTCATTGCTTTTCTGCAATAAATATTGACCATTGTAATTTTGTTTGAATAAATGTTGGTCTTTTGATTTTTAACAGTCATATTTTGTTAGAATTAAATTATCTTAAATTTTTTGAAAACAAAAGTGTTGGATTGTGTCAGTAATTTATGTTTAATTTATTTTGATGTTTTAACAAGGATTATTTTTTCAAAAAAAGAATATATGTTTGTTTAAAGTTGCTCAAAGGATACCTCATCTGTAAGAAACTATAGGTAAAACTTTTATAATTTTTCTGAATGGTTTAGGAAAATTTTTTTTACTGTTATAATAATTAACTCATTTTTAAAAAAAATATTTTTAATAACATAGATAAAAAGACTTCTCTTTTTTATTTATGTAAAGTATGTAATTTAGTTCTTCATCTTGTGTCAATGAAAGCCATCATTTTGTGTCAATGAAAGCCATCTTTTCATTACTGTATCTTGATTAAAATTACATTGTTAACCTCCTCATAGGTGATATGAATATATCTACAGAAGATAATTAGTTAGGATTAGAAAATTTAGTGTTAGGAGTTCAAGAATTATTCAATAAATGGTTTCTATTTGTAACTTCAATGTGGATAAACCTGTTACAATGTGATTTTCAGATTGACATTTTATTTCTAATTACGTGAATAGTAATCCCATTAATGATTAGAATTTATTTTGTCCATAATGCTAAATATGTGGGTGTCTTGTTAAAATAATTTTTCATCATAGGACCAAAATGATTTTTTATTTGACAGGATCAAACTTTATTGTTTTTCCTTGAACATGTGAATATCTTAATCAGTTGCTAAGCTTTACATCATTGAAATATTTTTTAAGTCCATACATAGTTTTGTGTAAAATATTGTAAAATAAAACAAAATATCCGTAGGTACACAAGATAGAACAAGTTTTCATGAAAAAGATATATGTTGTCAAACCTTCGTTTTGTCCAAGCAAATAATCATGTAGACTTGATTTTTAGTTACTTAAAAAAAAATGCTCATAATTCTATTCATTTATATTTACAGATTTGACAAAATTTGCTATAAAAAACTGACCAATTTATTTAATGTTAAATCAACTGAGATTTACTTTAACTTGAGCAATATTTTTCTGTAGTTAAGTTTTCACAAAATATTAATTTGATTACTCCAATCACAGAAATACAACATGTACTCAAATGCGTACTTGATTGCTAATTAAACAATTATATTAATTTTTTTGTGTAACTTTATTTATTTATTTCTCTTTTTTTTGTATGTACTTTGTCTGTATAACATTACTATCAAAAGATTTTTCCATGCTCCTTCTAATTAAATGCTGGAACAGTTCATTTTGTTATCTGCAGAATGCAATTGTACAATTTTGGCATGATTTTGTTTTGAATTTTGGCAGTGAATTATTTTTTTGTTTTTTATTTTATGTAAAAATCAGAATTAGAGAAGAAATAGATGTAAATGAAAATACTCATCTTGATTATAAATATGGTTTATTGTTTTTCTTATTTGCAGGTTTTATTTAGTTTGTTGTTGAAGAAAATGGGGAAAAAAAATAACAGAAAATTTAGAGGAGGATTTCTGGGTAAACGAGGAGGAAAGCGTGGTGGTGGGAGTGGCCATGGCAGACATCATGCTAGAGCTCCACCACATCCTTTGAACATATACAAAGTCGGGCCAGACGTTAAGGCTTTGGCTACAAAGTTTCCAGAGCTTAATAAGTATCTGTTACAGGTATTTTTAATTATGTATTTTATTTATCAAAAATTTGCCAGAGAGCATAGGATAATATGGACAAATTAATTGTATATGTAGATGTATTGGATCTAAATGTGCTTTTAAGCTCAACGTGGGTTTTTTATAATTATATTTATTAGTAAAGGCATTTTTGTTTTCTTTAATAAGATAAAAGAATGTTATAATTCAAAATGTAGTCATTGAAAATAATTTTGGTAAATCAATTCAGAAATTTATAACCACATTGGAAATGTTGAATCTTGCTTTTGGCAATTCCTCTATGAATAAAACAAAGTGTTTACAAGTGGTACAAATGTTTCCAATGGGGCCATGAAGATGTTGAAGATGGCAAGTGCCTTGGACGTCCCAGCACATCAACAACCGATGATAATATCAAAAAAGTGAAAAAAATTATTATGGACAATTGCCGAATCACTTTAAGAGAGGTTACTAATGATCTTGGCTCATGTCAAGCAATTTTTCTGATGGTTTGGGTATAAATGTGTGACAACAAAAATTTGTTCCAAAATTGAATTTCAGTCAAAAGCTATGCCAAATGACCATTGCTCAGGAGTTGCTGAATGAAGTGAACAACGATCCAGAACTGCTCAAACAGGTTATAACTGTTGATGAAACATGGGTTTGAAGTCAATAGTAAGGCCCAATCGTCTCAGTTAAAACTTCCTGAAAAGCCAAGACCAAAAACAGTTTGTCAAGTTCGATTGGATATGAAGGTTCTGATCATGTGTTCTTCGATTTCAACGGTTTAGTGTACGAGAGTTCTAGCTACCAGGTCGTACGGTCAGTGAGACCTGGAAGTTCTATGCTGTTTGCAGGAAGCAATCCGAAGAAAATGCTCGGTTGTGTAAAAAGATAATTCATGGCAGTTGCACCAGGACAAAGCACCTGTTCACACTTTACTGCGTGTTCATGAATTTTTGGCCAACAACAACACTGTTATGATACCTCAGCCTCATTCACTGTACATGGTTCCCTGTGACTTCCTCCTATTACCCAAGCTGAAAATAACAATGAAAGTATGAAATTTTGCCAACATTGAAGAGATAAAGACAGAATCACTGAAGGAGCTAAACACCATACAAAAAATTACATTCCAGAGGTGCTTCAAAAATTGGAAAAAGTTCTGGTATGTAAATGTATTATATCTGAAGGAGAGCACTTTGAAGGTGACAAAATCAATATTGATAAATATATAAAATTTTTTTTGAGAAAAACTATAATTCCATGTATTTTTTGATCAAACTTGTATTACTATTTTTTTAATGGTTTTACTTATTTGAAGTATAAAATTTTAGTGGAACTGTCTCATCAAGCTGACCTTTTAAAATGAGACTAGTCATAATATTATTTACATCTGTTTCATCGACTTTCATGGCAGAAGGTTCTGTGTTAAAATTTGTTATAGGCATTGCATTTTTATATGTCTAAAACAAATTCATGTCACCAAATTACTGTTCAGTAATTTGACTATGTCAAATTATGGCTTCAGACTATGTTTCCACAATGGTCCCATCACCAACTACCTCCAGAAGGAAGGAAGAAAAAAATATTTTGAGAAACAGTTTGATTACAAAATATACTATCTACTGTTCCTCAGAATATTTTTTTCTTCCTTCCTTCTGTTTTATTAGGTGACAAATTCTCATAGTACAATCAAGTTGATTTCATTCTGTGATGATTTGTGTTCTATAAAAATAATGTTTTGCAACCTGTTATGGCTTTAAAATTGAATGTACTTTTTATTTTGAGGTGTGCATGTCCATGATTGAAAAGACCTTACCCATAGAGAGGTCTTTCATCAACATTAAATGTCAAAAGAGCTGAGTATTCTCCTTTTTTTTATTACTTTAGGTAACATATGACAGTATTCACTAACTGAAATGTTTGCATGAGTAGATATCATCTAGTATTTCATGATACTTGACCCCACTTAACTAATCAGACCACCCTTTGTAAACAATGAACGTTTCTCAGAATTTGAGGAAGATGTTAAAACATCACTTTAAAATCCTTAAGTAATGCTTTAATCTGTTCCATTAAAGTATGTTCTACTTTCAGAATTAGATCACAAGTTTTTAATTTTTTTAATAGCATTATTGCAGCACTTTTCACTTAGAAGATTTTTTCCTTAGAAGATATTACTTAGGAGGATCATTCAGAAAGTCCTCAGCCTCACAAAGTTTTTAGATTTTTCAGAATTTTTATTTTTTATCATAAGTCACCTTGAAATTTGATGTATTTAGACCAATGACTTTCTAACTTTTTAATGTAGTGTAATTTCTTACCTGTAATGTAGTGTGATTTCCATTTCTGGCAAATTAAGCCAGGGATTCAAACTCAGGACCCCTGGATGAAAGACTGAGTGCTACCACTCTGCTACACAGATCGGTGGAGTGGTTATTACTGTTGGAAATGAAGGGGAATAATCCTTTAAAGTGTAATGTGTATTTTTTTTATGTCTGCAGGATTAGACATGTTTAAACAAAGTACTTTATAACAGCTCAAACTTCAATTTGATCAATTTTTCAGAAAATGTCAAAACTTGTTTGCTTTACTCAGTCTCAAAAAACAAGCAAATAAATTTATTTATCTGAAGCTTTGCAGCATGCCATCTAAAGGATCATATTTAACAAATATCTTAGTAATTTTATCATACTTGTAACATTTCTATGTCATGCCAAGAACTTTTTAAAGTACTCTGGTGCAGTTAAATGTTGTAATTGTTTGTGATTATTTCTTTTGTTTTACTGGGTTATTTTAGTTGTAAAATTTTGTGTTCTTCTAATGTACTTAGCTTTCTTGGATTTTTTGGAAAGATTGTTACTATTATATTAGTAAAAGCTTATATGCTTACAAATGCTTATTGTCTTACTTTACATTATACTAGTAATCTATTCAACAAAAGTTAATTAGAATGGACATAATGTAAAATAAAAAAAAAAGAAATGTAAATTCTAAAATAATGTAATAGTTATTGTAATTGTAATATTTACTTAAGGGTAAGATAATTATATTATTGCAGCAATTTTATAATAATGATTGCTTAATATGTGACATAATACAAAATAAATTTTTTACTAAATTGTTAAGCTAAAAATTTATTAAAAAAATTCACTAAGCAGATTAGACAACGCAACAAAACTATTTTTAAAATCTTGAATCTCCACTGTAAAACTGGAAGACTAATAAATATACTACTTGAAGGAAGTATAAAATACTGTAGAATTGAATGGTTAAAACAATGTTGGAATGAAAGAGCATTCATTTAAAATAAAAGGGCAAGTTTTCTTTAAATAAAAGAATACGCAGAATTCCCACTGACTTTCACAATTTTTTTTTTTATCCTTGACTATGTTAAAAAAAAATTGCATGAATAGAAAATTCAGCAGTACTTTGCAGCTAGAAGTCTAATGAATGAAATCCTTCACATTGATTGAATAGAAAAATAGTATGGTTTACATCACAGGTATTTTTTGATATATCAGCATCTTTTTCTTTAAATTTGTCATTTACAGTTACTTTGATTAAAGTAACTGTTGTGCAGTCATCTTTGTCTTTTATCATCTGCAAGTGTTTGTTGTTTCAGAAACGCGATGGGAAAGCCACTATCGATTTTAAGGATAGAGAATCATTATGTGGGCTGGCTAAAGTTTTACTCAAGAAAGATTTCCAGTTGAATATTGACTTACCAAGTAATAAAATTTTTCCATTTATACAACAGAGAATGAATTATTTGTTGTGGGTAGAAGATATATTGAGAACATTGCCACCTAAGTACAAACCTACAAATGTTCATTGCATTGATATTGGTAAATTTACTTTTAAATTAAGTAAATATGTTTTTTAAATTATTAAAATTATTCTACAAATAAAAAACCACAATCAAAATGCTTATTCAGCTTATTATAACTTGATTTTTTTTTAAAGGCATTACTGTCCCAGGCCTCAGTCAGTCTAAAAATGTTAATAGTACATAGAATGGAATGAAAACTATACCTACTATCTGATTAAATAGTATATTTGGTTAAGGTTGAGAATAATTATTTTGGAAACAGACTGTCAAATTTTCACAAAGTATATAAAAAAAATTAGCTTGGATAGTTATACATTTTTTTTTATCATCTTGAAAACGTTTTGCATTTATTTGAGAGTGCTTTTGGTAAGTTGAGTCTGCTTCTGAACCGTGATAAAAAAAAGGCTTTTCTTTGGTTAATTGTAACTAATATAATCCATAACCAGATTGTTTCAAGTTTTAATGCATTGCTCATTCATTGCAATATTTTAATCGATCTACCAAATCTCAAACTTTTCTAATTAATGTAGACATTGTCACCAAATGGCTTTGACAGCACGTAACGCTTACTAATGTTATGGTAGCTCTGAGTAGGGCTGTTGTTGAATGACTGTGACTGTTTGTAATTCATAACCTTCTGATGGCCCTGAAAAGTGCCATTTTTTGCGTTAGCTCTGAGAAGAGCTGTTAACTCCGGAAGCTAATCTCTGGCAAAGTCTGGAAGTTGTGGCTTGTCCATTGAAGTCTGACTGGGCTTTCCCTCAGCAGCAGTTGGGTTCCCACTACAGCGTGGCAGCGGTGGCCCCAGAGCCCTGCAATGTCGGGTCGGCATTAGTTGCCCTTCACCGGTACGGCCAAGGAGGTTCTCTGTGAGCTACCCCACACTGGGCTGGCTCCTGCTGCTGAGTCCACCAGCCGGGGCTGTTGAAGCCTGGCGAGCTAGAGCAGGAAGGTAGCGTCCACGTCCAGTGACTCCCTCGGTGGGCCGGCCAGGCCTGCTGCTACAGCAGGGATGTTGGCATCCGCTGGGAGGTCCCACGTTGAGCCTTCTTCTTCTTGGTCTTCTCCAGGTGGTCGTCTACGATGAATTGAAAATTCACTCTCGTGCATGCTCTTTTACTGGAGCCTGAGAGTGGTGGGGCTGCAGCGCCGCTATGGTGGGAGAACTGCACGGCCATCTGTGCAACGGTAGTGATGCTTGTATCAGCGCATCCATGTACTGTGCGCCAGTTAGCATCTGAGTTTCTATAACATGTTCGGCCGCTGATACTAAATTAGGCATGTATGTGGTAACAACATATATATTTATATACTATTTTAAAAAGATATATTTCAGCAACTACAACTCAGTAATATAGACCACTTTGTGTTGGCTGCATTAAAAATTCAGTGTTGTACAATAGTGTAAAGGGCCCCCTCCCCCTCTACGATTTCTTTTGGCTAACTGTATTTTTTATTAAAAATAATCCTTACACTTAGATAACTGAAATGTTTAGTAATTGAGTGTTACTTTATTGTTGTCAGTGCTTCTATTGAACAGTTGGAAGTGGTGAGCAGCACCCTAATCTTACTTCAGGATTTAGGGTGTTCATGGGCCCAACTATTCAAAAAAATTTTAATATAAAGAATAAAAATGAACTTAACACACTTAATAACTTTCAACTCAATAGTGCAAAATTTATATACATTTTAAATTTGACAAAAACTATTTAAAAACAAACAACAACGATGAACTGTACTATTTGACCACATACTAAAATAGATTTTTCTCCATATCATTTAAAGGTGACAGCTGTAGTAGTAGTTCTGCAATATCACGAAGGGAGATTGATGCTACTGGAAACAATCCTTAAGAAGCTGCTGACAAGCCCCTGTAAGCAATTCTTTCAAGCGTTCAAACAAAAAATGGTCACAGTGGGACAAATCTGTACTGTAATGAGGGTGGTTGAGGGTTTCTCAGTGTAAATTCCAATTTATCCCTTGTCAAAATCGTGGTGTGTGGCCTGGCGTTGTAATAGAGAAGAATGTCATCTCTTATAGGCCATACCCTGTCTTTTGTTTTGGTTGGTGACTTTTATTGACTGTAGCAGCTGGCAGTTATTAGCTGCATTCACCGTTTGCTGATTGTGGAGAAAATCAATGAGTAAAACTCCCATTGAGTCAAAAAAATCATTGCAAGAACATTTTTGGCTGACGAGACCGGTTTTGGCCTACACTGGAAGCCCTCATCTTTCCTTTGCCACTCCTTACTCGCCTTCACATGTGACGATGCCACAAAGAAAATGGCTCCTTGTGAAATCGATTCGGAAGTCTCTCACAGATTTCCAACCTGACCTGTTTTTGGTCATTAACCTCGGAACCCATCAAGAACTAAATTTCTAAAGCCAAGATGATCATCCCAACTTCCATAGGGAAAAACACTTGCCTTCTGATGATTCTGGTCGCCACACCACCCCTCTCATTCCTGGCCCTAATGGGCTTTTTAACGGAGGTCGTCTTTTGACCCTCTTAACTGATTACATCTCACAGTAATTAGCCAGGCCTTGTTAGGATGCCACCAATGTAAATGCCTCAGTAGATATTTACATCAGTGAGTTTTGATTCAGCCTTTGCTTTCGCAGTAGGCTTCTTTCGGACATTTTTATTGTCCTACTTTGTTGCCCTCTGAACTAGCTTACCGAGTTTGTGGAAGCACAAACCTCATGCCTAGTTCTGCATTTTAAGTAAGCTGTTAGTGAGTAAATGTCTCAGAATGTTGGAGGCAAATTCAGTAAAATAAAACATACCACAAGAAAATGTCTGCAACAACTAGATTTATACCTAGTTCCCTTAGTGAAAGCCTTGATGAACAGTGATAATGGATTGAGTACTCCCGTAGCTGATACCCACTTTTGATACAATTTCTTCAACACTGAACTGGTAATCACCGTTGATAAGCTCTTGAATGGCACTGATGTTGTCAGCTGTGAGACTTGACCTTGGGCGTCGATCATGACTTTTGTGTTTTCTACACTTTCTTGTCCACTATTAAATTGTCTGGCCCACATATACACTCGGTTTTGGTTAGTGTAGCGTCCCCAAACTGTACCTTTAAATGAGTTAAAATTTCCACAGGTTTAACACCTTCATTAGTTAAAAACTATGATCACATGTGCAACAGACGACGGAACCTCTTGCTCATTCTTGGCTGTACTGATGACAGAACATAGCAGAGGAGCTAACCAAGCTGGTCCCCTTCTCTTAACATATCGAACATTAATCTCCCTTTCGACCATCCAGCTTGTAACTGCTTGCTGCTTAGAATAGCAAAATTACTGTTTAAATTTGATTCCTCATTATTTAAACTTATTAAAATGAGTTAGTAACCCATCAAAAGAACACATGGAGTATTAAATAATATTAATTAACAAAATTTAACATACACTTAATAAAATATGATTTTGGTGGCATTTTGCTTTTCTGTTTGTTTAAAAATTTTGTTTGTTCTGTAAATTGTTTATCTAACTTGAATTTAATATTTGTACTGGGTGGTTATGAAAGATAGTTTATTATTAATGTTTTATCATTGTATTTAGGTCTTGGTGCGAGCTGTATGTATGCTTTGATTACTGCTCGTAAAAACAAATGGAATATTCTAACAACTGAAAGCAATTCTATTGTTTTTGACTACGCCACTCGTAATATTAAATCAAACAATCTTGATGATTTGGTTAAAGGTAAGCTTTGATGTTTATGTTTTTATTCTATGCAGTCTTCATTGAAATTTTTATTGGAAATTTTGAAGCCTTAGCTTGAGTTTATATACATCGTTTGCTCATCACTACCTTTGTGTAATTTGTAAGCCTATAGACTCAAAAGTTGGGTGAAAATTTTCTTTTTTCTACTGTAACAAAAAAAAAAAAGGTTGGTTGGAGAAAAAGTTCCTTCATATTTTAATGCAGAAGTAAAACAAGGTTTATTTATATTTTAGATAAAATATATTAAACCAAATATGTGCCAAATTTTTAAAGAAAAAGCATAATCTTGTCACTCTAGAACTTTATGATTTTTATGTAGCGAACTCGACATATGATTATTGAAGCCAACTTAATACTGTTAAGAGAGTTCTGTAGAAACTGAAAAAAATGGTAGACTGGAACTGAAGGTCAACACTATATCATGGGTGCATCAAAACTTTCTAGCAAAGTTCTTTTAGTTTCCACTAAAAATGCATCTGTTGTGATGAAAGACGACACCTTTCCTATTAATCAATTATGGTTGCTTCATTTAAATTTCTGGGTATAGTCTTTAAATGGCAGTTGACCATAGAAGTTAAAATAAAACTTTTGACTGGGCAGCAGCAGCTCATATTGCTCAATTTCCTATCTTATCACACACACAGCATCACTTTTGTTGGCATCAAATCCTAGCTTTTCCATCTTTTGCAGAGCTTCATTTTGCTCTGACCTCAATCTTTCCTGTACATTATTGTCACACAATCTGTTTTTCATTGCCCATAATGAGGCGTTTCAGAAATGACTGAATTTTGTTCTGTGTTAGCAGATAGAACTTTTTGTTTGTATTCAGCCTTTTTCAAATAGTTTAAAACTGTTTTTTTGGCTGATGTTTAGTTCATTACTGATACCATGACTGCTAATGTGTCTGTCTTGCTCAATTTTTCTATGATTTCATCAACTTTTTCAGTCATTAACTGATCAGAGCAAGGTGCATCATCACCAGAATTTCCAGATTCAGAATGCTTGAACAAGCTTTATTCCACCTGTACTGATGCTGTTATGACCATAAACAGCACAGATTATTTTTGCTGCTTGTCATTTTTTCCCCCTTTTTTATAATGAAATTTCAAAATATACAAATCCCTTCTTTGTTTTCATTCACTTTCAGGACAAAATAATTTTTAAATACAGTGTAAAAATAATGCACATGTGAATGTAAAAATAATGTAAATGTGTATGTCTGAAAAATAATGTACCCTTTTCAAAAAACTATTTTTGGCCCCCTGATGTGATATTAGAATCCTTTATATAACAAAAGTAAGGTGATATATCAATTTTTTTTTCCTACCTTACAAAAATTCAGTATGAGTGTCCTTCGTGACACGACAGATATCTATCTAGTCAATAGCCCATTTCCTCCCATACTCGAATCAATATGTCTGTTGTAATGGTAGTAAAGGCTTCTGTGATCTGCTCTCACAGCTCAGTCAGATCTCAAGACATGGTGGGACAAAGAAAGATGCTCACAGTCTTTGACAAAGCCCCACAAAAAAAGAAGTCGCATGGTGTCATGTCCGGTGACCTTGGGGTTCATCTCAACAACACTTCATCATCAGGATCAGTGCAACCTATCCAATGCTGTGGGAGATGTTCATTCAGATACCCTCTCATGTCTTTATGGAAGTGGGATGGAGCTCCATCCTGTTGGAATGAAATCTTGGGAGTCCTCTTCAGGTTGTGGCATCAACCAAATCTGTAGCATGTCAAGATACAATTATCTCTTTACAGTTATTTTTACAAAGAAAAATGGCTTGTAAAGCTTCCTTCTGCATTTGGCATCAAAGACGTTCAACTTTGGAGAATCTCTGATGTACTCAGTGATTAGTAGAAGGTGTTGTGAACCCCAGATTTGAACATTTTGCCTGTTGACTTTGCTGTTGATATGAAAGATCGCTTCATCATTGAAGACTGTCCTGCCCCCAAAATCATAATTTTTCAGGAAGCCCAACATGTCTACACTGAAGACAGTGCGAAGTTGTTTGTCATCTTCAGTGAGTCCTTGCAAAAGTTTCAGCTTTTAAGCCTTGAATTTTAAAAACTTATGACGAACATCCCGGACTGTTGAATGGGGAATACTAACTCACGGCTCGCTTTCTGAACTGACTTTATGGGGCTGTGTTGAAAGATTGCTAAACTCTATCCACTTTCACCTCTGAATGTGAAGAATGGCCAATGCTTTTGCCTTTGCAAAGGTAACCTGTCTCCATAAGTTGTGTATGCCAATGCTTAATGGAGTTCTTGACAGGTGAATCGATCCCCAAACTGTCGCCAAAAGTTGCATTGAACTGTGATAACAGACGTGTTTGTGAATTCCACAGCACAAAGTGCCTTCTGTTGGCACTATCTTGAAAAATTTGAACTCATGGGAACGGCTGGTATTTCAATCAAAATTTGGAATACCTAATAGCAATCAGTGTAACTTACACCTCTCTCTGCACACTGGGCACCTAGATAAAAATAAAGAAAAGGGTACAATCTTTTTTGGACATACCGTAAACTAATATGATCATCTTTCTAAAAATACTCTTGTGATATGTTACCTTTCAAAAGCGTGCAAATGTTGACTGATCTGATTAATATTACCAGTGTTATGTGATCCTAAAGTCAGTCATCCACCTGGAGAATATGAAGAAACTTATTATTGACCTGGCTCCCCTTTAAACATTGAACTATGGTTAATTTTTTATTCCTTCCAGAGACTGGAGTCTAAATATCTTAATATATTCCTGTGAAATTAAAAATTGTAATAACATCACTAAGAGTTTTCTGAGCGATCCTATTTTCTTGATACATGCTAATAGATCCTCTCAATTAAAAAAAAAATTGAACTTGCCTCATAAAAAAATATTTCATATGATACATTTATAGTAAATAAAACAGGCTTATTTTTACACGAATTACTTTTTATTAACTCTATTTCAACTTTAATTATTTCAAATCATCTTTCTGACTTATTGTTGACCTGGCTGACCTTTAAAAATTGAACTATGGTTAATTTTTTTATTTTTACATTTAATATGTGGTTAATGTTCATTTAATTATGAATTTTTAAGCAATCCCATAACTTGATATATGTACCAAAGAGATATTCTTAAAAACTCGGTGCCATAAGGGGTTTGAAATGATGGTGAATTTTTTTTTAATGATAGAAAATAAAATTTAGTGAGGGGTTCCTTATGAAGTGTAAGGTAACAAAATAAGACTTTTTTTTGCCATTCAGAGCAGAGATGTTGAAAATTTATGATACATACCGTCCAGACATTTTTTTTGTTTGGCTTTTTTGTAATTTTATAGAATATTGTTTGTTCACTTTTTATTTTTTAATTAGTAGGTGATTTTAATAAAATAAAATCTTATGAAATATTATTAATGAAAAATACTAATATTTACAAAACCTGTATTACTTAATCAGTTCTGAAGTTTATTTTTATTTAGTTGCATTGAAAAATATATTATTTTTTTGGAAAAACTGTACTGTGGTTTGATACTGTGAAATATATATCATTTTATGTGTGAAATTCAGTTATAACATTTTTTTAAAATGATACCTTTTATGTTGACAAAAAAGATATTATTAGGGTATATGATAAGTTAATTAGTTAGAAGTAATGTATCTTTGTCAACCTTTATGCGCACTAGGTATAAAATTCAGTTCATCACAATATACAATATATTTGCAAAGTGTGGCTGAATTGGCAACACCAAAATGCATTCTTATCTTATTATAAATAGCAGTTGCTATTGCTCTGGTTTTCTCAAGTTTTACAGATCGTAAAATGTTTCTGCCGCACAAAAAAAGTGTAGAGGTATTAAAATTGGGGCTTTTTACTTACCAGAAAGTAGGGTTACTGTTGCAGTCCAATGATTAAGGAAGTTGTTGAGTATGTCTCAGTTATTGCAATACTGCAGTATGGTAGTGAACTGTTTTGTTGAAAGATGACCACTCTTTTTTTTCAATATTTTTAATTTGGGGAAAAATATGCAGTTACAGCATATGAAATTAATTGTTGGCTGAAATTGATCTTCATTTCAATTGAGAATCAGTCTTAGCCAGATCAAATTTAATTCATCTGGCCAAGATCTGGGAGAATTACAAATATTAGAAGATTTAGTGTTGTTAATACTAAATAAATTCTACAACTACGAGGTGTGATAAAAAAATACGGTGAATGAATTTTTATAGCGGCAACTGCCGACGCTACATCCATATGCTGTAATTTGTCCAATAGCGTGATCAACTGAGACTGGAAGGGACAAGTTGTAACACGTTCGAGCTTGCCAGTCAGCTGCCAGAGCCGCTAGAGTGAGGTTGTGTTTATTGTGTCTGTTGTGCAACATGGCTTTTGAACAAACCATTAACATTAAGTTTTGTTTTAAGTTGCAAAAGAATGCCCAAGAAGCTCACGAAATGTTAGAATCGGTGTACGGCGATAATGTGGTAACTTTGAAGACTGTGTACAAGTGGTATGACCGATTTAAAACCGGAAATGAGTCTGTTGAAGACGAGCAGTGTCCAGTAACCACAAAAACAGTTGAAAATGTGCAAAAAGTGGAAACGTTCAAACAGGCGAATGACTGTTCGAGAAAAGCTATCGGAAGACATAACATCTCGTACGGATCCGTTCAAAGCATTTTAACTAATGAATTGCAAATGAGACGAGTGAGTGTAAAATTTGTTCCCAGACTTTTGAGTGATGAACAGAAGGAAAATCGTGTGTCAATTTGCACGGAGTTGAAGGGTCGTCTTCATGCAGATCCGGACTTCATGGCCAAAATTGTACCTGGAGACGAAATTTGGATGGCTATGACCCTGAGACCAAAATGCAGAGTTCCCAATGGAAAGCCAGTTCATCTCCTTGCCCTAAAAAGGCACGTCAGTCAAAATACAACATCATGGTCATGCTCGTTGTTTTTTTCGATAGTGAGGGCATAGTGCGATCAGAGTTCGTTCCAAGGGGAACAACTGTAAACTCTGAATTTTATAAGGGTATACTGCAACGTTTGCGAAACGACGTACGAAGAAAGCGACCAGAAAAATGGATCAATGGCTTCCTTCTTCATCACGACAACGCGCTGTCATACCTTGCTTCTCATTCGCGAGTTTTTGGCCGAAAAAAGTGTTCTTGTCTGTCCACATTCGCCATACTCACTGGATTTAGCACCATGCGACTTTTGGCTCTTCCCAAAAATTAAAACTGTGCTTAAAGGAAAACATTTTGACACCACTGCTGATATTGAGAGGGCCACGACCGAGCAGCTGAAAGCCCTTCCGAAAGATGCCGTCCAGAAATGCCTCCAGTTATGGAGTCAACGTTGAGATAAGTGCATTGCTAGCCAAGGACAGTACTTAAATCGAATTCTATGTAACCTTATTACTTTTTTTTAATAAAAAATTATTCACTGTATTTTTTTATCACACCTCGTATAATGGTTGATGTGGTGTTTGTATTAAAAAATTGTACTATTGCTTAACAAATTTGAATGAACACATCTACCAGAGTCATTCAGAAAGTTCTCAGTCTGACATAGAAATTGCACAAGTATGACCAATTGACTATGATATTTGTCAAGTATGATCATTTAGATGGCATGCTATGAAGTTTCAGATGTGTGCGTTTAGTTGCTTGTTTGTGGGGATTAAATTTAATGATTTTTAACTTAATCTTGGATTTAGACTCAACTACCTTAAACTTTAAGGTAGTTGAATTTACCTTAAAATATACTCAAAAGAGTTCTGGTACTTTTGAAGATATTTGCTTCAGTTTAAAATAATATGCTATACATTATTCAAAATAATGAATCAACTTTTATCATTTTATGACTATTTCCCCTTTAAGTAGACCCAGAAAGTGGGAAGGAGTTATTGTTTTATAATAGCTGTAGTTAGAATCTGTGTCTTATAATTTTTATATGCTAATCTGAGGCATATCTTTTTTTTATAACTGATGAATAAAGTTTCATATTGCTATAAAACTGTTACACCTGAAGTTGATGCACTTGGTGGCTCTCATCTTGAGATTTTTGAGACTAACAACCCTGGGGATTTAGGATAGTGTATTATAAACAGTATAAAAAAAATTTGATTTTGGTTTATAAGCTGTTCATCATAGCTACATGTATTTACTAATTACTACATATTTAACAACATTAACATCACCTAAAAAAATTTTACTCATATTAAAATATGCGGGTATTAATCAAGAAGCAGATAATTGTGATGTTAGTCTTGACTTATTTTCCCTTATTCAGAAAATCATAACTAGAGGATGAGGTTAATTTAAGCACACTTTACTAACTCCTATTGTTGTTTATGTCTAGCCAACTAGGACAATGTCATCCCCCAACTGGTGAAGTGTGAACTCTTGGAACATTGCTTTTTGATATAGGATGATTATACTGGCAATTATAATCCTGTTAATGTATTTAATTACAGTGATTATATTGCTTTGTAATTAAAGGTAGTTTATTTTTACTTTGCATGCATTAGATTCTTAAGATTGTGTTATTATTAATGTTAGGATTTTTAATTTATTTAATTAAAATGTGTTTCAGTAAAAAAAGTTACTAAGAATACACATCTGAGTGGAGTACTAGATGATGGTGTCATTTATGATTTTTTTATGTGGAGCCCTATGTTTTTTAACCATAAAGATGCATTGGTGTTATTGGGCAAAGTAGGACAAGCTTTACAACCAAAGAAGAATCTTCAAGGAACTGAATTTAGTGAAATGCTGGAATCTGGCTGGGAAGCTGTTATTGTCAATAAATTAATGCACGAAAGTGTCCATCTTAAGGATAGAGTTAAGTAAGTATTTTGAATTATTCTTATTATACAACTTAATTAAAGAAGCCTGATCTTATTGATTGGCTGACAAAAACTTACAAAATTTAAAGTAAGAGTTACATATCCATAGATGGAACTATCATGTTAGGTTTTACCTCCAGTATGTAACAGCCAAGGAAATGCAATCTGACAAGCCTTAATACAGAAAACATGAGTGGAGAATATTTTAGGTACATTGATACTTCACCACTACCTGTTTCAAATGACATTCATTATGATAAATCCAGAATTTATCAAATTGCATAGTCTTAACTGCACTATTAACCTTATAATGTGAATTCTCTAGCCCAAATAAACTTAAGGAAGTCACAGGCGATGTATTCACTGATACAAACAATTAAATTTTGAATGTCCAGTATTTTGTATATCTTTGGAGACAATTAATTCAGAAGTTATCATTTAAATTCTTTAAAAGTGACACATCCTGCTTAAGGATTATTCCAAGGAACAAACAGAAATAAATTTTTCCCCCCCATAAGAAACCTAGTTAATTATCTTAATCCCATCGCAAAATCTAAGTTAAACAATATTGAAACAAATTATAGGACAACAAATAACAGACATTTATAAAATTTTAATTAGTAGCAGTTCTTTGACTTAAATATTATTGCTTTTGCAGGTAGGAGATTGAATTTGGACTTTGTGTAAATATTAGGAGCATTTTTTTTTAAAGATAATATACTTGCTTACGGGATTGAAGCTTAACTGTCTCTTATTGATGTTCATAATTACAAGCCCAAATCTCCCCGCCATATAACAAGTAGATTTTTTATTATAGAATCCAGATGTCTAGGCATAGAATCATATGTGTTGACCTCTGAACCTGAAAATGTTTCTGACTGTAGCTAAACCACTCTTTTCCTCTCATTTAACAGTGAAAACAGATCATATGAAATTTACCAGAGGAGTGAGATGGAATTTCTAAATTAGTAATTTTACTTATTTTAAATTTCATAATTTATTGTTAATACACAATTACTGCCAAATTTCAATTTGTGAAATTTCTTATTAATCTCACTATTTGAAAAAAAAAATCACTTAGTATTAATGAATTTATTTTCAACAAGTTAACTTCACAATATTCCTCTTTTCTTGAACAACAGTAATCAAATTTTGCTAATCTGCGAAACATAAAGGATAATATCATACTTTATATCAATTAAAATGGGGAAAAGCTTTCTTACTTTAAAAAAAAATTATCAACCATGTGAGAAATAAATAAACTAAATAAGCAATGAGAAAGTGTTCCCTCTCCCCCAGAAAATCTCTTGATGTATATCTAAATCATCAAATCGTATTTTCACATCCAAGCACTGACATGTTACAATTTTTGTATAAACTTAATAAGATTAGCTAATTTAGATGCAAGCCCAAGCCTAATAAACTTCTCCATAATAAAAGGATCTTCTGAATCCAAAAGCCCTTTGAAAGTGTACGTAGAAAACGATTAGGTTTTTTCATAAATTTAATTGATATTAGTGATGGTGTAATAAATAAATACCTTGACAGCCTCATCTTTTATAAAAACCATTCTAAACTCCGAGAATAATGAATTTTCCTCCACCAAACATTAAACCTTTTTACCAGTATAGAAGAAAAAATCTTATCCAAAGAATCCATAAGAGCAATACCCCTGTAATTATACAGATCACTCAAATTTTTTTTTTATAAATCATTTTACTTTTAAACTGAGGTGCTTTTTCCTTGAGCATAATAACATTTAAAAAGTTATAAATATAATGAGCTGGGATTGAGGTTTCAATAAGTTTCACACGGTACAGCATCCCTTCCAAAATACTTAATCAGTTGTACATCTGGTTAGTTAAAATTAAGTTTATTTATCTGGTTCAGTACGTCACTACAGAGCCTTTTCCAAGGCTTTTCTAAGTAATGTTAGAAGGAAATTTTGCAGAACAGAAATAATATACTTTGTATCTGAATCATTAATAAAATAAAATCTTAGGGATTTATCTGATACACTATAGAAGAAAATTCCTTTGATATTTTAATATTCCTATCTGTTCAATTTTAACTTTAAATGATAACTTTTAAAATTTAAATTTCTGTAATAGTTATATTTGTATATATAATGCTTTAAAAAAGTATTGTTTTGTGTAACGTGTATAGATAGATAATCATATCAAACCAAAAGATATTTAGTAATAGAATTAAAACCAGCCCTTCCTGTACTCTGCTACTTTTTTTATGGATAATTAATTCACCATATAAGCTTCAAATCTTGTACATGGGAATATGATAAAATGAATATTTTTAGCATATGAAAAATGCCATGTCTGGTCAGGATTCAATCTTGGGACCACTGGATGAAAGGCCAAGATGCTACTGCTCCACCACATAGATCAGCATACTTGAACAAATTGAAGGAAGTCTTGGGATTTATTATTCCAGAATTAATATAAATTGAAGTTTATCACATTCCTCTATCAAAGTACAACTGGTGAGAATCAGATATATAACTGGCAAAACTAGATTTTAAACCACATTCAAAATATAGTTCAACCTACAACTAACATTACCCTCTATCTATCTATCTACCCTCTATTTAACCCTCTATCTAACACTGCCATTAAACAATAAATAAACCTCTTAATACATAAGGTAAATGATGGGAATGCAAGAGATATAATTTTGAAAGACTGTGTAACTAATCACATCAATATTGATCTAAACATTGTTTACGTATAAAACACTGAATCCATGACTTAAAATAAAAGCAAACTTTGCTTGAGATTCAAAGAAGTCAATTCCCATTAATAATTCAAAAACTCCATTTCCTCCATAAACTCAACCAACCCTTTTCCTGTTTAGAATCAAATCAGGTGTAACACGAATTGGAAAAAAGATCAACTCTCTTAATATTTTGTCACACAAACTATTTAAATCGGCTACTTGAATTAGTATCCCCCTACCATGAGAGATAACTAGCATATTTCCTGATTATCACAATAAGAACCTCCCATAATGTGCAATGAACAAATTATACATTTTGGACCCCAAATATATCAATTCTTGCATAAAATGATACAGTGCTGCTACAAGTTTAATAACAAATGTACTATTTAGATCAGATCATTATTAAAGAGACATTTTTATTTAATAAAATATTTGAATCCTAATTAGATCTTCTCAACAATTTTCTCTTTGTTGCTTCATCAAAAATTATTTCAAAACTCTAGAAATTTAATAGCTTTAAATTTATTATTACAAACTCAGTTTCTATATAACCCAGAGTAGCAGAATTTGATAATGATTTGAATGGGAAAGATCAAGATTAAAAATGGAATTCCAATCTCATATTTTGAAAAATAATTGTAGAATAACTAGTTGATTGTAAATTTGAACTTGCATTATTGCAGTCACTTACCTACTATCCTCCACCCTAGACCCCCATGACACTAACTTCTGACCCCCATGATTTCTGTTATTTTACTCTCCTGATCAGGTAGTTTTCCTTAAAAAAAGTTCAATTCTGATTCTGCGCATGTCTTGACGTGTTCTTAAGTACATTAAAACATTGAACACTTGTTGAAGTGTCCATATCCATTCCAGCTCCCTATAATTTGCCACCAGAAAAATCTTCAACAGCAGAAGTAGCCATCACTGAATGATCCAGTAAATCTTTCGCGTATAACAGTTGTAATGAAAGAAACTTTTCTGTATATTTGATGATTAATTTATAGTTCCTATCCATTCTCTGAATAACTTTCTCTCACTTACTAAAGTGAGAGAAAGCCTTAACTTGCTTGAAAATGTTATAATTGTAAGGAGCAGGATATTCATGTATATGAGTTGGCAAGATGGAGCTGAAGCCCAGATCAGTTTTTCATTTATAGCATTTCCTTTTGCCTTTCTAGGAAAGACCATTTTTTCCAAATTCCTGACAAACTTAATAATAACCAGTGGATATGAAGTCGCACATTATAGTCTGATTATCAGTTTTAAAAATAGCTAAATCCTTTTTATTGTACTTACTGTAGATCATTGCTTATCTTTTAAAGACGTAGTATAATAACACTGAGTAGGCCTTACCTCAGTGTTAGATTACAATCATAAACCTTATACTAATTGATAAACAACCTAAACTGGAAGTAAGTAATATCTTTCATTATAGATTATTGGTAACTATTTTTTAACATGAGCAAGTATCCACTAGAAAACATATACTGTATTAAACAAAGTTTTATAAGTACACTGACGTAAAACCATTGCAAAAACTGAAAACTCTTCCAAAAATACTTAAAAATGAAAAGTTTAAACACAAGTGTTGCTAAAACATATCTTAACTCATCCACATCTCAAACTAGCTTCTGCAGATACTTCATTATTATAACAGTTGGTGGAGTTTTATAAATTGTATTGGAAAAAACGGATTCTGTGTATAGTTTTTGCATGCTGTACTGTAAATAAAGCTTTCAATTATAACATATGATATCAATGTATAAGGATTAATGAAATGTTACTTTTTCAGAATTTTTACTGCCATGATGAGTCGCAGATCAACTATTGATAAAGTAGGACCAGAATTGAATGAACTAGTTGGTGAAGATTATAAAGCAATATCTGTATTTAATTATGGACCACATCGTGCGTGGGGTATTGCATGGACTTTTAACAAAGATATTAAATTATCTTCTGCTAACTGTTTTGAGAAATTAGTTTTCCATGATAATCATGCTAGAAAACCTGTCAAGTATGTATGTACCAATATCTCTTATGAGGAGGCTATTGATCAGGTCACTGAATTATTGAACAGGCTTAAGGTAAGTTTTTGTCATTTTAACATTCAAGTTGTGCATTTGTCACTCTTTCATTTTGAAATATTGTCTCTAGTATAAAAGGAGAACCTAATTTAACTTAAAAAGTAAAAGGCAATGAATAACTAACCCCTCTTATAAAGTAATGTGTTTGGGTTACTTCTATGAACCATTGACTTAAGCTACTTTGATTGCTTTGTCATTAAGTGTTTGTACATCAATATTGTCCAGTTTTATTCTTGGGTCTTCACAAAGAGCAGAGGCATTCCCCAATTTGATGATGATAGATGATCTGATTTCTAAATTTTTGGATTCTTCATAAAGAAGTTTTCATTTTACCCTCTCTCTGAGTTCCATTTAGATTTAAGCCATATTACATCCAGAGAATATTTGTTGTAATTCAATATCCTTAATACATTTTTGTTCAAAACTTCACTACAATTGTGTCCTGTATCACTAAGAATGTTATTGACTTTATAATGCATTGCTTCAATGATATATTTTGAAATGATCAACATTTAATCTGTGGTTTGTTATAGTTATCTTGTTTTATATTAGTGATGAGAAGAAATCAATTTCAGTACATAGATTTTTATACTGTTTGTTGTAAAAGCTGATATTATGGAGTAAACTGTTATCACCAAATCAGTCTTTGAATATAATTATATTAATTGTAGTATAAAAAATATGAATTAATTGCATTCTGATGAGCTGATAATTATGGTTAAACATTTATAAAAAAAAGTACATATACAGTACTTGGTGAGAGAGAGAGAGAGAGAGAGAGAGAGAGAGAGAGAGTGACTGAGAATTAATTTCTCTCTCTATAAATAAATATATGTATATATATTTTTTACAAGTTAACACGCTATCTATACATAATTTTCATTTAAAAAAGGCCACCTTTGGGATCTCAAAAACTAAAAATAGCTATGAATTACTAATATGGAATTATCTTTTTTTTTAATATTAAAATATTTAAAAAAAACATATTTGCAAATAACACGCTGTTATTTATATGTCTGATGTCCTATCAGTTTTTCCAGTCTGGCAGAAGCACAGTTATTTTTTCTGGAATCCTATTTTTTGCATTGAAAATATCATTTTAAGATGTTTTTATTTTAGACAGTTTTTCTTCAAAATCTAACTCCTAAAGCATCAGTCATTTTAAAAAATAATGTTATCCACCATTGAAAAAAGATGATATAACTTCTATTTTTTGTTTGCTGAATTTTTTGGTTAGAACGTGTCATTTTAATTTCTTTTTGTTCTGATATACTTCTTTCAAAATCCAACTGTACCAGTGTTATAGCCTATTAAAAATGGTTAAATTCATAACTAACTTTAATCATAGTGTCAGCATCATTGGCATCTTTAAATCACAGTGAAAAGATAATATTTTTTCAAGAACAGTTTTCTTAAACTATCGGTTTAAATTCTAAATGAAATGAAAACAACTAGTTCTCATTTTGAAAAATTAAGATAAATACATATTTCTTTTGATTAAAAAAAAAATTGAAATACTCTATAAAAGTAAGAACAAAAAAAGTTAAAGAAAAAAGGAAAGTAGAATTCTTTTGATTCGTGTAGACTCAAAAAAAATTCTCAAAATTTCCATCACTATTGCAAACACAAGCACATGTTCTTCATAAGTATGATTCACAGCTGTACACAGTTAAATTATTTGTAAAATAAATTGTGGTTTTTGAGAGAGTGCCATTAATTAAACTCTACTTACTAAGAATTTTCCATGTTTACAGAAAGTCATTAAATTTACATTTTTCCCAGTACAAGTTTTTTTATTCTCTCATCTATGTACTACCATTATCCACCTATATAAGACTGTAGATTGTTAAATTCTGTACATGCATGCATGTGGGATACTTTAACAGGCAGTAAAATCCTAAATATTTTGCAATAGTGGTACAGATTTCATTTGATAGTATTAATTGATTTTCCATGTATCAGTTCTTGTTAAAATTGTCTTGTGTTTTAGTTATTACATTAGGTACTTTATTATTAGAAAAAAAAATTGTGTCCAAAAATTACTTAATGTAAGTGTTGGAACTTGACTTTTTCGAAAGTTTTTGCATGAGAATTTACATGCAATTCCGCATAGATTATTTTTATCTTTTTATGTGACATGTCCACAAAAAAAAAATGGCTTTGAATGCATCATTTTATCCAGGAAATTGTTTTATCAGTTTAATGTTAACTTGTAATTTATTTCTTTGATGCCAGGTTCACTCTAATACTTTTGAATAAAAAAAAAATGTTTAAAGGAAATTTTGTATGTCAGAGAGTAATGAAAAAAAGATTTTTTTCTATTATTAACATTAAAAGATCTTTTTTTAAAGATTCAAGATTACCATAGTTCTTGCTTCTTTGCTATTTTGAAGTATAAGCTTCTACTAGCATTATCAATATTTTTAAGTAGTTAAGTTACGCCTGCGGGTGCTAAAAACATAAATATAAATAACAGTCAGTAGGCTTTTTAATTGCCTGAACTATTAACACGTCTGAATTTTTAGTGAAACTATTACAGCTCACCATAACTATTCTTGAATAAAATTTCTGGAAAAATATTTGTAATATTATATTCATGCCCTAAAAACCTTTTATTTTACTAAAATAATTTCTTTCAATAAATTATTTAGTTTCTGCCAACAATTTGAAACTTGCACATGTGTGTATTATTATTTCAAATTTTCAAGTTGTAATAATGTGTCCCAGTTGCAACATTTATTTCATAATTATGAGATTTTGACTTTATAAAAAATTAGTGATATCCATCCAGTTTGAATAAACAATCAGATATTACAAACTAAAGTAGAAATTTAATTTAATTCTTAAGTAATTTTCAATAATGAAGAAAAATCACTGACTTGATTAAGAAATTTCAATTTTCTTCATTTACTGTTAAAAAATTCTAGAAAAAAGACAAATGAACTCCAGTATAATATAAATTACACTTTTTTCATCGCTGTATTGTAATAACTAAAACATTGGTCATTTTGCCTAACCCTCACAGCCAAACGAACAAGAAATACCCAAGATTTTACAGCACAGAAAGTTGGAAGGATCCATACGTCTAAATAACTATAGGCATGGCAATAAATGTATTAAAATAACCCTGCTATAAAATATTTGATGAAGAAGACCTAGGCAACTAGAATACTATTATAATATCAGGATTAATTAATTGAGTGATGTAGAACCAGAGAAAATAAACTGTATGGGAAGTTAAAGGATAAAAAATATTTAAGCAGATAATTGTAACCATTTAAGTGACTGGTGATATAACACAATTTTAAACATTAATAATGTATTAACATTAAAGAATTGATTTTGCTTATATGTTGCATTGATTTTGTTTCTTTTTTTCAGGTAATGATAAATGTTGTAAGAAAAACTCATTTATACTATATCGCAAATGTAACAGGTTATGGAGAAACATGGCTCGGGAAGAAAAGAAAATCAGAGGATAAGCTGAAGAACAATTCAAAAAAAATGAAAGTTGAGGAAAAAGGTTCAGATTACTGCTATGATGCTAATGATAGTGTTGAGAGTGATTATAATGATGATGATCTTGACAATGTTTGTGGTGGTTGGGGTGGATATGATGACGATGACGATGACGATGACGATGATGGTGATGATGATGATGATGATGATAATGATAATGACAGTGATGAAGAAGATTGTAAGAATGATGAAGACTATGATGATAGTGGGAATGATAAAAAGAAGAGAGAATTGAGTATCAATAAGTTTAAAAAAGGACTACGTAGTGGAGTAGACCAGTCAGTATTTACACAAACTTTTTTAGAGTGTTTTTCCAGTTCATCAAATAGTAATAAAAATGCTCTTGTAGGTAAAGCCATTGGTGATAATGAACAAGAGCCACCATTAAATGCAAAGTTGGAAGTTATGTTGAAGGATAATAGTAGATCAGGAAAAGATATAGTTATACAGATGTCTGCTAAAGGTGATCTTCCTCTGTGGCAGCCGGTCCATCAAGTTATGAAGTATATACAAGAAAACTGGAAAAAATCTAATTCACACCATAAATTTCAGAGTGATCAGAGAAATCTTGCACAGTTTGAGGACAGTTGGAGAATGCCTAAACCCTTACCAAAGTTTCTGGATGATAAGAAAACGCGTGATCCCCCTGCAAAATTTCAAGACGATCGGAGAAAATATGATCCTCCTGCAAAATTTCAGGATGATAGGAGAAGATCTGACCCTCCTCCAAGATTTCAAGATAAACAAAGGTATGATCGCCCTTCAAATTTTCAAGAAGAACGGAGGAGATCTGATAACTCATTACAATTTCAAAATGATAAGAGAATGCGTGATCCTCCTGCAAAATTTCAGGATGATTGGAGAAGACCTGATCCTCCTTCAAGATTTCAAGATGAACAAAGGTATGATCACCCTTCAAATTTTCAAGAAGAATGGAGGAGATCTGATCCCTCATTGAAATTTCAAAAAGATAAGAAAATGCCTGATCCCCCTGCAAAATTTCAAGATGAACGAAGGTATGATCATCCTTCAAATTTTCAGGAAGATTGGAGGAGGTTTGATCCCTCATTGCAATTTAAAAATGATAAGAGAATGCCTGATCTCCCTGCAAAATTTCAGAATGATTGGAGAAAATCTGATCCTTCTGTAAAATTTCAGGACAATTGGAAAAGACCTGATCCTCCTGCAAAATTTCATGATGAACGACGGTATGATCACACTTCAAATTCTCAGGAAGAATGGAGGAGGTCTAATCCCTCTTTGCAATTTCAAAATAATGAGAGAAGGACTGATCTCCCATTACAATTTCCTGATGAGCGGAGAAAACGTAATCCTTCACGTTTTCAAAATGATCAGAGAAAATGTAGTCCCTCGGTGCAATTTCTAGATGAATGTAGAAAACCTAATTCCTCCTCACAGAATCAGAATGATTGGAGGTCTAAACCTTCTTCGCAATTTCAAGGCAATTGGAGAAAGCATGATTATGATGATTACCCTTCTCGTTCTCTGCCACGTGGTAAGTGGGGAGGTCCTCGTTAGTTGTGTTCTCTTAAAGTGTTAGAAATTACTTGTTTTTCACAGATGAAAACTTACTGTACATTTAACATGTGGGTTGCAAACAAAGTGTCTGTGTTTTCCAGAATTACTGTCTGTTGATTATAAAACAAATTTCTTAATCTGTGTGGTTCAGATTACTTACTCTGATTTCTGCTGTCCTGTCCAAGTGAAACGTTTGTTATCATATGTCAAAATACATATTGAATCATAGTGAGAACTTTTGTTTCTAAATTAAACTTTATCTCATATCTAAGGTTATTGAACTCAAGATGATTGTTAAGTTAGTAGTTTTTATTTAAGTAGACTTCTTGCTAATTCCATAACTTAAATTTTAAGCCTATGGGTATTTTCTATTACCAACATACAATGAATGGTCATTTCCATTTTTCCCTTTGCACAAGCCTTGAGCTTATGTGATGATTAGTCATCAAACATTTTCTGGTGGAGTATTTACAGATCCTTTGTTCATAGATTTGGAAGTTACTATTATATAAATTATCAAATTAAAAAAATTCATATATTATTCCCAAACTTAAATGGAAACATTGAAAGTGTAATAAAAAAAATTAAATATACGAATAATTTAAAACACAAATGATAAACTAAGATATGAAATAAGGTTAAATGTCAGTTGTTGATGCCATGTTTAATGAAAAGGTTTCTGCAGATTGCTGAAATTAAACAATAGTTAAGTCTTTAAATGTTACTGATATGCATTAATGATCATTGATGGCACTTTCAAAACCATTAGCATTATATGAAAGTACCTGTTTGCCTGCTTGTCTAGTAACAATATATGTAGTGTATTTGAGCCAGGTAATTAAAGAAAATGCTGTTTGTTATTGATGAAAATCTTTTATAACAGAATAATCTGGTAGGATTACTAGGATATGGTACAGGTACTAACTGTTCCTTTTTAATTATTATGTCAGTGTTACAAATTTTTAGAAAACTTTTTACACTTTTTTAAGTGTTCATACTATGTCAGATTGTTCAATCAGGACATTCTTCTTTGACTCTTTTCTCCTACCTGTAATCCTTCTCTTATTTAATTCTGTCACAATATGACTTGATTATTCAAATTTTCTTCCTTTAATTGTTTTCACCCTATCATATTTCTTTTCTAAGCCATTTTGCTATAGCATTTATAAAATTTCTCAATATTTTTCATATGTCCTTTTTTCACAGACCTTACCTTCATGACAATATAACATTGTAGAGAAAATGTAAAATCATAACATTCATTTTGTAAGATTTAGGTTACTGTACTAGCAATATAGAATCAATTCATTTTGATATGTCTCTACAGATTATTACTGGCTCAAATACATCTTGCACAGACAATACACCCAATACATTAACTTAACAGGAAGAATATTTACTCTCTTCTGCACTTTAAACTTTTTATGAAATAAATAATTTTGTAGTTTCTTCTGAACTTTTTTCATGTATTTAATTGAATTTTTGTTGTATTAGTTTTTTCTTTTATGTTTCTAGTGCTTCCATTGGGGAGGGCAGGGCAGGTCAGAGATCAATTTATTTTTCATCCTTTAATTTATTCATTTTACAATTTATTTTTTGTACACTAAACTTAAATCTTAATTTTATTTTTTGTAAAAGAGGTTCTATCTTTTGTTTTCTTTTTATATTTCTACTCAGCCTGCTGAAGTTGCAGAATGATGTATAGTTTGTTGTGAATTGACAGTTAGATTTTCTTATTAAATCTCAGTAATTAGAAAAAATAATTTTAATTATAAAAAGCCAAAAGAGTCTGTCATCAATTAGATTACCATATTAAAATAAGTAATCCAGAAAAAAATTATGAAAATGTTATTTAATTCTTACCCATATAAATGTTTTAATAAAATTTATCGCAATTAAGAGAATATTAATAAAAAAATTCCGGTATATTTTTAGTTTATGGGGTTTTAGGAGACTATTACTTTTCTTATACTGATCTTCAGTGATTAACGTTTGTATATTGAAATAAAAAATTTTGTCACTTATTTAAATATTGAATGAGATCTGACATGTTGATATCTGCAAGTCTTATGATTAAAAAATGTGTATTGTTGAAGAAACTGAAAATGAACTATTTGGTGTTGTATTTTTTAATGGCGTTGTATTATAGTTTCTTTTTAGTTATACACACTTGAATTGTTAGTATGTTAACTGTAATTTGTTTGTTATATTCTAATGTATGAATATATTAACTTAAAATAAAAATAGAAATGGATTTTATTAAATGATTGGTTTATCTGTTAACTATCCAGTATTAATTTAAATTCTATTTTCCTACATTGAATTATTGTTCAATAACTATGTTTTCTTTTTTTATTATTGTCTTTATGGACTCTGTAAATGCAGGTGTAAAAAATATAGAGCAAGTAATGGAAATTGTGGTATGTCTCAACAGTTGTCGCACAACAAATTTATAGGTCACTGTGCTATATGTATAAAAACGTAAGTCATCATGGATTTTAAGTATTGTTCATCAGACTTTTGAGTTGGAAATATTATTCTTTTGATTATAATATTTTAATAGAAAAAGGTGCAATTTAACCATTATTATTATAGGTAAAGAACAGGAAAAGTTATAAATTTTGCACCGTAGACTACTAAAAGTTTAAGTAATTGCTATCTTTAATTGAACCATTATTTAATAAAATTGGTGCATTAAGTATTACTTTTTAGATGAATTAGGTTGAAACTCATAGCAAACTAGTAATGTCTCAATGAAAGTTTAAGTATGTAAGTGAGGTACATTTGAATAATTTTCTCTATAATAATATAATTTTCTATAATATATAATTTTCTCTATTTTTTATAATCTTACTTTTTTTATTTATTAAAAAAAGCAAGTAATAATAATAAAAAAACGTGAAACAAATTTTAGTGCATTGTTGACTCATGCTTTTTAGTACTCCTAATAGACAGAAAATTAGACAAAACCAAAAAATTAGAAAATATAGACAACAAAATTGATCAATTGTTTTATATAGTTTCTTGATTATAGTGGTGTATTTTTTTACACTCTCAGAGAATGATAATTGATAATATATATTGCTTAATGTTAATTGTAATTTATTATTTTTGCATAAATATAATTTTTTTGAACTTTGAATATTAAAAATTTACAGTTGTATGGATATAAGAAATATAGAATGCAATGATTTGTATCATTCTTTTTTTTTCTTATACATTTTATATATATTTTTTTTTATTTTTCATTATTTAATAGTAATTTATATTAAATATAGTTTATAATGTATGATCAATAAATTGTTTTTAATTCCCTTATTTTTTTGCTTGTTGGAAGTTATTTTCAAACAAAATATCAAATGTTTTTATAAACAATATAAAAAAAATAAACTTTTTCCTGATCTGAACATTAAAATAGTGTTGCATGTTCACAGCTCAACCAGGATATTGAGAGACTAACAAAAACAAATGCTTATATTAATACATTTTACTAGTTTAAGAATATAGAACATAAGACAAAGCAATAAAAGTAATAATAAATAAATTACATAACAAAATAGTGTTTCAAACAAGGAGAGGATTTATTTATTAAAGTGTATTTAAATCATAAAAATCAAAATTCTGTTTAATTGACTAGACATAATGACCGCTAATATTAACATCTTTAACAACTAGTATTAAAAACCAGATAAGATTAGACCAGCTTAAGATTCATACAATTCCATTCACTGCAAATACCTTTCCTGTTTATAATAGAACTACCCTAACAATTTATGAATGAACTTTAATACTATCACTTTCACTCATTATTTACCAACAGCTCACTGAAAAACTTCCTGCATTTACCCATTGTCCACACTGGAATGCTTGTGATGTCACTTCAATTGCATCGAACATAACCTACACTACGCTGATACTCGCTTCATATTCCTCGGTTATTACTGATTTTCCCTCTGGTCTGAGCAGTCTTATTTACCCTGACCTGCAGAACAGCAGCCACATTCCTTAACTGGTGTTAAAAGTTATTGTCTGCACCCTTACATTTTTCATAAATTCCTACTGTGGTCTGGTAAACCTTTTCATCGAACAACAGCTGTTGGAGGTGTGCCATTGACAGTATTACAAAGAATGATTGTTAAATGGACTTGTTAGTCTTAGAAAGGATCTCTTCTGGATTCCTTTCATTGTTATTTTCTTCTTTATTGGAAGGAATCCGTTATACTGGTCTTGTTACACACTATGGTGTATTGATCACATCAGTATAATATGTTTTAAGTCCATATTAGTTATTTAAATATAAATACATTAAGGTATATATGTATTATACATAAAAAAAATTCTACAGATTAACTCACATTTCAGAAGGTGCAATTGAAAATTATTTTGAGCACATATTTATGTAGATGTTATACAACGGAATACAGATAAATCATGTTGTTTTTATTAGTATTATTGAAATACATTATATAAAAGAAAATGTTTTGGATGTATCTTAAATAAATTAATGGGAAAATTTTTCAAATAGTTCTGCAATTTATTTAAAATTGCAAAGTGAGCATAATAAGGTCCTTTTTCATAACCTAAAATATTGTTGAGTTATACGAAAACAGTTCCATTGTCTGCTTTGGTAAAGGTGGATATTTTTATTTTTTTTTTAGATAAGATTGCATATTAATAAAAAAGGAACCCATGGATAAGTTAACATATTTAATTTTTTAAATGCAATTTTACATGATTCAGTCTTATGGGTAATGATCTGACAGCCCATTTTTGTGTTTTAAAAATTGTTTTGACTTTTTGAGGGAGCTCCAAGAAATAACATACTTTATATGAGAATATACATAGGCATTATAAATATTTACTAATGAAGACAAGCTTAGTGTTTTATTAAGGTGCTTCAGAGCAAAACAGTATGATTTGATTTTGTTACAGATGAAATCAATTTAATTATCCCATAAGAACTTATTTAATAAAACACCCACAAATTTCACTTGTGGGCAATGAAGCACTAGAGTTTTTAATGAAAATTCTATCATGCAATCTTTTAAACAATTACCTTCAGGTATACAGTTGTCTCTTAGAAAAAAATTTACAATGACTAGCTCAAGATTTTCAGTCAGATAAAGAGTAAAAAAAGTGATCTAAAATACTTCCATGGGGCATTTTGCATTAAGCATCTTGAAATAAAGACTTGAATTTTACATGCTTATTCTTATTAAAATATAAAATTTAAACTACTTCTTTATGATTGGTACTATGACTTTAACACATTGTAAGCAGCTTCTCTGATACTATAGCTACTATGTTTTTTCATCAGATGTGGTAATAAATTGAATACTTTACAGAGATTACAAAAAAAATTGAAAATGGAATCTTTTGGTATCTTCAGAATTTAAATATTTTCCAAAAAATGGGAATTGGTTCTGTTAGTAGATATTTTTTACCTAAAACAATACTGAAAATTTGATTATTATAGTAAACCATAGTATGATTTTCAGGAAAAGTTAAAAGATGATTTTTCATAACTTTTTTTTTAATACTTTAGATATGATGGGGGGTTTACGAAATAACCTACAACTTTACTAGGTGTAAACAGTAATGAAATCATGTATTATAAAAAATTTTCACTTATTAGTACACATGTACAAAAAGTAGATTAATTAGAGGTTGCGTTTATTTTTAATTTAAAAGTTTCTCCATTTGTGGATCTGTGCTAAAACACACAAAACCAAATTTTTTTCCAAATGATAAAAGACAATTCCTATATTTAATTTTTAGTCCAACCATAGATAAAAAACCCTTTTCACATTGGTAAGACATTTTGAAAGGGATTAATATTTTCAATGCTTTTGTGATTAAATTTCAATATTCACTTTGAGCAAGCCAGAAAGTATCTAAATATTAAGATGTGAATTGTAATTGTAAACATTTTACAGGTAGAGATTTTGATGAGCCGGTTGTGAACCTCACCTGATAATTTAGCAGGTGGTAATGTTTTCACTAAATTGATTCAGTGTCGGTTTCTTTGAAAAATCATTTTCATCTTCCAGGAAATACTCCAACTGAATTTTTAGCTCATGCTATCCAAACTGTGGTGAATAGTAGTGTCTTCATGCAAAATTTTTACTTTGAAGGTGAATAATCTAGATATCAAGCTTAATGAAAGTGTAAACTTTGTCATTAATAAAATGTTTTTATCATGTCTTTGTAAGTTCACATTCAAGTCATTTAAATGCAAAAATACAATCACCTGAGTAAGCCAACAGTAATATATACTCATTATTCTGTAAAAACATTGAGAATGGTGTTTGTTTATCGTGAAAAAATGTTGATACATCTTGCAATTCCAATAACCAGGTTAACACCTTCCTCTTTGATAACCATCAAACTTTTATTTTATTTATTTTTTGCCAATTTCATCGCATAGTTAGCAAACAGCCCATTCTGTAATTGTCAACTTTTAATAAAATTAACCATTTTTACAGCTTTACATAGAATTTGTTTGAGAATTTCTGGTATATTTTTGTGGCAGGAGCATGTGTGAAGGAAGCATTACGTCCATTCCACCGTTGGTGCAAGACTAATTTTTTTTTTCAGAAATTCACTTTCCTATTATCGCCTTTGCACATCACTACATACTGCAATACATTTTGTCCAGTTTATGTTATAGTTTTTAGTAGCTTCATAAAAAAACTTCAAAAAAACATTGTTCTGTTACATAACCAGTTATTGATTTGCAGAACAACATATTTTCTTACAAAAAACAACATATCTTACAAAAAAATAAGAAATGAGAAATGTTTGTTCGAAAAACTGTGCCTAAATGAACACTACAGTATTCAGAACTTAAGCTGTTGGATCATTAATGTCTTTCAATAAATACCTTGTTAATGTGATCAATTATATTTTTATTATGTTTAATTTATAACAGATTTAGATTCATTTCATTTATTTTAATGTTGTATTATTTATAACTTATAACTTTGATGAGGTTAATTATGATGTTCATGTACATTATCTATATTTTAAGAAGTATTTTATTAAGATTCATGTTTAAGTTATATCTTTAACTGAATGGAATTGACTAATACATCTTTATCTGAACTGGATTAATTAACAGTAGTAATATAAAGACAAAAAATATATTATATTTTAAGTTACATAGTTTGTTTATCATTAATAAGGAGGATGTGAAACTGAACAATGTTTGCCACATTTGTTGATTCATCAAACTGAATACTAAAAATTTCACTTGCCGAATTATCTTATCACCAACATCGGCACCCGTGCCATCGATCACCTTAATACTGTGTCTGTAGAAAGTGGATTTTTTTTGCTCTTCCACTGACTATTAAAACATTGACCATATCAATTGCAGCAGGCAATATGAGGTTTTCTGCTATTGTGTGGGGTTTGAACATATAGCTACTTGTAATGGTAACCCATCGGATTGGTCTAGTGCTGAATGCATGTTCGCAAATCAGCTGATTTCAATGTTCAAATTCCATCATTTAAATCCTAGTAAAGGCAGTTACTTTTATACGCATTTGAATACTAGATCATGGATACCAGTGTTCTTTGGTGGTTGGGTTTCAATTAATCACACATCTCAGAAATGGTCGACCTGAGACTGTACAAGACTACTCATATATCATCCTCTGAAGTAATACCTGATGTTTCCTGGAAGCTAAACAGAAAAAAAGCTACTGTTAATGATACAAGATAACATGCTTCTAGTGTACTTTTATCAGTATGGCTTGATTTTCAAATAGAAGCTTGTTGATTCTCAAAGTATAATTTCTTTTGAAAAATTCTAAGGGTTTGCTTATATGATGTGGATTAATTTTGATTGGAGATGACTTGAAAGCAAACATTGCACTGTGGCTTTCCATCCAATGAGGTAAAACCATAATTTAAAAAATTGTCATTGTAGTCTTGTCTTTTTAACAATCAATTCACTGGATTTAGATGGCTTACTTTGTTTTTTCACAAATTTATTCAGTTGGCACAACAATCTAATTGAAAGAAGAAACAGTTTGACCGCACACTAAAAATACTGAAACCTCAATTATTTTCAGTGAAACTACCCTTTTAAAAAGTTAAATAAAGATACCAGATACACACTTAGCATTCAATTGTTGAGAGCATGACTTGTGTAAACATATCATAAGCATGTTTGAACATGACTTCTTACAGCATATATTATGCAAGCAGACCAAATTAGAAGGAACACGTACACATCAAGTTGGAATCTGTAAATTGTTCATGTTTGTATACATCATACATGCATCTTCATAACCACCTTCAAACTCAAACTGAGTTTCATTGAGTTGTGGTTGGTGGTCTTGAAATATTCATTATATATGTTTTTTACTTTTTGGGGGTCGTGGAGCTGAAAAGGTGGAGAATCACTGCTTCAGAAAATATGGAGAGTAATGAATTTGTACAATAAAATTTTGTAAATCTAGTCCTGACCTTTCTTTAATAGGGAAATAATTAAAGAAGTCTTAAGGCAGCTAGGGAATTCTTTGTTGCTTAAAGATTAATTTTTTTTACTGTAGAGGAGTTAGGGAATCTTACCTTAAACCCAATTTTCCTTGTTGGTTATTTACAGAGTAATTCTTGCAGTTAAAATTAGTATCTCAATAGATTTGATAAGTACTAGATTGTACTTTATAAAAATTCTGCCAATTAAAAGTTAATACAAATGAATATTTCTCTGGTTCTGTATTCACTTCTTCCTTATCTGTACAAATTTAAATAAATTGTTATTTAATTACTACTGATTAAAAGAGAGTACAATTAAAATAAAAAATAATAACTGTATTAATACATTTTTTCTTTCATTAAAAATAAATTATTCTGGAAGTTATTGGTGTTCTACTGAATGTGTGTGTATCCAGTTTTAATCCTTAAATCATTTAAATTAAAACTTTTGTGAATATTCAATTTAAAAAAAAGGTGTAATTTTGGGGTAATCCTAAACCTATAGGGTACTATAGAGGTATTCCATTTGTAAGTATTTGTGTATCCAATCATCTTAGAATTCTGCGAGACAGATTTTGATTATATAAAGTATATCACTTTTTAGTAATCCAGTTTTGAAGAGTAGTTTTGTTTGGGATAAGCAACAGTTAATTTTCTATAAACATTATTTGCAACGTATACCCAAAAGTTTTCTACTTCAAAATAAGACAACTAAAATTTTATGAGAATTTTAGTCATTTTTAAGAAATTCAAATTTTGGAGTTTTAACCCCCCTTTTTTTTGAGGTTTATATACAAAATGTATCTAATCCGTAAGCTCATTAAAAAATAAAATTTTTTTGAAAACAATTAATATAAAAAAAATTGATGTTCTTGGATACTCATAAATAGAGTTGTTGTGATTGTATTAATCAAATTATTAAGGTAATGCATCATTATCAAATTCATGCAATCAAAATTTTAGAAATAATATCCCGTAGTAATGAAAGTAACAAATGTTTTTTTAAAGAAAATTATTTTAAATTAACAAATTTTTTGATTTAAAAAAATAGTTGTCTATGTTAAAAATGTTTGCCAAAATTTGTTATTCTAAGTAACATTAATGTACTTATTTTTTTCAAAATTATATGTACCATTTTTAAAATATATAGTTTTGAAAGTTTGCAAAGTAGCATCTACAATGCAAAAGTACTTTTCAGCTTAGGCAGGCTAGCTGCATTACATATTTATAGTTCTGCTTCTCAGTTGTTATAATGTAAAGCATATTTAGAAAAAAACTGATACCTAAAACTTTTATATACATAAATTAACAGCGAAATGTTTTTTAATATTGCAGTGGGTAGTGGAGAGTATGATTTGACACCGAGTGAGCAATTTAACAGATGATGGACGAACAGTAGATATTTGAGTTTGCTTGTATATTACTAACTACACTCTGTTAGTTGTGTATATTACTACTCTCTTCCCACAACAGGGAGTCTTGCTCTTCAAGACTTTGGGGGTTGACATCCCCACGATCATAGCCTATGCAGCTTTTTTCCTATGACACCGTGAATTGCTGAACAGTTTACACTATACACATGCACTACACAAATTATAAAATATATACCCTTTCACAACTACACAACAAAATCCGGCACTGTTTCTTCTTACACTTGATGGTTTTGAAACATCTTATGAAATTCAACCTTAACCCAAGGTGGAAACTATCATGCCAATGGGTGGATAGCTCTATGTTGTGAGTCTTGAACGATGTCCTCTGGGCACCTTGGTTAACCCAGTTGTATTTAGCTCTAGCCTCTGTATGCATGGGCTGTGCAGAGGTGGTTCCCGTTAAATCCCATCAGGGGTTGGTGTGACGACTGGAAGTGTCGCAAGGCGGATGTCTTCCCCCTACAGGGTTGGGATGTGCAGAGGTGGTCTTGTATTTCCCCAGTACTCGTGGGACCAAAATTAGTATTACACAGAAAAACCCCATGATGGTTGGTGGTTTATTTGAAAATCATCAATTTTAGGCTTTTGAAAAGACCTCGCCCAGCTTTTTTTGATGACGATAATAGTCGCCAAGTTAATAATTTAAATGGTGACAAGTCCCGCCTGCAATATAGTCATATATGTAGTTCTACGGAATAATCAGAAAGGAGACTCCATTCATAAGGTCTTGCCTTTCCTGATTAACAGGGTAGTAACTGGTTCAAGTGGATTGACACTGATAGATAATTTTAGTGATGAGCAGAGTCGATCGCTCTTACGTCTGACCAATGTGGGAGGTATGCCATAAAACCCTGAATACTAGCCGAGGAGTAGTTTTTTGCCGGGATCTTCCAGAAAGTGAAATTGCCGAAGAGCTTCGTTCCCAAGGTGTAGAAGTAGAGAATAATAAAACCTCAGAGCGGAATGGAAGAACCTTCTCCGTCCGTTATTTAACTTTCCCATGCCACCGGAGAAAATTAAAGTAGGTTACCTGTCAAACGGAGTACGACCATTCATCCTTAACTTACGGCATGTTTCCAGTGTAAAAGGTGTAGCCATACTACAACTTCTTGCGTGAACACCGCAATATATGCTAGATACGCAAAAGAAGGTCACAAAGATAGTGACTTGTCAGGAGGAAGAAAAATGTATTAACTGTGGGGGATTAAATAGCTCGCTGGCGAGATTGTCTTACTTTTAAAAAAGAAAAGGCAATTCTCAAAATTTGTATCGAGCAGAAACTATCTTTTCCGGCCGCACGAAGAGAACACAAAATTACGCTGAACTCCAGTTAAACTAGACTCTCTTTGGCTGTCGCTATATCAATTCAAGCCCCTGCAAATGCGGTAATAAACCGTGAGGATCTTGCAGTCAATAAAATTCCCGCTACACCACCTACGCAGCAAACTACCAAGATCCCTTTAAAGGGATCAATCAGAAAATCGTCGTCTGGTACGATATCTCCGGCCTCCCAGGCTTTCAAATCCCCACCACCATCTCTGTGGCGGATGAAATGCCCGAAGAAGCAAAGCACTTCCTAAAAGTTATAAACATAAAAAAGGAAAAACCGGATAGTATTTGATAAATAACCTGCACGTAGAGTTGTTTGCAACAGAAAAACCGAATCGCCTATAATTAATTTTTATACGTCTGTAATTCTAAGCCTATGTATATATACCTACAATTAATTACCTTCATTTATGAACGTTATCCAGTGGAAGTTCGAGGTCTTCGTTCTCGCGCTGAAGAGTATTGATACGTTAGAGTATCGATATAGTATTGATACGTGCACAAGAACCTTTAGTAATGTGCTTCCAAGAAACTCACCTTCTAAAAGTGCAGTAACACTCAGGGTCTATTTCTATGAGAAATACGACTGTCTTGTAGACAAAAAGAATAATAAAAAAACATAAAACAACCAGGAATACAAGACAACAAAAACAGAAAGCCCAAGCGGCACCTTAGACCCCCTCAGCAATCCTTTCTTTTGCCAAGTAATTTATGAAGTTTTCCTCTGACCCATTCGGCCTTTTCTTTTCCCTGTTTAGTCTCTGGTAATTACCTTTCAGACAATACTTCAGAGGTTGAATGAGGATGATATGTATGAATGTAAATGAAGAGTAGTCTTGTACAGTCTCAGTTCGACCATTCCTGAGATGTGTAGTTAATTAAAACCCAACCACTAAAGAACACCGGTATCCACGATCATCTAGTATTAAAATCCGTGTAAAAATAACTAGGACTTGAACGCTGGAACTTTCGTCTTCCAAATCAGCTGATTTGAGAAAACGCGTTCACCTCTACACCAACCCGGTGGGTTGACCCATTCGGCTTTTCTTTTTTTCCTGTTTAGCCTCTTGGTAACTACCGTTAAGATAATTCTCTTCAGAGGATGATGATATGTATGAGTGTAGTCTTGTACATTCTCAGTTCGACCATTCAAATCCGTTTAAAAATATCTGGCTTTACTAGGACTTGAACGCTGGAACTCTCTACTTCCAAAAAATTTGATTTGGGAAGACGCGTTCACCACTAGACCAACGTGACCCATTTGGCTTGGCTTCGCCAATTAACACGGAGATCTAACGCCGACCCGATAATAAGAGTTCGTTAAATTTATTAATTTTATTAAAAATAAAATTTATTTTTTAAAATTTTAGTTATATATATAATATATATATATATATATATATATATATATATATATATATATATATATATATATATATTCACAAACTCCATCCATCAAATAACCCAAAAGGAAAAAATTTTAATAAGACAAATCTGGGGGATGTGGAAGTCACCGCCCTCTGCTGACAGTTTGTTCTTTTGTAAAAGTCAATGTGTGCGTGGGTGTGAATCGTTTAATGTGTGAAAAGCTACTCTGTTTTTTTCTCAATCTGTTAACTCAACACAGAATTCTTCAAAAATTATGTGGTACACTTCTGTATCAACAATTTGTCAAAAAAAGCCACTTTATATGATTACCAGAAACAGTTCACCATACACCGATTTTCTCATCGATAAGTCAATGCTCAAGCATCTAGTGAGGATTTCCAGTCATCCAGTACCTGATATTGTGCGAATTAATATGCTCAGATAAATGAAATCGTGCTTTGATTCTTTAAGGATGTTTAGAATACCTCACACCAGGCTGTGTCAAAAATAAAAATTAAAAAGCTAAAACTTAACTAATAGCACAGAAAATATCACTAAAAAAAAAAACCAATTAAAACTAATGTCACTAAAAAAATTAAATATAACTACTATCACAGATAAAAAATTTAAAAATAAATAAAAAGCAACTCTCTCTCTCTCTATATATATATATATATATATATATATATATATAATTTTAGCTTTTTAATTTTTATTTTTTAACCTATGTTTAGTTTTTATGTTATTTTTTTTTTTTGTCTTCCCGTTATCCGAGTTGGGGCCCTTTACAGCCCTCTTGGACTTTATTAAATTCTTTCTGTTTTTAGTTAAATTTTACATTTTTAGTTTTATGCTCATTTTTTATTTTATTTTACGGCTGTGATATAAGTTTTAAATGTTTTTTAAAAATAAATTTTAGCTGTGATATTAGTTGTAAGTTTTTGTTTAATTTTTTTAGTTCTTAAGGTGGTTCTAATTTTTTTTAGCTATTTTTTAATTTATTTATTTTTTTTTTTTCTTCTATAAAATTTTATTCCAGGTGATGATAACGCCAAAGCGTTTTTCTCTCCTTGAAGAACATTTTGTGCAAAGTGATTGAGAGAATGTTGAACCACAGATTGTTGATCTGTTATTTAGAGAAGCGCACTGTGATGTTTCCAGAACAATGTGGTTTCCACCGAGAACGATCTTCCATTGATCATCTGGTATCACTGGAAACAGCTATCCAAAATGCTTTTCTGTTCTGCCAGCAACTCATTGCTATTTTTTTTGACATTGGAGGGCGTTTGACACAGCCTGGTGTGAGGTATTCTAAACATCCTTAAAGAATCAAAGCACGATTTCATTTATCTGAGCATATTAATTCGCACAATATCAGGTACTGGATGACTGGAAATCCTCACTAGATGCTTGAGCATTGACTTATCGATGAGAAAATCGGTGTATGGTGAACTGTTTCTGGTAATCATATAAAGTGGCTTTTTTTGACAAATTGTTGATACAGAAGTGTACCACATAATTTTTGAAGAATTCTGTGTTGAGTTAACAGATTGAGAAAAAAACAGAGTAGCTTTTCACACATTAAACGATTCACACCCACGCACACATTGACTTTTACAAAAGAACAAACTGTCAGCAGAGGGCGGTGACTTCCACATCCCCCAGATTTGTCTTATTAAAATTTTTTCCTTTTGGGTTATTTGATGGATGGAGTTTGTGAATCAAATTCCCACACTATTGATAAACAGAATGAGAATATTCAACAAGAAATCAATGACATTGACAACAATGTTTTGCGATGATCACCCGACCACAAAACAGCATCGCTGTGCAGGGCACTCACTTCAAATATATTTTGTAAGAATATGTTAAATGTAAATACTCAATTTAATTTAACTTAAATTTCATTTAATTCATAAAATGTTAACTGTCACAACTGTGTATAGTCTGTAATTTTTCAGTAACAGTTCTTATACTTGTTGCTTACCTGAAACACTATAGATCTCTTTCTTTTGCAATAATTTAGCTACCACCTTGAACAATACTTGACTGGCAGTAATTGTTTGATTACAGTCAAACAATCAATTACAGTCAAACATGAATCTGCAGACCACAAATCTCTTTTTAATAAATGTACATTTGTAATTTCTTATATATAATGTTTAATTTCATGTATAGTTTGGTTTATATTTATGAAATGTTTAAAAAATGACTTATACAAAAACAATGGAAAAGAATTGCAGATAAAAAGTTCATTATAATTTTTTATATAAAAGCTGTTAATGGTTGCAGTTTTGTGTTTAATGAATTTATTAATCCAATTTTTCACTTAAAAGTTTTTTTTTTTAATTTTATTAGTTTGCTGATTTATAAGTGATTCTTTTTCTACATATTTTGTTTAATTAAAAGTTAAGTTTTAATTTTTGGTATGGCAGTAACTTATGCCTAATGTTTATTTAAAGCATTTTTCCAGAGAGGAAATATACTGTTCACATTAGATCCATAGATTGTTCATTAGTTGGGAATATAGTTTGTTATTACATTAATGTATTACACTGTTTCTATTTTTTAGAAATAGAACATTGTAAGTAAATCTGTGAACAGAAACTCAATTATTATTTTTTTCTCATTGCTAACTAAATAGCATAGAGTTAATAGCGTGAATCAAACAAATTTTCTTTTTTGTTTAATTTTTATTTTTGAAATCTATAGCAATTTAAGTATTTGAATTTTGTATTTGCAGGAAGAGACAGAAATAATCAGATCTCAAAAAAAGTATATAAATATACATATTGATGAAAACTGTGTAGCTGTAGGATTTTAAGTTTTTAATTTTTGAATAATAAAATTCGCCAAAATAAACTTTTATAAAACCAAAACAGTGAGAATTAAGATTTGTAAATTTGTTTCCATCTTCTTCAAAAACATTTGTGAAGGATGTGTTCAATAGCTTACAATTTCCTTTAAATGATAATAATATATCAGTAGCAGAACAACAAGTTATAGAAAAAGGAAATAACCTCTGGATTAGGGAACAGATGATTTTGATAAATTCACAGCCTGCTTTTATCAACAGTTAAGTATAAATTTCAGCTGGTGTTCAATTCGTAATAAATAGTTTATTGAGAAGAGACTCATTATTAGTATTGTATAGCTCTGTTATGGAATGTAGATATCTGCTGCATAGGACAATACAGTTAATACAGATTTAATATAGTTCTAAATGAATCTATAAATAATATACCAATGACATCACTGTAACAATTAGGTCAATGATTTTTTTTCCCAAAAATCATGTGCATCACTTTGGAGAAAAACAAATCTCTTTAGAGGGGACACAGCGTAATGAAATTTGTAGGGAATACATCCAAAAATTTGAAGGTTTACAAGCCAAAAAAAACACGAATTAAGATCCATTTGTTCGAAAAAAAATGCACACTGAATGAAGGAATATTGCGAGCTGACAGCAGAATAAGAAGCAAAAGTTCTAACATTGTCCGTAGTGTCCAAATCGAAAATAAAGTATATTAAAGTAGAAGATATTAAAAATGTTAATTTTTTATTTTCTAGGGTATTTTTTATCAGTTTTTTATTTAATTTTATTGAAGTCTATTCGTTTAACAAACACGTCTTAGAATTAAAAATATTTCATATATATCGATATGTGATTCGATGACATATGATTTTATGTCACTATCATATATGTGATTTTAAAATCATGTATTGGTAGATAGTGTCATCAGCAATTGACGTTATTGTATTTAATCATATTGTGAACAATCGATGAGTCTATTTGATTCGATACTATTTTCTTCAATACATGTTGTTTTGTTGAGGTTATGAAATGTAAAATTTTGAATGATTCCCTTATGAAGCTTGTGCAAATCTTTTTGCAATTGTTTTATGTGAAGTTTCGGTGTGTTCTCATGTTAATTGTTATTTTATTTGACTAAGTTTTTGTAAAGTATTTTATATTACAGGTGTTAATTATTGTAGAAGTACAAGTATTATATTATTATTACTTTTATAATTTATCACGTCAAACATGTCGAGCAGTTTTCTACGATTTTTTTTACTATTTTGTAATTAATAAAATGACATTGAGAAAAATAGAATGAAATAATGTTAATTATTGTTACATTAAGTAAATATTATAATTATAAAAATTATTACATTGAATTATAGGCCTTACATATTTGCTTACTTCATTAATCAGTGTAGTAGTTTCAGGTTATGCTAGTGAAAACTTAAATTAGTAAATATGCCTTAAATTAGTAAATATAGTTGTAATAAAATTATAATAACTGGAACTGTAGTAGTTCAAGAGGTTACGTTTTAGGGTAGCTTCTAGATAACCCTTAGGTTAAGTTATGAAATCTTTAAAGTAAATCTTAACTTTCATCCCGAGGTCCGGGTCGAATATCGGTCAGGCATGGCATTTTTACACACTACAAAAATTGTTATTCATATCATCTGAAACAATATCTAACGATGGTCCCAAAGGTAAGAAAAAAGAAACTTCTGGGAGATAAGATTTGTGTAATCCCTTTTTCTTTTTTTTTTAGATAACCGCATTTTATGTAAATATTTGCTTGTAAATCCCCTTTATTTTTGTTAATTATATTGACAAAAGTTTCTCCTTATTTTTATATTTATATAAATGTTAGGTTAGTAAATTAAAAACTGACGTTTGGTGAAAGGACCACATTATTAATTTAAATAGTGAAGACTGCACAAAACCATCTTCAGTACTTATACTACATTCATTGGTGAGTGCCTGATTTCAAGGTATTCGATAATTTGTAATGGTTAATTTACCTTCATTGACTGGAGGAAATATTATTTTTTCAGGATCATACTGTCTTTAATGAGAATATATTTAAATGCTAAAGATATTACTATATTTCCAATTCTTGAGGCTTTGGATTTAAGAAGTTTTTATAACATTTCATGGCTTTCTGAAATAGCAATGAAAATGATTTAAAACTTTTTTATGTGATCATCTTTTATCTTAATACACTTATTGCTGTGAAATTTGAGCTTTTGATGTCATGAGAAAAATACAATGTATTATAATCTCCAAAATACACATTTATTTCATTCATTACTTCATTGTTAGCAGCAAGTCATGTAGTTATGCAACAAGTCATGTAGTTATGTTCAGAAACATGGAAAAATCTTATTTCAATATATTTAAATAATATGGGGGATGTGAAAGTAGTTTGTAGCAGAAAAAAATATATTATATTTGTGCAGTTCTGCTGCGTGAGCTGGTCTATTTTCATGTTGAAAAACATTTCTTTTTTGCCTAATGTGTTGTTTTTATATAATCTCATGTTTAAATCAATTTCATAATGTGGTATAATATTCTCTTAGGAAATTTATTTTTTTTCAAGACAGTAAATTAATATTATACTTTCTGTAGTACAAAAAAAAAATATTATTATTATTTATTGCCATTGCAATTACTTTTGGTTTTTTATTTTTGCATTTTCACCTAATTCCCATTGTTTTGAATGTGTTTTTGTTACTAATCTGACGTGATGAATCTATATTTCAGCTGCTTATGATATAGAATTTCATTTTTCTGATTATGTTAAAATAGCCTTAAAATATGTTTGGAAGTAGCCTCATGAATGTCTTTAATTGATTGTGAGCAAATGTGGCATCCATTTTGGCAATAGCTTTTTCAACTGCAAATATCTTACATATGATGTTTACATGCGTATACAGTTTAGATGATCACAGTATTAGCAATCTCATGTATCTTTATTTGCCAATCTTCCTAAATAATATTGTGAATTTTTAAAATAAAAATGCTATCCCATTTGAATGTCTCATGTGTAGTTGTCTTTTGTGTTTATGTGACCATATTTGAATTAACAAAACAAAAAGCAGTAGAAGTCAGTAAAAAATTACTCAGACCTATTATGATAATTATATATTTAATGTTTATATGATGTTTTTACCATAAATTCAAATTTAAATTTTTTCAATTTTAATATAAAAAATCAAAAGTTTGTATGTTTGTAACAAACTTATCGATGAAATGCCATGAAATTTTCATAAGAATTATGTAAAGTTGGTTGCTCCTGAAGTGTACAATAGCTTGTTAAATCAAATAAATAAATTTTAGTTGTCGTATATTTTTAAAAGGAACAGAGAATATCATAGTAGTAATAATTAGTTTGAATTATTGATAGTGTGTTTATTATATAAGTTTATTACTTTGTCACATATTTTTACATACTTCAGATCAATACAAATATAAATTAATGTGACTGAATAATTTACAGTAACCTTTTATATTTTAAAGTTTTTTTATTAATATTTTTAATTTGTGATTTTTACATTCAGTTAAAAGAAAGAGAAAACTAATGGGGAAAAAGAAGAAAGAAAACCATGTGCACCCACCTCTTAAACAGCCACACCCTAGAAACATTTACAAAAGGTTACCTGACTTTAAAGAACTGGCATTAAAATTTCCAGAGTTCAGAAAATTTGCTAAAACGGTAATTAAATTGTTATTGATATATTAATAAATTATACTTTTTTGGCTATGTATTCATAATGTAAATATATTATTGTACTATATTATTGAAAATATGATGATTGGGTCAGATTATGCATGTTGGGGTTTATGTAGATCTTGACCCCTTCCTATTGTATAACCAAAAAGCACAACTTTGGGATTGAAAAATTTGACAAAGATGTATGCAGTGTTTGTATATTGGTCTGTTTTTTGCTTGATATCCCCGGACTGGATTTGGACTGATTACATCAGTCCCATATCTCAAAATTTTACTCAAAGAGTAGAAACATTTTTTTTTATGCAATTCTTTACGTGCGTACATACATACTCTAATGATGTACTTTTTCTTTTAAGAAATAGTCTTTTGAGTATGAAACCATCACCAGTATTTTTTTTTTATGTATTTTGTGGTTATACTCTCTCATGACAAGTTTTCAGCCCCATTGTAATTTAACAGTTGGTTCTTGCTCATTTTTTAACCGGTTTCTATCGGCTAGCACTAGAAGCCAGTTTTTATCAACCAGCACTGGCTGATGAGGTTATTAAAGCTAAGGGCTTATTAATAATTTTACTCACTATTAGCCTGCTAAGTGTGATCCCCTCAGTAGCCAGAGTTAACTTTCCTAGCTTTTTTAAAATGTAATTTTAATTTAATAGCTATTTTTTTGAATTGATTTTTCCATGTGGTAGATTTTTATTCCTGTCTTCATTTTTTCTTTGTTTTGTTGAGTTTCCTTTTCAGCCCACCAACAAGGATGTGGTTGTTACTTACTTTTTATTTTTGTTTACTGCTGCGTGAATTTTTTTTATTTTGTACATTTGTAGCTTTTTGTTTTTGTTTTTACAAAGTTATATTATTACCTTAATAAAACTGTATAATGGCATTGTTTATGTAGAACTTGGGCACCAATAATGTTTCTGGTTGTCTGCTGGTTATGAAAAAAAATGTTGTTGATGTCAGTTCTAAAGTGGTTAGGAAAACTGTTTTTGTGTTTTAAGAGTACGCATGAGTTGTGTTTATTGATTATGTGTACTATTTGTTTTAGTGCTAGTAGATATATTTTTCATTGTACTGATTTTTTGAATTTTTATTCTGTGCTCATAGTTTGTACGGGGGCTATTCAGAAAGTAAGGAACATTTCCATCTGACGCCGCCAGGCGCACGCCAATATATTGGTGTGCTCGTGCTCAGCACCTCAGTCAGCGTCCAGCCGTGACAACGGGAACATCTCCTGCCTGTTTTTTTATATACAAATTTGAAATGTGTGCTGCAATCGAAAATTCCGCCAGTTGTGAGGTGCGGTCTGTGATTCATTTTTTGCTGGCAAAAAACTTAAAACCAATAGTAATTCATCGGGAACTGTGTGAAGTGTACGGGAACAACGTAATGAGTGAAAGTTCTGTCAGGAAATGGTGCATTCAGTTTCAAAATGGCCGAACAAATGTTCACGATAAGAGAAGAGTGGACGTTCGAGCATTGTGACTGATGATCTGGTCTCCAAAGTTGACAAAAATAGATCAGTGAAAACCGCCGTTTCACAATAACTGAGCTTTCTCTATGTTTCCCACAAGTTTCACGGACTTTATTGTTTAAAATTGTTTCACAGAAGCTAGGCTACCACAAATTTTGTGCAAGATGGGTGCGTCACTGAGTGGTTGAGATCACAGGCGGCAGAATTCTATGACACAGGAATTTCAAACCTTGTCCACTGCTATGATAAGTGCCTGAATTTGTATGGTGATTATGTTGAAAAGTAGTATTTTAGTCCCGCTTTCACATGTATATAATAAAAAGTTTTTCTTGTACTTGGTTTTTTAAAATTCCAAAACGTTCCTTACTTTCTCATTAGCCCTCGTATTTTCTGATTTTTATGGTGTTGTATTTTTATCAAGTTTGATGAATTATTTATTTTGTATTTATTGTATAGCCTGCAGATGAGCTGGAGTCCTGTGGCATTAAAGTATGCAATATGTTGCGATATTTATTAGTAGACTACTTGCTGTTAAAACAAAATCAACTGATTCTCAAACTTTTTCACACACCGCCCACATTGAGAATCAAACATCTTCTAGTGCCCACAAAATTTTTAAACTTACCATCTGTTAAAAATAATAATTGCAATTGCTGTTTTTAAAATTCACTTTTTAAAAACAGGAATTGCAATTATTGTTTTTAAACGTGGCATATCCTGTTTCTGAGTTGAAACTTATGTTGTAATTACTGTAGTTGGCATTTAATTTTAGTTTGAAATATTAGGAAAACATCATTTTTGCCTTTTTTTTTTTAATCGGCCATCACCTTTCTAGACAGCCTGAACACCCCCAATTTTTTTGGGCCTTCTACCACCCCCCGTGAAGGCCTTCAGTGCCCGCAAGGGGGCGTTATCACCCACTTTGAGAACAAAAGAGTAAAATATTTATTCTATGATTTCAGCTACTGCCTATGTCAAAAAACTTGTGTTTGCGTGTGTGTGTGTGTGTATGCATGTGCACGCACACACAATTCTATTTGTGTAGTTTAAATTCTGTTCTGTGTTTACATACTGTAAGGAATTTTAAATCAAATTCAGTCTGTGTATGTCCTTTGTATTTGATGTGATATGTCACAAAAAACTGTGAGTGCCTTAAAAATTAATGTTGATCAGTAGCTAATAAGGTAGGAGACAAGTTGTCTGCTGTGGCTGAATAGGAATTGTACTGTTGTTTCAAAGTAAAATTTAATAAGAAAGACTGTCTTCTCATTTATGCTTAAATAAATTATTTCTGTCAAAAATAATGTGCAATTTATTATTGTTTGCAGAATCTTGATGGTAAAGTTACAATGGATTTCAAGGATAAAGAAGCTTTATCCATGCTGACGAAGATCTTATTAAAGAAAGATTTTGGTTTGGATGTTGATTTGCCCTCTGATAGGTTGGTGCCAACTGTTCCATTGAGATTGAATTATGTATTATGGATTGAGGATCTGTTGGCCAATTTACCTCCCAAATTAAAGTCAAGTGATATACATGGAATTGATATTGGTAAGTTGAAATGTTTTATTAAAAAAAAGTTTGTGTGTGTGTGTGTGTGTGCACGTGCACATGAATGCGAATAATTTATCTGGCCGGGTGTGACCTGTAGTGCTGTTTTGTTTTATTTTATTAATTTTTTTTTTTGATTTAGGTTGTAAATTTTGACAATTTATAAAAAAAGTATTTCCACAGAATATGGATGAAGAAAATATACCAAATATCATGACCAAAATAATACCAAATATAAGAATATATATATAAAATAAAAAGTATATCAAACATACAGATGTTTAGAACATATTAAGTATGTGGATGATATTCTATTTGTAATTAAAAAAGAAATAAAAGAAAATATTCTGGAAGAAATGAACAAATTCCACTATAACATTAAATATACTATGGAAAAAGAAAGATGAAACTATTAATTCTTTAGATCTAACAATAAAAAGAAATAATGTTAATCTAGATTTTAAAATATACAGAAAAGAAACCTATACAGATAACATCATAGCTTACAATTCTAATCACTCAATGGAGCGTAAATTAGCAGCTGTTAGATATTTGATAGGTAGACTAGATAAATTAACATTAAGAAACCAGCATAGCATATAAACTAGTTAAACACTATTTTTCAAATAGCAGAAAATAATGGGTATAAAAAAGAAATGATCAGAAAAATTAATAAAAATGAAAATAAATGAAATTAAAACAACAAATGATAAAGAAACCTTTAAATAGAGTAAATTAACATTTACTGGGAAAGAAATTTACCCAGTTATACAATTCTTCTGTAAATACATTATAAAAATCGCTATAAATATAAATGATATACTAAAAAAGATTTTTAGTAGTAACATAGAAGAAAAATATATATAAATCAGTAGTAATGGTATATACAAAATAAAATTAAATGCTATGTAACATACATGGACAAACGGGAAGAAAATTAAAATTGAGGTATAACGAACGCATGAAATCTTTTAAAAATTAAAAACAAGATTCTAATTTTGCAATGCATTTAATAAAAGGACATACCTCAAAGAAATTGGAAGAATCAATGAAATTAATTCTAGTTAATTTTTTTTAATGAATAAATAAAAAAATATTAAACTTTTTAAATTTATTATTAGCTTTCCCATTATTTTATTACCAATAGTAATAACACTCTTCTGTAAACGAATCAATTCATCATTTGAATAAAATACATTTTACAATGTTTAATAAAATTATTTGTAGACGTAATATTTAGGATTGGACTTCGTAACTTTTCTCCAAAATAACAACTTTAACAAAAGTCGGATCAAGCCTCCAGAAGATCGCCTGGCTATATTTAGAACAAATAGGAGAAATTTGTTATATGAACTGAGCAAACTGAATCTAAACAAACTTCACAACTCTCAACCCCACTGTCACCTCACTACATCACATCTTGAGTTGTATACTACCAGATATTTGGTGGGACTAGACCTAGTCCCACCACAGGTGACCCCTTGACAGTCAACCATGAAAGGTCTTTTAAGGAATATTCCACTGGTTGAACCAAGCAATACCAGAGTTCGGAGAAGGGAGCACTCAGATACAGTGCACTGCCACTTAGAAGGTAACATGTGATCGGAAACATTATAATGCCCAAACCCTCACACATGAACAAGAATAATATAAAATTCAAAATTAGATAGAAGCAAATCACCTACATTTCCACACACAGTGTAAACTCATTCATGCAGACTAGTAGATTAAAAATAACTGACCAAATGGACCAACACAAAATTCTCTATGGAACTGCAGGAAATAAGAAATGCCAACAAGGATGCCATGGAATCTTAGGGATATAGACTCTACAAAGGTGTACTTGGGAAGAGAGTGATGAAAAGTATCTCACAATTAAAAACAAGCTTTTTATTCAGCCTCAAAATAATAAATTCCTACAAGAATTCAAGTCAAAGTCCCCAAGAATCTCAATAGTCACCCTAAAAGCAGCTAATAAAATCTACACTATAATAAACGCCCATGCCCCCACTAATAATAACAAAAATTTCCAAAAGACCGTAAAGAAACAGAAAAGTTCTGGGACCTACTACCAGACCATAAATAACATCTCTATAAATCATATTAAACAACTAAAAGGAGACTTCAGTGCTCAACTAGGCAGAGAAACAAGATACTGCGATATCATTGGAAAATGGCCCACCCAAAAGAGAACAAATGAAACCAGACAGAGTCTCATCCATCTCTGCAGAAACCACATCCTAGTCCCAAAATCTAAATGTTTCAAGAGGAAACCTCAGAAATTCAAAACCTGGAAACACCCCAACTACATTAAAGGAGAATGGCAACTAGATCATGTCTTCATGGGCAAACACCACCACAAAGAGGTCTACAATGTAAAAGTTTTCAGAGTAGTTGACACCACTACCTAGTCAAAATTAAAATTAAATTCACCGCTGAAAAGAAGCAACAAAACCAAGCTCCTAAAACTAAAAGAAAAATAGACCCTACCCTAAAATCAAGAATGAATATTACCAAAAAAAAATAACAATTGTGGATAAACTCAAAGATGTAGTCAACAACCTTAAACAAATGCCAGAAGAATTGGACCCAATAAAACCCATAAAAAGCATCAATGGTGGAACAGTGAATGTGACAAAATAGTGAAGAAGAGACATCAAGCATGGCTATTACACCAGTCCTAAAAATCAGAGTCATCCTTCCAAAATCTTGTAAAACAAAGAAAAGAAACCACCCAAACCCTAAGGAAAATAAAAAGACAATACCATAAACACACACTGAAATCAGTAGAAGAAGAATTCAACAAAACACAGTTGAGAGACTACCACTAAACCTTCAAAAAACAACTACAAAAATACGAACCCTCAATCTTATTAATGAAGGATGAAAACCATTATCTAGCCCATGACAATAATGATAATGCGAAAATACTAACTAAATATCTCAACAAACTCCTAAATTGCGAAGAGCTGACTGAACTCGTAAAATTTTACACCAGCTCCCCAGTAACAACATCACTGGAAAACATTAACCCTCCCACAATAAAAGAAGTCTACCAAGCACTGGTGAGATGAAGAATTACAAAGCGGTAGAAGATCAGACGTTTTAGAGATTTGGAATTACGCAGGAAGACCAGCAAAAACTGACAGATTTATCAACTGCTTGTCAACATCAGGATCAAAAAAGAACTACCAGAATACTGAATGACAGCTTTCATCCACCTGCTACACAAAAAAGCAAACAAAACAGACTCTAACAACTACAGTGGAATCTCACTCCTAGACACAACAAAAAATTCTTTCAAAAATCATCCTCAACAAGATTGGTTTACAGCTTGAGAAATATCTAGGAGAATACCAGGGAGTCTGGAGGAGCTATTCAGACTAGACCATGAGTCTCAAGCTAATAATGGATTACAACAGAAAAAGAAGTAGAGACATGGGATAACGTTTGTAGACTTCAAGAAAGCATGTGATTGCATCCACAGAGAATCCCTGCTAAAAATTCTAAGATACCTCTGACTACATTCCAAATTAATAAACGTGATAAAACTGACCCTCACAACAAATTAAGTAAAAAGTAAAATTCAGAGGCAAACTCTTGAAACCGTTGGAGAACAAAACAGGGCTGTGCCAAGGTGATGGACTCTCCCCATTACTATTCAGTTGCACTCTGGAAATAGTAATGAGAGAATGGCTCAAAAAATGCCCCAAAAATAAAAATAGGCCAAAAAATCAAAACAAACTGCCTTGGTTTTGACAACGACTTGGCACTACTAGCAAATGACATCAATGAAGCTAAGATATTAGTATTCAAAACATTGCAAATAAAATTGGACTCAAAATATCATTCACAAAAGAAGAAATTATGCCCCAAAAACCAATGCAATTAAAAGAAGTAAACATAAATGGTAATAGTCAAAATAGTAACCCAATTTAAATACCTCGGAGAAATAATAACAAGCAACCGAAATGAAAAAAAACCTCAATCCAAACAAGAACAAACAAATTAGCTGAAGCACAAAAATTAATCTGGTACACCTACAATAATAAATGTCTATCCACAAATGCAAAAATAAGGCACTATAACACAGTTATAAAACCAGAAGCCACATATGCAGCAGAAACATGTGCACCTGAACGAACAATTAAAGACTGACAAGAGTTCACAAAATTGAAAGAATTGGAATAACCTGCATCAACAAAAAGTATCAGAAAGACAGGCAGTGGTGGATCGTGACCAGCAAAGTCTTGTATAAAGAGTTAGAACCCATCACTAATACCATGCGTAAGAGGAGACTAGGATTCTTTGGACAATCATCATGAGGATGCAAGATTCAAGGCTTATGAAACAGCTGAAACAGTACAATCTCAACTTGAAAAACATCTAGACAGGATGTAGATGGCTCAGAGAAGTAAGGGTGGATCTGAAGGAAATTGGGCTTATACCAGAAGACACCACACACAAGATAAAATTAAACTAAAAAGTCATGGACAAAAACACTTGCTTCACACTCACAAGAAAGAAACTCATAATATGAACATTTTAACACCATAAAGGGCACGGAGATTAAAATGTATGAAGAAATACTGAGAGGACTACAAGGCCCGACAGTCCATTCAAAGTGACTTGGATAATAGACTGACTAAAGTGATCCTATGTGGTCGGTCATAAAAGATGAAAAAAAAAGGATTTGTATAATCTTTTATGTTATTTAAAAACTTATGTACTAATTTACCTGGTATGTATATATATATATATATATATATATATATATATATATATTAGTCTTTTGAAATAAACTCATACTGTATCATTTGATATGGATAATGCTCTTAATCTTTGTTTTACAATCAAGAGTTTCATTTTAAAGGTCAAAGATTTTATATATTTAACATTTTTTTTTAATATTTACTTTCAAGTAATATTGGTGATGCAAAAATTTGTTGAATACTATTTCCTTCATATTTTTTAGGGTTATTACTTCTGAATGTTCAAAATTTATTAAAATTAGAATATAAAATAATTATAGTAAAACAATTTTTCTTGATATTTGATGAAATAAGTCATGATATATATTAATTTCATGTTGTTAACCTAATAATTTTCATTGAAATGTATAAGAAGATGCTTCTTTTCTATATTTATATTTTAATGTATTCTTGTTAAATATTTGTCAACAGTAGATTGTAGAAATTTATAGAAATTTAATACATTATTATTCATATGTTTATGTCATGTTCTTGTTTATTATATTTATATTGAAATGTAATAAACAATACCTCTTCTTTATTTCCAGCCCTTTTCTATTTAGATAATCATGAACTGAATGTAATTCTATGTACATTTTATCCTGAATACACTCTTATATGGAGAGATGATTGTTGTATTTGTTTCTATGCATGATAATACTATCATACATAATAAAATTGTACTTAGCAGTTAAGTGATGTAAGTTGTAGTAATAAAATAAAGTTTTGTAACTAGTACTGTAGTAAGTTTTGTATCTAGTACTGGGGTGTTCAAAAAAGAACTCCTTGGTTATAAATTACATTTGGTTTATTTCATTTATAAATTGCAAATATGAGCACCATTTCAGTCCAGCAGATGTCAAACTGATAATTCACCTTATTTCCTATTCTAGCGAGCATGTCTGTAGCAATTGCTTTCACAGCTGGTTATTTTTTGCCACATGTTGTGATCAAGTGACTGGATATTTTCTTGGTATACAATATCTTTTACGTAGCTCCAAAAGAAGAAATCCATTGGTGTCAAATTGGGACGTTGTAGTGGCAAGTGATGGGAAAATCTCCTTCCTATTTAGTCTTCTGGGAACCTGTCATTGAGCATAGTCTGCACAACTTCTGCATGATGTGAATGCATTCTTTCCGCCCTCCATATTTTCAGTCTACAGAAACATAATGTTCTGTAATATGTCTGAATATACAATTTCTGTAATAATCTGCTGATGGAAAAGATGACCCAAAAATTTAATATGTATGATACCACATCAGGCATTCACTTTTGGACAGTTGGAAATAAATTTTGCCAATTCATGTGCATTTTCTAAGCACCGTACTCAATTATGGTGATTCATGACTCATAAACATAAAATGTTGCTTCATCAGAAAATAAAATGCAGTGCAGGTAGTTTTCATCAGCAGAAATGAAGTCTTAACATGGGAATTAACTAATTGAGCTCTTTGTGGCTTATAATTAATTTAGTTTTATGGAGTAGCTGCATTTTATAAGTACAAACTTTCAGTCATTTGAACAGTATCATGGCCAGTGCTTTTAGGAATGTTTATTGGTAACTCACAATGAACAGAATGTTTTGGACGTCATTGGAAAGACAGTCAAATTCTTTCCTCATTTTCAGCATGAGTTTTAGGCTTACCTGGTGAGTGTTCTTTCAAAACGCTTCTTAATTTTCAAATAATAATGTTAACACTGCTTACATATGCTTTTGATACATGCAGAATTTCTATGATAGACTTGCATTTAATTTCTATGTACAAGTCACTGATTTTGTTTCTGCAAACCAGTGTATGTGCACTATACTTTCTCTTAGTGATGGCATGGTACTGAAGCCCTGGGTCAACAGCTTGGCCTGTGCAACAGTCTAACACTGCTATTTATCTGATGAAGTATATGTAAATTAAAATTTAATTGTTATCGCTTAACAATCTATATTCCTTCTTGAAACCTTGGAGTTCTTTTTCAGAGACTTTGTACATAATAATAAATACCGTATTTATTCGAGTACCCCATACTTTTTTCTTGGAATTGGAGAGAAAAAATAAGGGTGCGGGGCTTACTTGAAACATAGCCGTTAGCCAGGATAATTTATGTAAAGTCAACATTTTCTTAGAAGTTACATAAATATAGTTATATTAGGCTTTTGTACCGGCTGCCACTTATACAGAATACATCCTTAATTATTAACATCCTGTTCATATTATCGATAGGAACGAAGTTATGGTATTTTTATAACATTGATTCATTCTGTATAGGCTGCATCTGGTTCCAATGACACGTACAGTTACAGTATCAGTTATCTATCGTCGTCTTTTCTATTCACCATAGCCATTCTATTGTTTGTATATGTGGACGGTTATGTGCATTTTATCTGTTTAGTTTATCTTGTAAAGTTTAATACAGTGATTTATTTTAATTACGGCATTAAAATGAGTACAAAAGGACAGCGTCTACGATCTTTTACAGTAAATGAAAAACTGCGTGTTATAGAAGAGGCTGAAAAAATTGGAAATCGGGCGGGAAGATAATTTGATGTAGATTAGATGATGAAAGCTCCATTCAAGACTGGCGTAAGAAGAAACAACTTCTGGTGAAAGGCACTGGTAATAAAAGGGCTTTTGTGGCTTAAAACCAAAATACACAGACATAGAATTAAATTGTATGACTTTTGTTATGAAAAAAAAAGGAAATGCGGTTATGCTGTCACGACAGAAATGTGTCAATCATATGCTCATGAAATCGTTAAATCATTGAATAAAATTGATTTTAAAGCAAGCCATGGATGGACTACACGATTTTTTGCATGAAATGATTTGTCAATAAGACGAAAGACGACCGTTTCTCAATGACTTCCAGATGCTTATGAACAAAAAATATTACATTTTCACAAACACATAATAAATCTTAGAAAAGATAAAGGCTATTTTCCTTCTCAAATAGGAAATTGTGATCAAATCCCCGTATATTTTGAAATGCCATTTTGACAAAACCGTAAATAAAAAAGGTGAAAAAAGTGTTACGATTCGCACTGGTGGTAATGAAAAACAAAGGTTTAGTGTTATGATTTGCATTACTTCTGATGGATCAAAATTGCCCCTGTACATTTTTTTAAAAGAAAAATTCTTCGTATCGTACATGTAAATGGAGTTATTATCAGAGCATAGGAATCAGGTTGAATGGATGAAACTTTAATTTTAGATCGGATTAGGTGTGTGTGGCAAAAGCGATCAGGAGATTTACTTAAAAAAAATACCGATATGCTAGTAATGGATAGTGTTATTGGGGGCATGCGACTGATAAAGTGAAAGACATTTTAAAAAAGGGTATGACAGACCAAGTAATAATTGCAGGCAGATTGACATCTGTATTGCAACCACTAGATGTATGCATTAATAAACCGTTCAAATCTGCATTAAAACAACTGTACAGTAAATGGATGGCTGATGAAAATTTCTTTCTCACGTCTACAGGAAGAATCAAACGCCCAGATTTTAACTGGATTTGTGTTTGGATAAAAGATGCTTGGGAAGGTATTTCCACATAATTAGAAAAAAAAGTTTTAAAAAATGCGGAATATCTAATGAACTTGATGGTAGTGAAGACGATCACCTTTGGCAGAGCGACGTGGAGACTACCAGTAACTCTTCTACAGACATTGACAGTGACAGTGATTAATTAAAAATAAAATCCCATATTAAAAAGTGTATTGAAATGATCCTTTTCAATATGATACTTTCTTTTTGTTTTACTGGCCTTTCTTTTTCTTTTTTCCTGTTTAGCCTCCGGTAACTACCGTTTAGATAATTCTTCAGAGGATGAATGAGGATGGTATGAGTGTAAATGAAGTGTAGTGTTGTACATTCTCAGTTCGACCATTCCTGAGATGTGTGGTTAATTGAAACCCAACCACCAAATAACACCGGTATCCACAATCTAGTATTCAAATCCATGTAAAAATAACTGGCTTTACTAGGACTTGAACGCTGTAACTCTCGACTTCCAAATCAGCTGATTTGGGATGACACGTTAACCACTAGACCAACCCGGTGGGTTCGTTTTACTGGCCTACTGATTCTGAACTAAACTATTACTTATGGTAATTAATTATTAATGTAGTATTAATATTGTAATTTAAATGGAACGAATTAAATGCTCTACTTTCTGAATATTTTTGTATTTACGTATTTTTTTATTATATCTGTTACACTTTAAAATACCAGTATATACAAGATTTTTTTTTTAGATTTTCAGTCTGGAAAATCGAGGGGGCAGGGGGTACTCGAATAAATACGGTAGATCATATCAAATATGGGTAGATCTGCTATAATGGATAAAAGAAGGAATTGCTCCATCATTTATGTGGATGGATTAAGGGAAACTAGTAAAAACCTCATAGCGGTATTACAAATCAAACAATTAATTAGAAAATAGATGTGATCAAAGTCAATATTAATTATTTATAATGTAAGTACATTACATAATATGAAGGTATTTCAGTGATCATATGAGTTACTAATAATTTAAAAAATAACTATAAAATAAATCACAAATAAGAAATGTTAATGAAAATTATCTGAACATCTTATTTGTATACATATTGAACAAAGATGCAGAAACCTCAGGGTTTTTTCAAATTGTTCAGTTAGTATTATTTAAAAGTTCATGCAGAGTAATATCGTTTGTAAAACACAGAGTAATATTGTTTTTAATATCTGTAAAACAAAATCTTTTAATAGAATAAAATAATTGTGGGAAGATTTTTTAAAAAGCTCTATAAATTTATTTTTTATTAAAAAAAGACAATGGAATCATATACGGCCCATTCTTGTAAGCCAAAGTATTGTGATGAGGTATATGAAACAGTTCTGTTGTCTGATTTGATAGAGATAGATGTTGTTTTTTTAGAATTCATGGACTACACTTTTTAGCTAAGATTGCACATTCACAAATATAAAAAAGGATAAATTAAAATTTTATTCAAGATTCATACTAATAGGTGCCAAAAATGATCAGACATCCATTTTTGTCTCTTAAAAACTTGTTTTGACTTTTTGAGGGCTTGTAAGAGATAATATTATACAATCAGACAGGAGTATATGTATAATGATAATATTGAATAATGATGAAAAGCATAGCATTTTATTAAGACACTTCAAAGCTAATCTAAGCAAAAATCTCTTCAGAGCAAAGGTATTAAAAATTATAAACTAAAAGTATCTGCTGTTTGTGGTTCTCTTAACTAGTAACTATTATTATTAATAATAACTAACTATTATGTACTAATTCTTATTTTTACATAATTTTTCATATTTATGTAGATATGGACAGTGCTATTAAACATTCCCTTATTCCTCCTGGTTGGTCTTGAAAAAAACCGAAAAGTATTTGTAAAAATATATAATAAGAAACCACTGATATTATTCAAATATGAATAAGAAACCACTGTGGATTCATGTGGTTGTGTGTAGTATTGATTGGAGTACCAGTGGTGCATCTTATGATAGCCAATGCATTGGCTGAAATAAAATATTCTAGACTACCTCTGTACTTGTCACAACTGAATGTGGATTGACAAAAGGGGAAATGAATATAATTTTATTAATAAACAGAAAGTTTACTGCAAAGTCAATATTTTTAAATTAGCAGATTTATACAATTGATTTTCAATGAGAATATGGTATCAATTAATCTTTAATTCCCTCTGTATTTAGTTATACATTTTTACACATGAAGTGATCATAATATTTGAAATTGATAGTAAATTCAAGTAATTTGATTTCACTATTTATAATCTGATAAATGCGTACTTATTAGTTATATGAATTAAAAAAAAAACATTAATATATTAAATTTCTTTTTGCCTAATTATTATTATTTTTGTTATATATCTCTACAGGTACTGGTGCTAGTTGTATTTATGCTTTACTTGCTGCACGTAAAAATAATTGGTATATGTTAGCCACTGAAATTGATGAAATAAATTTTGAATATGCTGATCAAAATGTTGCAATGAATAGTTTACACGATTTTATAAAAGGTGAGTGCATATTATAACATTTTTTTTGTAATGTAAAAAATTATACATCCATATACATGTGTATAGTACATAGATGTATATAAATCTACTTCCATTCATTATTTTATACATGAAACTGTTAGCGTATGAACTCCATGTGGTCTCTTATCACTTAATTTCTTACTCATAATTAACTTGTACTTATGAAAAAAAAATTAATAATGATTGTTATCTAAAAAAAATTAAATTAAATGATAGAATAAACAAAATTATGTTGAAAATAGAATTTTAAATTTTAATATATTGGCTTTTCCCATAATAATTGTACTGCTGCAACAGGAGCAGCATAGCTATAAAGAGAAAGTATGGCAATCAACAAAAATGTTAGGTAATGAGGGTTTTGGAAATGTTGAGATTTCAAGACCATTTTAGTCTAAAAGGTAGAAATAAGTTATTCCCAGATATATGTACATAAATACATGTATTGGCTGTATTTTGATCAATATCTTAATTTATTTAAAGTCCCTGAGTTCTAACCCAGTTGCCCATCTCCCGCCTGTGAAGGAGACTTTACAGCCTCGCAATGGAAACATGACAGCAAGAATGGCACACCACGATGAAGGGAAGGTCCTTGTATAGATTTATACAGGATCTGGGAGGATGGTATGCCTCTCCTTCGTTTTTAAGGGCAACGGGAGTCCGAGTGCTCTCCAACCATGTAAATTTAAACCAGTATTTGTTTCGGTTCCACCTGGCAGCTGATGAGCTGTGCGTCTGTGGGGAGGTCCAGTCGAATGAACACATGATGTTCGATTGCCCAGTTCTTGGGGAGGGGCTAGAACTCAGACCACCCTGGAACTTAAAGGTCAAGGGGAAAATTGACCAGTCACAAGCAGTGAGTCAATGTGGCGAGAGCGGCATTGTTGGACCGTGTGGGAGTTCTTTGATGCGGTTGCTTTGTTCAAGCGACATCAGTAGTTTACCTAAGAGAAAAGACTCCTACCTCGCACTGCTGTAGGAAGCTAACTGAGAGATAAGGCTGGCTATCAGTCAGCTTAAGGCTCCAAGCACTTTAATGGTGGACAGGTACCTGCTGGCATTCTGAATGCCAGTAGCCTAGGCGTGGCAGCGAATTGCTGTCTTTGACAAGGTGAATTAATTATTGATAGTCATATATGTTTTAGTAGTTGACAGGGTGTGCGCCTACCCATTTTAATGGTATATGACAAGTGGGCGGTGGGACATGAAAGCAAGTGGTATATGGTACCATGCTTATTCCGCTCATGCTTTTAGGTTAGCTGTAGGAGCTAGTTAGGACACTGGTCGCTAAACTGCTCATGGCTCAGTAGCCATTTATGGCACAGATATTTGGTCTTATGCTTTAGGATGACCGATTGGGGTGATGGTGGGAGAAATGCCAAGCAAACAAAAAAAAAAGTTCTAATCCAATCGGATATAGTAGGGGGATTGTTCAACAATTCAACATTATTTCTAAACAGTTTATGCCTTGATCACCTTTTATCTTGATCACCTTTTATCTTGATCACCTGTTGACCATAAATGTTTATATTTGGCTTTATATAACCAACTTTTGGTTTAATTTTTGACCCTATAGACAAAGACAGACAGAGATCATTATGGTACCTATATTTTGCTTTTTATTACTGAACCGTCATTTTTTTTTTAACTTCAATAACATTGCACCAAATTTGCTTACTTATTGAAGCAAATAATTACTCCAATAAATAAACTTCTAAGATCTCAAAAACATTGGGGCAGAATGGAATCTGTACCAAAAATAAAAATCTTTTAAAATTTAATTTTCAGTAATGAAAATCCAAATGTATCTATGTAGTATTATTGTAGACAACATTGCAAATCTTTTTTAAAAAAAGGGGTTCTTGTAGGACCCAAATTAAGAATTCAACATTTTTTTAATAATTTTTTGATACGTTATCTGTTTTTCAAGGTGTGGCTTTTATTATAGGTGTAATATGAGATAGGTGATGTAATAAAAAAAAAATAAATAAATAAAATAAGGGGGATCAATTGGAGCAAAATGTTTTCGCAAAAATTTTTTTTTTTAGCAGCTATACTCTAAACATAGTATAATTTTCATGATGAAAATGTCACTTGTTCAAGGGATCAGTTGAAATCCAAAAATTTTACTAAAAATTTTGATTTTTTTTTCTCAGTTATACTTTTAATACTACATAATTGTATGGTAAAAATGTACTTTGATCAAGGGGGTCAAATCAGATACAAATATGTTTACTAAACATTTTGAATTTTTACAACTGTAGGTCAAACCTGCTTCCTATAGCCGGTCAACCAAACCAGTTAAATTGACATTTTTATTCTTGTTCATAAGACCAGATTTATTTTTAAGAAGGATTTTTGATCATTGAAATCCAATACATAGTTGTATTTGTGCTGCGTAGAAATGCGAAATTCGGTATCATCAAATAAGTATTGTAACTATCAATGAGACTTCCAGTCCAACCCTCAGATGAGAAAAGGAGTTCCAGGAGAATCAATAAAACAGGAAGATTTTATATATATTTATAGATTAAAAGCAAGACAAATTTTTGTTTTCACTATTATTAAAATAATAATGGTTATGATAACAACCTATGTTTGATAATAACATTCCAGTTTTTATTTTCATTTATTTTATGGAATAAAATTAGACAAAGTTTATGTGAAAACAGCACAAGTCTCACTGAGCACACTAGAATTTGCAAACTATAGGTGATGATTTTGGTTATGTTTTACATTTAGTTCTTTTCATGTAAAAGACACTGAATAATAATAGTAACATTGATGGTAATATAATAGCAATAGCAATTTTGAAGAAGTAGTGCACGTAGACAGGGAATAATATAATCTGGTTTTATTATAATAATAATATAAATATTTTTATTCATTTCCTTCTGAATTTTTGTCTCAAAAATTTTGTTTGAATTCAAACGAAACTAGTCGAAAATGAAGTTTTGAAGGAACAGTTTGTAAACAAATTACTTAAAAAAGAGTGAAAAACACGAAATAAATAATGCACGTGTCTTGTTACATCTTGCACTGTCATTAAACTCATTTGATAACGGAAGTAAAATGGTTCCCAAATATGTTGTATCAGGAATTCCCACCTGAAAATGATTTGAAAGAATATCTCCTGCCATCTCTTGGAATTTAAATGTAACTATGTGAAGACAAACAGCTGATCACATTCAGAGACTCATATATTGGCTTCTGCCCTCCAGTATAAGTACAGGTAGCCCATATGTGGGTAAACTCCTGCAAAGGGTTGATGTAAAATTAAATAAATTTTATTATCAATTAATTTTGTTGAACATAAGAGACAGTGCTGGAAAAGTTTAGCAATCGGTTGCCAGCTTTTTTAAAATATTGATTACATATAATTCATTTTAAAGGGAAAGTTATAAAAAAAATAATTGAGTCTAGGTAGCTTTTGCTCTAGATCAAGCTTTTTCAGAGATTGCTATTGCGAATGCTAAGTGTTTTCATGCCATTGTATATGATGATCCCATGTCACTTAAACACAATCACCACGTTGCATATTGAAAGGCACAACACTGCTCCCAGCAGTGGGCCTTAAAAAAACTTGACTTATAGTAAAAGTTGACTTACAAACATTTTTTTTAACTTTCATTTTAATAAAGTGGAGTGTTGTTAATTTAAAAACTGTTAAAAATTTTAAAAGCTAAACACCATATTTTTCAAACATATAATCATTAATACCATAATTTTTAGTTAAAATTTAATCTTAAGAAGAGAAGACTATGAGAGAGTGTTAGGTTGAGTGTTTTGACTTAATAATTGGAAAAATAATGTTAATTAATAGTATTAAGGTATGCTAGTCGAGAATTCAAAATTCTTTATCAAGATTTACTTGGTCTTCTTTGTTTAGCCCTTAATCTAATGATAATTGTTCTTTTTGCAGACAAGAATGTCTTTTTCTTCATTGCATTTCTCCAAAATATTTAGTCTACTTTAATATTGTAAACTGATTATTTTTAGCAGTTATTTACTTGTTTATCCAGTTTATACATTTGATACACTTCACACAAATGTCTTTTAAGAATATCTTTTCTGCTCTTAGATCCATATTTCATATTACACTTCACATTTCAAGTTAACAAACTTTTTTGCCAAATAAAAGCTCTCCTTTCTTGTGTCAGTCTGCTTTTCTGTGTATGTTACTTTGTCCTTCGTCACCTGTATTTTGCTGTCTTTCAGAAGATGTTTCATTTTGGAAATCAACTGAAAATTTATTTGCTGCTCAACTGAACTTTGAAAGTACATATATAATTGATTGTTGTTTTTGGGGGATGATCTAATTTTATCATTGTTTTTAAACTTAAACATATATATATAAATTACAGTAATGGTATGATTTCATTAATACACCCAACTTGAAATAATGAATTTTTAAATTATAGATAAAGTGCAAAGGATTTTTTTATATTCAGAACTGTAAAAAACAGTATTAACAGTTTTCAAAACTGTATATAACATATGTTATATATTTATTTATTTTTTTGTTTCAGTGAAGAAAGTCAGAGAAGATTTGTTCCTTTGTGGTGTGTTAGAAGAGGATATTAGTTATGATTTTTGTATGTGTAATCCACCATTCTTTTGTAGTACAGATTCATTATCCATGAATGGGAAAACTAAAGATAGATCTGGTCATCGGCTTCCACCTAAGAATGCTCACACTGGAAGCTCAGCAGAATTGATAGCTTCTGGAGGTGAAGTTGCTTTTATTAAAAACATTATAAAGGACAGCATCAAATTGAAGGATAGAGTCAAGTGAGTAGTAATATTATAATTAAAATCTATAACCACTATTTAAATATAATTTAAATAAATTCCATTCAAAACAATAAATGATGAACTTAAAAATACATTCTTCATAAATATTGATAATGGATACTGGATAAGGTGGTAAGAGCTTCACTTTCTTTCTACCTGACAGTTATATACCTTCTGGAATATATAGAATTTTATAAAATTGAATAATGTAAGTAAGAATCAAATGCTTTAATGATCTATACCTTGTTTTATCATACTGCCATACATTACTGAGGTTAAAGAATACTGCATGTCTTTGCATTTAATCATACAGCATTTGTTTAGTAAATTTTCTTCAAAAATGATGGTATTAGCCAAATTATGATATTTTGTACTAAGAATGGGAGAGGGTAATGTTAATATTTTTAAGTTCACTTAAATTTTAAATAACATATAAATCCTCGTATAAGGCCATAGGATCCAATTTTCACTCTTTCTTTGAGCTGTTTCTTTTTACTAAATATAAGTAAATAGTTAGATAAACCAATATGAAGAGTATTTTCAAAATATTGTCAGTTCCAATCAGCTTTACAATGATTATTGTTTTGGGTGCAAATTTATCTTCATTTTGAATTGTTTCCTGTTTGATAGATCTATATAAATGTTGGTGAGGGGTAATTTAAGAAAAAAATTACTTTGGCTTGTAATTACTTTTGATTGTTTGTAAACAATTTATTTTTGATTATGGAGCTTGTTATTTACATAGTCTTACAGGAAATGTCTTAAAGTTAATATCTAAAAATGTTCCACACAACTGATTTCACAGTAATCCAATTTATCCCATACATGTGTAAGCATATCAACAGCATTTGTGATTAACAAGCAATAGTGTTTGTGATTTGCTTTAAGTCGACTACATCAACAGGAAGAGGTGAGACAAAACTGTTGTCTTTTATAAATCCAATAAAAAGTAGTCAAAGACATTTTGTTTTGATGTTTTAGTGGTCAGTGTACCAACACCATGTTTTCATCACAGTTGTTCAGTCAGTTTTACCTCTTGGAAGTTGTTGATCCAGATAATTTAAAATTTTGTTCAGTGAGGCAGAGCTTCATTTTATTCAAGAATTAAGTTCTCATTATCTAATGTGAGTTGAGGCAACCATTCATTTAAAATCTTGAAGATAAATTCTTTGAGTTGTAAAAAAAACCAGTCTGTGTATCTTTTCATGAGAAATAACACAAAACATGTTCACTTTTGGTGATTTGTGAATATGATGCATAGTTTTTGTAGAGTTTTCTGTTCCCCATGTTTGTACATTGCATATATTATGAAACATACACTTGTCACTAAAAATTAAGTGTTAAAAGAAAACATCTTTGTCAATATGTTGCTGCATGTCCAAATATTCAGAAATCTTTATGCAAGATTTTATTGTCATCACTTAAACTTTTTGTTGACTAATTTATATGGTGTCATTTTCAACCATTTCCACAAAATTTTCTATATAGTTGGGTGATAATCAAAACTTGCTGATCTGGTTGATTTTTCTGGACTGTGTTTGTACATGGTGAAAATATGATTAACTTGTTCTGACATGGAAGGTCTTCCAGAACTTTTTTTTTACACGACACCGTGTGTCTTCTAATTACTTTTTCCAGTCATAGTCAGATTGCCTTGTTGGTGTTAGTTTACGATGCTGTGTTCTGAAACATTGCTGCATGATGTGATGGAGTTTGTTTTAGCTAATTTGACTACACATAAAGCTCCACAGAAGTAGCAGCCATCCAAACAGTTTATGTAACGCAATAATTAATATTGGCATCACAACAACAGTAATTATACTAATGAAAAAAACCTTCCCTGTTAAACTATGGTAGTTAATGTCTTTACTTATAAAACTTAATTTGTTTATAAACATTTAAAAAATGTCTATTTTGTTTATTATCACTGTATATAATTTTGCTTTTCATAGTTTTGAAATCAATTGACAGCTGAAGGTCACACCCTTTCCTCACCACATCTATCCTACTGATCATGGTTATTCTCCTTTCCACACTGTTTACTGTTGATTATTATTACGATTATTGATTATTGTATTACAATTAGTTATCACTTTATTTTTTCACTTCAAAATTTTGGACACTGTTCAAACAAATTCTATTTCCTTCAGTAACAGCTTTTTTAAGATATGAGTTGTAGTTTTTAATGAAATGAACTCGTCATTTTCAATTTCCCATCAAGTCATACAATACCTTGCACAGATTTTTTGTTGAAAAGTCTTTCTGGCTTTGCTGGAAAGTTAATAGATGTGTTACTACCTGTATTAAAGCATGTTAGTACATTATTCAAGAATGTACTACATGATTAGAATACTTTTTTGGTTACCAAATTTTTTAATGTTCTTAGGAAGACTTTATAATGTTAAATATAAAATAAAAATTTACATTTAAAAAATAAACATTAAATACTCAGACACAAATAATTCTTTTTTTACTTTTCAAATTTAGTTTTTAAAAAGATTTTTTTTGTTGATTTGTTGAAATATGAAATTAAAGCCTTAAAATAAAATACTTTAACACTGTATACACTTGTTGCTAACTTTTACAAATTTATCATGAACTCTAGAGGTTGAAACTTTTTGCTTAATTAAATTTGTTATCAATAAATAAATAAATTTTCTATAAATAGTCATATAGGTTAATATAAATTTGTTTAATTAAAGTTTTCTCTAACACCTCCTTTGATAAAGGTTAAAATAGGAAAAAGAAAATTTTCAGTGTTTTATTCCAGGGTCTAAATTTAAAAAAAATTGTATCCATCGATAGGCCCTATCAAAAAATCTTTGAAAGTTATTTAAACTGAAAAGAAATAGAGCAAAAGAACAATAAAATATTTATTTCAATTTTGAGAGGTTGGAGTTGATTTTTAAAAACAATTTTTGGACTGTTTATATACGCATTATTGGTTACAAATTATTTAAAAATGTTTTCTTGAAAATGTCTCTGAAGAAAGTTGAAATCATTTTTTTTTACTATATCACCAACCACCTTTACAAATTTTGAAAAAAAAATTAATATGGTCAATGCTCTGTATATAGAAATATACATGGCAAATATAAATATGCCATTTCCCCTAGCAGAGTGGTAACATCTCGGCCTTTCGTCTGGAGATCCTGGGTTCAAATCCCAGCCAAGCAAGGCATTTTTCATACACTACAAAATTCATTTTCATCCATCTAATAACTGTAAGGGCATAAGCCTGTTGTTACTATGTAAATAAATAAATATATATTTAAACCAAATTTGAAGAAAATCTGTTTTGTTAATCTTGACATGTAAGGCCAAAAGCAGGATGATATGACACACATACATACGAGATCTGTAGATAAAGTAATGAGAATGGTTCAGAAAAACTTTTTATTTACAATCCAATTATACATGGACTCTATCATCTTCAAAATAGTTCCCTTGGGAGGTCATGCAATGCTTCAAATGGTTTTTCCACTCTTCATAGCAATGTTGGAATTCAGAAACCAAAATATCCTTCAGATGGTCGGTTACATTTTTTTCTTCTACTTTTCCAAAATGTTGTCCTTTGAGGTGTTTTTTTTAAAGTTGGGAATAGAAAAATGTTGCAGGAATTCAAGTCAGGTGAATAAGGTGGTTGAGGAACTACAGGAATGTTCTTCTTTGCCAAAACTCATTAATTGAGAGTGCAGTGTGACATTGTCATGATGCAGCATCCAGTTGTCTTTGGTGGCTAGTCTCACATGGGCAACTCTTTTCCGCAATCTTTCAAGAATTTCTTGGTAATATCCTTATGGACAATGCCATTGCTATTGAAGAAACAAATTGGCATGGTTTTGATTTGCTCATTTTTGCTTTTTTGGGACGTGGTGAATTTCAAGTGTGCCTCTCCTTGCTCTGGTGTTTTGTTTCTGGGTCGTATTGAAATATCCAAGATTCATCACCAGTAATAACATTTTTTTAGAAAATCAGGATCAGTTTCAATTTGCCCTAGAAGATTGCGGCACACTTCCACCCTGTTGTTTTTCTGTTCCAACAGTGAGATTTCTTGGGACCAATTTTGCCCAAACTTTTTTTATGTCCAATTCATTTGTCAAAATTTGATGGACTGTGGTTCAAATTCAGTTGTGCTGCAATCATTCTAACAGTTAATCACTGGTTGTACCATATCAGGTGTCTGATTTGCTCAACATTGTCGTCACTTTTTGACGTTGATGGTTTTCCAGAGTCGTCTACAACTGATTCCCGGCCATCTGAAAATGCTTTAAACCACCTAAAAACTTGGGCTCATGACATAGTGTCATCTCCATACGGCCTTTTCAATTTTAAAAAAGTTTCAGCAGCATCTCACCAAGTTTACACAAAACTTGATTGCACAACGTTGCTCATAATTAGTGTCACTCATTTTTATAATGCACAACAAAAACTCATTTCACGAAAAAAACGTTTATGTTTCACGGGGCAACAGTAGACTAAAAATATTAATACCTAGTATAAATCAGCTGTTCGTACAACCATATGTTTACTAGTAACTTTACAGTGTTGCCTCTTTGGCTACAAAAAAAAAACTAGTCTCATTACTTTATTTACAGACCTCGTATATGTGTGATTTTGGTTGAGATGAACTAGTTAGAACCTAAAATGTAAAGATTTCCAATAAACCCTATATTCTAGCTATATTTACCAGAAAAGTAAATGCTTACATTAGTAGAAGGAATAAACTAAAATTGCCTTTAAAACATGATAGAATTCTTTAAAAAATTGTACACTTTATTTTTTTGTATTACATAAAAAAAAATTCACGATCATAATGAAAAATACAGATTGCTATTAATTACATTAAAATTAATTGAGGGGAATTTCAGTATCTAAGAATAATACCACAGTGTGAACTTCATCTGCCTATTCTTTCGAAGTTAGCTTATAGAGTTCAAGTAAACAGACTGTGCATATGAATATCCAGGCGGCCGATTCACAAGTGTCTCCTATAAATCCTGATGCATATAACAAAAAACTACTCGACATTAATATTCAGTAACCACGTGCTATTTTATTTTATAAAAATTATACATATATTTTAAATTTAAATAAATTAAGACTTGTTAAATGATCAATAAATATTTCTTATTTTTTTCGGCACATCTGATAACCCATGAGTATTTTATTCATTAAAATTGTTTATTGTTACGTAGTTTTCTTAAGGTTTTTAAGAGTTATGAAATTGTCAAATGATCACTTAACAATAAAACTTCACTAATAATTTTAATTAAATTTCTATGATAATAAACAAATAATAAATTCATTTTTCGTCATTTGATTGCGAGAAATCCACAGTGCTGTCAGTATTAAGAGATACAATAAGAGGATCAATTTTGTTTTCTGTTATATTATCTAATTCCAAAAATTTGGTTCAACAGTATTTTTACATGTTTTTTACGTTCGGTTTTTCTGGATTTATGATTTTTCCATTCATGCTAGTCATTTTATCGATGGCTTTTAAGCGTAAATTTTTAACATCAGATATTTTAAAAGTAGTATTTTGTGACGCTATGTAACTTTTGATTTGTCCCCAAATTAACTCAGTTGGGTTGAGTTCATAGGAGGTAATCGAAGCATGGTTTTACCACTTGATCTTACTAACTTATCAATTTTATACACATAAAATTACTTTTAATACACGAAACTCTTTGCAATAATTGGACCTATTAAGTACATCCTCTTCAAAAGTCACTCCTTTTGAACTATGACATTTTGATATCATTCTTTTAACAAAACAGCTGGAATTTTTTTCTTTTTGTATGAATGATAAGAAGTGGCATTATCTAAGACAATAACCAAATTACATTCCAGAACAGGCAGCATGTTGTCAAACTATTTCTCAAAACACATGCCGTTCACCTCGTTATGATAGTCTCTTGTAGATTTAGATTAAAAAATCCAGAGACCACCATTGACAAACCCAGAATCCTGCTGATATGTGCAATTATGAGACGCCTACTGCCTTATTAACAGTTGATAAACCACACAGAAAAGTTTCTTTTGACTAATTTGTTCACTCTCATGTTCTCATCATTTATGAAAAACAAATTATGTAACTCTTTCTTCTTACCTATGTAAGATATATTATATGTGTTAATCTAGTTCTACAGCTGTTTTATACCATATTATATTGCAAAAATATACTTCTTTTTATGTAATTGTTAAAGCTTTTTTAGTATAATACAAAATGTTATATAGTAAACAATTCAAGTTCTTAAGATGCAAACTAATAAGTTCTTAAATATATTAAAGTAATTCACTTCTTATAAAATGTTAAAGTAAATGTATATAAAAGGACTTCAATCATATTATAAAATGTAATTTAAACTGTAAATACATAATAACAACCTTACGATATGAAAGTTATTAATACTATAAAATATAAAATAAATAAAATGTATCTAATTTTACTATAATAAAAATATAATTAATCACAGTAAAGGATATTTATTTGAAAGTGTTATTAAACCAGCAACATATGCTTCGATTACTAAAAGGTGCATTAAGGCACTTGTTCGAACAGAATTCACATTTTTATCTTTCCTAACAAAACTTTTTTGTGACCTTCATTGACCGAAGTTTCATCTATGTATTATGTTCTACGGCCTTCTTGTCTCATTTTCTTTATTTCAGTGAGGTAATGTCTTTGCCATATAATGATGTCATCCCTGTCAATTAAAGCACTTACCCTGCTCCATTTCTTGTATTTAAAATTCATACTTTTTAACAATCCATAAAAAATTTTTCATCGGAGATCTGGTAGGTGTTATGCTCATTTACAACTTGTAACACTTTGTCTATTGTAGGCAGTTTGTTTCGAAAATAAAATTTGTGTATTTTGTTACAAATCATGTTTTTATCAAAATCGTCAATTTTTTCTTCAGTTGACCTATGGGGTTTTGTTTTCTTAGCAGACCATAATTTATTTGCAAATTTATCCTTGCAATTTTATTAACAACATCTGTAATCAACGCTGTTGGATTACTCTGTAATTAGCTTTTGTAAGCATTTAAAATGTTTTTCCGCACAACTTAAGGACTTTTTTACAGCCTTTTTTCAAAGGGAATAAATAATCATGCACTATTATCAGCTGAATCGGTGTCAGACATGTGTTAAAATAATGGTATAAATCAAGTTATATAGATACAAATGTAGAATTATACTACACTTAAACCAAATACCATGTTCCAGTAAAGTTAAAAAATTTGCATTATATTAACTTTAAGTAACATTAGATTAAATAAATAAGTAACAGAAACACAAAAATTGAACACGAGAACAAAAGAGTGATCATATGAAAAAGATTAAGGATTTAATAGAACTGAGAAGATGTAACATTATATAAATGTTTGATTACATAATTACTATATGACTAATTATATGGTGACTAATATATGAGTAATTATTATAGTGTTGTATGTAGATATGACTGCGTTGTTAATTGACACTGATACATGGGATGTTACTCAGTAGAAAATGACAAACTCACACAAACACAATGTTTGTTTATTCTTCACTTTATATGTTAACTGAATACACTATAGTTTATAATCAAAATTCCATTTCATAATTTTATTTATGATTTGAAATATGTATATGTTAACTTATATGAAAATCAAAACTATGGTATTATTTAAAATTGAAGTGACAGTTGTGGTGAAATAATAATAATAATATTAATGTTGCTGAATGGCACAGTTTAGTCCTGTTTTAAAATTGTGTATAATTACAGTAATTTGTTGATATAACATTAACTTAATAAAAGTATTTTAGTTAGAAGCAGCTATGTTTTTATTTATTTATTTTTTTAAAGAGAAAATATTAAAAGTGTAATCAAATCAATTAAGAGATTTAATTACAATAGTACTAACCAGTGAACAAAATCTCAAGGATATTAAAATAAAAAACCAGCAGTATTAATAAATAAACTTTGTGATATTGTGAAAGCAGGTAGTTGATTACTTTATGATTACATCCTGCATCTAATTTTTTATAATTGCATAAACACCTTAGCAAAGCATGAAAATCTTTCTATAGATATTGACTTCGCTAAAGAATAAGAAAAAAACCTGAGAAAATGATTTAGAGTGGAGTACCTTGTTTGCTCAGAGGTGATAGTCGCAGAAGAGGCCAACAATCTTTTGGAGAAAGAGATGTTGTGCTTATTGAAGGAGAAGGCAAGAGATTGGATTGGCCATTAGTGAAAATGATAGAACTAGTTCCTGGTAAAGATGGTAAAATACATTTGGTTTGACTGAAGACAGTGTCAGGACAACTATTGTGCCCAGTTCAAAGAAGTTACCCACTTGAAGTAACTTTGGTTATTGAAGATGTTCAGAAGACAGTAATGTGCAGAGATAAATCAGAGGAAGTTAAAGATAAATCTACTTTTTGAAGAGGCAACTGTTGAAGAGGAGAAAAGATAACCAGAATTCCAAGAAGATTGTTTGATTGAATATTGCTTTTTAATTTGAAGTTTTAATTAATTTTAGTTATTTTGATTTAGAAAAAATAATGACTGTTTGACAGTTATAAAAATAATTTTTAAATGAAGATGAAGTCTTCGTTAAATTCGATTGGTTCACAATCCAAGGTAGGAGTGTGTCAGATCTCTGTTGATTATAGATACAGCAATAATGTATTGCAACTGGGAAGTAGGTTCTTTTAGTGATATTGTTATAACTCTCTCAATGTACTTAGTGTACATTTGTGTACTGATATTCATTTTTACTAAATTTATAGTTAAAACAACTGTTAAATCTTGTTAATCACACATCCATAGTCCCATAGTTGATGCTTTATTTTAATTGTTAAACGTTATTTATACTGTTCATTTTATAATTTTATTAATTTTTTTACTATTGATTTTTTATTTTTTAAGAATATATTCTACAATGGTTGGCCACAAATCAAATGTCGATAAGTTGAGATCAGAATTGGTAGAACTGGTTGGTGAGGAGCATATGACTCTAACATCCTTTAATCAAGGACATGTTACTAGATGGGGTATTGCATGGACATTAAATAAAGATATTAAATTATTGAACTGTGGTGAAAAATCATTTTCAAGTAAAAAAACAAAGCCTCCACTTGAGTATACTCATCATGATATAACTTTGGATTCCGCAGTTGATCGTGTAAGATTTTTATTAGAACGCATTAAGGTAAGTATTACAAATTCATGCATTAACATATGTATGTTATACACATTCACTTGACTATTTAAAAATATTATATTATGTGGTTATTAGGTTTGTGTGCTGGTTTAAATGTTTCAGTATTGCAACTTTTAGTAATGTTTTCAATGTTATTATTAGTGTATAACTACTTTATGTATATGTTTTCACGTTTTGTGTTTTATTAAGTATTGGATGTGAGGTAGTTATTCTGTCATTGTGTTTTGATAGTTGTTTTTTATAAATATTATTAATTAGTATCATATCCATTATGTTTTATGATGTTTATTTCATTATTTAACTTTTCTTTGTTATTATGTGTATATTTGATTGCTCTGTAATCACATTTGTATGTGTTAATTTTATGAGACCAAGGGTGAGATATGATTTTTTTTTGAATTGTTTTATTATTGGATTTAGGTTTTCTATAAACTGATAGCCCAACTAACAGATTTCTAAAAGTAGCAAAAAGTTTAATAAAAAAAATTCATACCAATTTTTAATTATAATAATAATTTAAATTATCATTCTGATTTATGTCCTTTTGAACCAATTTTTGGTTAACTGGACTATCAAAAATTGGTTCAAAACTATCATTAATTTTAAATTCTACTTACCATCATTAATTAATAAATTAAACATCCCAGTGTGATCTTTAATCAATTTTAAATATGTGCACTGTTATATTATATCCAAAATAATAGATAAAACTCTTAGGAATAAAATTAATTTACTTTATACAGTTAATATAAAAAATGGTTACAAAGTAGTAAATAAATTAAATAGCTTAGATTTAAATAAAGGCAGTTGAATGGTTAGTTATGACATAATTAATATGTATCCTAGCATACCTATAAACCAAAAATATAATAAAAATTAGTTAAAAAGTCCAAAATTTATTAAAGATATCATCACTACTATAAGAAATATATGCCAAAAAAACTATTTTGAATTTAATAACAAATATTAAATGAAAAAAAGTACCTTACCAATGGAAATTCCACTATCAGCAATTATGTCAGGAATATATTTACAGGATTTTGAGAGAAAATTAGTACATGGCATCACTTTTATACACAAAGTTTTAATATGGACCCAGTAAGTTGATATTTTCATGACATATAACCTGTAATAAAAAATGAACATCCAATAATATTAAAGAAATTAAATTCTTATAATGAAAATTTTAAAAAATTCACATTTGAAATATATATATATATGAGTGTTAAATTAGATGTCAGGAACATCTAAATGTTTATTTTTATCAAAATAAACAAGGACAATCAAATTGAAACATCAGTATACAGAAAAACCCTGCATGTAATAATATAACAATTTATAAAAAATCAAATCACCATTGGTCTCATAAAATTAATACTTATACCGATATGATTAATAGAGAGCAATCCAATATACACATAATAACAAAGGAAAGTTAAATATTGAAATAAATATCATAAAACATATGGCTATAATATTACTTTAATTAATAATATTTATAAAAAAACAACTATTAAAACACAATAACAAAATAACTACCTTACAACCAATACGTAATAAAACACAAAAAAGTAAAAACATATATATAAGGTGTGTTCAAAAAGTAACAAGAATTTTGAAATTCATGGGCTGTATTAGATTCTCAGGATTTTTTCGTTGTTGTATTGGTAAACATACCTGATATCGGTACATTTTTAGCCATATTGGATGTTTAGTCTGTTGTCAGCTGTCAAAAGGATAACACATGCTTTGGTACTATCGGCGATTTTTTATTTGTATAAACAATGGATCAGAGAATTTGAATTAGATTTTGCTATAAGAATGGAATAAAGTGTAGCAATGTTTTAAAAATGTTAAATATTGCTTTTGGTGAGTCTGCTATGAGTAAAACAAGGGTTTATGAGTGGTATAAGTGTTTCCAAGAAGGTCGTGAAGATAATGAAGATGATGAGCGCCTCGGACGTCCCAGCACATCAACATCAATGAAAATGTGCAAAAAGTGAAAGAAGTGATTATGAGTGATCACCGAATTACAATCAGAGAAGTTGCTGATATTTTTGGTTGTTTTGGGTATGAAATGTATGACAGCAAAATGTTTTCCAAAATTGTTGAATTTTGAACAGAAACAGCAGCAGATGGAAGTTGCTCAGGAGTCGCTAAATGATATCAACAACGATACAGAACTACTGATACATGGGTTTATGGATATGATGTCAAAACTAAGGCTCAATTGTCCCAGTGGAGGCATTTTGGATCACCAAGACTGAAAAAAGCTTGACAAGTGCGGTCAAATGTGAAGGTTATACTCACCATGTTCTTAGATTTTAATGACATAGTGCATCATGAGTTCTTGCTTCAAGGTCAAATGATCAATAAGGAGCATTACCTACCAGTTCAACGCTGTTTGCGTGAAGCAATCTCAAAAAAACTCCTGAATTTGTGGCGAAACAATTCATGGCTTTTGCACCACGAAAATGTGTCTGCTCCCACTTCATTGCTTGTTTGTCAATTTTTAGCCAAAAACAACATTGTAATAATACCCCAGCCACCATATTTACCAGACATGACCTTGTGTGACTTTTTTCTATTCCTAAAAATAAGGAGAACCTTAAAGGACCATTGTTTTACAAGCATAGATTAGATTAGAAATGAATAGCTGAAAGAGCTAAACACTATTCCAAAGATTGAGTTCCAGAAGTGTTTTGGGGATTGGAAAAAGCGCTGGCATAAGTGTATAATATCTAATGGAGATTATTTTGAAGGGGATAACGTTAATGTAGATGAATAAATAAAATTCTTTCCAAAAAACAAAATTATTTTTTTGAATACACCTTGTGTATGTAAAGAAAGTATTTACACAGTAATAATATTGAAAACATTACTAAAACTTACAATAAAGACATATTTAAACCAGCATGCAAACCTAATAACCACATAATAAAAAAAATGAACAATCTGTATGGAATTTGTAAAATTAAATACAATGATTGTGATGGTATTTATATTGGTAAAACAAATAGATACTTGGAAAAAACAAATAGAAATTACAAAAATAATAAATTAGGTTTATCTAATTAATATACAGACCATCTAATAAACAATAACATTCTATTTCTGATATTAAAAAAAATTAGAAATATTAGAAATAAAGATGACAAAATTAAAAGTATTAGAAAAATATCATATTTATATATACAACAAACTTTCAGTTTGTTAAACCATCAGAAAGTGTTTAAGGGAGACAGTCTTATAAAAACTGCAACAGTTAGCAGCACTCGTATAATTTAATACACAAATTTCATTATTTTAGTATTTTTATTATGCAGTAGTGGAATTATTTCAATCATAACTGAGTATGCGGGATCCTGCAAAAGTACTTTCATGGTAAAATTAAGGTAAGTATGTCTCATCTCAATATTATAGGTGGTTAGTTTATTTAAATAGAGTTTAATTATACATCATTGATATATGTGTACTCTTTGTTGTCAATATGTACTGTTTATTCACCTACTGCAGAACCAAGTGGCTTAATTTCTTTGTTATTAAGTTGTATTTCATTGTCCTGATCTTCATCTTCATGATGATGCCTATTATCATCATCTGTATCATTCCAGAAATTCATTTTTGTGGTTTGCACTCTAAAGGTATTCATTTATTTCATAATATTCTAATAAACTTTCCTATTAGTTTAGTTTTTTGTGAAGCAGATCCCTTACAATAACTTCTAAACAATATCAGCTTAAAAACTAGCAATCCAAAACTGTTTAATTTGCATCTTGATCCATTGGGTAGATTAGTGGACTATTTGGATGTGAAAAAACTGCAAGCAGAAACTTCTGTTTTTAGATTTTGAAAAAAATCATGTTTTAATGAATTTTCATGTTCAAAAATAAAAATAAAAAAATCATTTGGGATAATCTGTATTCCAGTTGAGTTTTCACTGGTTGAGCAGAATTTTACTTAAACTAGGGTTGTCTGAAACGTTTTGAGCCTCAACATGAAGATGGCAGCATTGAAGAAGATGAATGGATAAAGATGGATGAAGAACACTGATGAAGATGGAACGCATATGTTGAAAGGTACTCACCAAAATTTCAGCCATTTTGGACACTCAGTTGTTGTTTGGTAATTGTTTGAGTTACTCATTCTGAGTGTTTTTGTGAAAATGGAAAAAAATTGAATATCATGCAGAGATACTTGCATTTGAAAGGCAATATGCCTACACGAATTAAAACGGAGTTGGACGCTGTTTATGGGAACTCTGTCCCATCATTTGCCACTGTGGAAAGATGGCAGCTGAATTTAAACATGTTCATACCAGCTGTCTGCGTGTTGGGTGCTGCGTTTGCTCACTTTGGACCAAAAACGCATTTGAATGAACATTTCCAAGGCTCTGCTGGAGCAGTTTAAACAAAACGAGTCAGATTTTTTGCATAGATTCATAACTGTAGATGAAATGTGGGTCCACCACTACACTCCTGAGACGAAACAACAGTCAAAACAGTAGACTACAAAGGTTGAACCTTTTTGATTACCAAACAACAACTGAGTGTCCAAAATGGCTGAAATTTTGGTGAGTACCTTTCAACATCTGCGTTCCATCTTCATCAGTGTTCTTCATCCATCTTTATCCATTCATCTTCTTCAATGCTGCCATCTTCATGTTGAGGCTCAAAACGTTTCAGACAACCCTAGTTTAAGTAAAATTCTGCTCAACCAGTGAAAAATCTCTGAAAAAGGCGAAGACAGTTCCATCGGCCAGGAAGGTGATGGCGACTATTTTTTGAGTTAGCAACAGAATTATGTTTATAGATTATCTTCAGTAAGGTAAAACAATAATGGGACAGTATTACGTATTATTACTTAACAAGCTGAAGGCATAAATCGCAAAAAAACTACCACATTTGAAGAAGAAGAAAGTGCTTTTCCATTAGGACAATGCGCTTGGTCACACTTTGATGGTCATGATGGCTAAAATTTATGAATGCACTTTGAATTGGTTGGCTACTTTTTCTTGTTTCCCAACCTTAAAGTTTCACTTGGAGGAAAGAGATTTTCATTGGACAAGGAGGTTATCGCATATGTAAACACCTATTATGCGGAGAAAGATGTCAGCTACTATTTGGAAGGGTTTAAATAGGTTAGAGCATTGCTGGGAAAAGTGTATCAACTTGAAAGGAGACTGTTGAAAAATAAAAATATATTTGACAGAAAAAATGCGTCTTTCTACATTAGGCTCAAAACATTTCACACAACCCTCATATACCAGGTGTTCATTAAGTATGGTGCCAACTTTGGGAAATGGTTCAACATATTAGAATACACAGAAAAGTTTATACACATAAACAAATATCCTATCTTGCTTTGGTTTAATTCACCATTTCTTTAGTAAAGATCATTTTTCAAAAATGAATTCAGATATTTCACTAAATTTGGCATAGTAAACATATTATTTAGAAAAAATAAATTGGAAATTTTCCTTTGTCAGATTTCAGAATGTTAGAATTAAAATATTTTAATCCATAATTGTATGTTTTTTAGATTTTAGTTTACTGTCAAAACTATTAACCATTTTTTTGTGAACAAAATGAGGAATCATTCATAGAAATATATTTTTAAATAGATACTACCTGATAGTATCTTCCTTTCATGCACAATGTTTCTGGCTTCTAATTCCGTGAGGTTTAGTTTAATTCATTCAGTTATATTATAAAATTCATTATATCTTATCTTGCAACTTTAATTGATTATGTAAGCCTAAAGAGTTGTAAGCATAAATAAATATAATGTTACATGTACAGTAAATTTTTTATATGTGCAAGGGTCATTCGGAAAGTTCTCAACTTGACAGAAAAGACAAAATTTTTCAGAAAATCTTTTTGACAGTGTATTCACTTTGCAATTCAGTATACTTAAACCAACAACTTAAAACTTTTCAATCTCCTTAGTGTAATGTGATTTGCCCTTCTAAATAAGTTTTTATGTCAGCTTTGATGTCATCATTTGAAGTAAATCTCTTCTACCGCACCATGAGAATCCCAAAAAAAAAGCTAAGTAAGACTTTTCCTGCCGATGGAACAATGTTTGCTTTTTTTTTATGCACTTTCATCTGCTCTCATCCATTGTTTGGTTGGTCTGTGGCATGTAATAGTGAATTCATGTTTCATCTGCTGTTATAAAATGTTGAAACAGCAGATTTGTGTTTAAGTAAATGTTAACAGCTTTGAGAAGTATTCAATGGAATGCATTTTTGGTCGACATTTATTGCAGCACTCATAGATTGGAAGGGGTTTTCATACCCAAAACACCATGCAAAATGTAATGGACATGGTCTATGATGTTTGTAATGTCAGGAAGCTGACATACCTGCAGTCGGCAATAGTTTATTATGACATTTTGGTTTTTTTTACAGTTTCATTGTATATAGTAGTTTTTGAGTATTCATTATCTTGAATAGATTACAACAATTTGGTTTAAATTCAGAACCACTCTTTTTTACAATCAAAAATGAAGGGAAAGAATCCTTTAAAATGGAATCTAACTCTTTGTATGGCCGTCTGGGTTAAACCTTTTAAAACAAAGTATTTATAACAGCTTAAACTTGAATTTTATAAAAATAAAATTTAAATTTAAATTATTATATTAATTAAATTATAACTTATTATTATTTATTTATTATTATTTTATTTTTTATAAATTATTACTATTTAATTTTATAAAAAAAAATAAAATTTTTGATATTTCAGAAGTTGTCAACACGTTTTTGCTTTATGCTCAGTTGCCACAAACAAGCAACTAAACGCACACATCTAAAACTTTACAAACACCATCTAAAGGATTATATTTGACAAATATCATACTCATTTGGTCATACCTGCACCATCTATATGACAGGCCGAGGACTTTCCAAACGACCTGTATTCTGAGTAAAAGGAGGTTTTAAATCAAGTTAATTAAGAAATCCTTATGGTGTACTTATTTTATTGTGTTAAACAAAATTAAGGAATTACTATTTTTACAATTTTTTGTAACAAATATGTTTCCATCACTATATTAAAAGGTAGCAGTTTAATTCAGATATTGAGATAATTTACAAAAGTGATAATGTTTTACCTGTGTTTTTTTACAGATAGATAAAAGAGTTATCCAAAAGAGCAGTTATGAATATGCCATGGAATTAACAGCTTATGAAGAGACTTGGAAAAACCAGAGGAAAAGAAGAAGAGCTGAAGAAAGGGAAATGAAGGAAGTGAAAAGATTGAAAACGGAAGAAACAAATGAAAATCATAATAATTGTAAAAATAATGATATTCCTCAGACAGAAGTAAATATGTATTGTGATATCCAGCCTGAGATCCATAAAACAGCTGATATAAACAACAGAGCTCCGCATAAAAGTACAACCAATGAGCCGAATCCATCAGATGTGAATAAAAATAACATTTGTCCATCAACTGTTAAAGATATTACCACAGTAGTTGTTATTAATGAAGAAAAGAATAAAGTTCTGTCTGCAATTATAATTTTAAAAGTATCAGATAATAAAAAAGATGTAGTAATTCAGATGAGTTCAATAGGAGGTACTGGGGGATGGCAGTCTGTGCATCAGCTTATATGTTATTTAAAAAGTAATTGGGATAGACAATTAAAACCTAACATAGGATGAAATTTTGTTTATTTTATTTACTTGCTTACTTTTTTGTTTACTTGACTCCTGTTTGTTTGTCTTTCCTGATTTCGTTGTATTCTTTTCTAATTTTTATTCTCAGCACATTTATCATATCTTATATTTTCAATTAATGATTTTGTTTCCAGTAATTCCTTGCTGTTTGTAGGTATATGTTTAAGCCACAAATAATGGAGAAAAGAATATACTAAACTATAGAGAAAAGAACTTACAAAATAATGAATCATAAACATTATTGAAAAAATAAATTTTTGTTATATAACAATAGATTTTTTTTTGTTTTAAAATAATAAATATTAATGTATTTTCTAATAATAATTATTTTATAATTTATCCAAAATAATATAAATTTGTTTAAATTTACTTTGATTTTGCTATCAATAATGTTTTTTTTTGTTTGGTCCTATCAGTGTAGTGGTTGTAGGCAACCTGATGTGAGTTACAAGTCATTCCTGAAACATCATAGTCATTCTCAAAAATAAAAAGCATCCCATGCCAGGCTTATTAGTGAAATTGAGAACTAAAGTAATTTCTTGCTGCCTTCATCACCGAGCTGAATGTAATATTTTATATGAGTATGCTAAGTTCATCTAAAGCTGGGTTAGATTTTTAGGACTGTGGTTTGACCAACCACTTAAGTGGGTAATGCATTTAAAAAAGCTGAAGGTAAAATGTCTAAAAATGCTAGATATGCTGAGAGTTTTATCTACTACTTATTGGGGAGCTGATGTGCTTCTACCAAGCTCTGGTCCATTTCCACTTAGACTATGAGGTGCAAGGCTTATTTGTCCTCTCAGTCCACCACTCTTAGAATGCTCGATGTAGTCCATCATTCATTCATTCATCTGTCTGGCTACAGATGTGTTTTTTCAAGCCCTGTGTTAAGTCTACTGGTAGACAGTGGTGAGCCATCTCTTTGGAAAAGACAAAACCAAATAATCTGCCCTTATGTAGATCGTATTAATGCGCAACCAAATCATCTAACCTTTGATACATCAAAATTGATATCAGGAACAGCAAGACAAACTGCTTTGCTAGTCATCATATCTCAGCGCCTATTCTTAGCTCCAAATATACAATTACCTTCAGTTCTTGTTGTTGCTCCATTTTATTACCACCCTTTGTGGCCTCTAACAAGTGGCCACAAAAAGACTAAAGCAGTAGTTAACAAACTACTGCTTTAGTCTTTTTCAGTATCATAAGAACACAAATCTGGTTATATTATGAAATCACATCAAATTTCTAAAAAAAAAAACTGCACATACAGTTCTGGGACCATTTTATTCGATTTTTCAGGTCAAAAATCATAAGAAATCATTAATTCTACCCCTTAATTAACGTCACAACAATTTCAGTACAACCTCATTTCACCAGAGTACCAGAAATCCGAGAGATATTTCAATACCTCTTTGTCAATGTTATTTGATGTGCCATGCAACTAAGAAAAAAGGTAGAATTCAAAAATATATTAGCATTTTTATAGCAATAATTTTAAGTTACAGGTCATAAAATTTTTTTAATATACTTCTTATATTAGGGACTGTATTCTGTTTAACATCTGTTTTTCTATTTTTCTGGCTGTAGGACAATTTAGGTTTGTGCAGTTGGCAAAACATTTTGGCTCGATTAATATCAGATTTCTTACCTTCCCACTTAATTTGTACTGTAAAGTATAAACAAAATAAACTTACATGGTTTTTTATTCATTAAGTCATTTATTCAGTCTGTAGAAATTGAAACGGTAATTGTATTTGTGAAAGTTTATTAATTTTATGTGCTAACAGTTCTATTTCTTTTGTACTTCAAGAGTAATGTTTCTAAACTGAGTTCTAAGAAACAGTAGTGTAGGCATACTTACTATCTTGTGTTACTTTAGAACTACTGCATATTGCTCTTAGTACCCTAAGTTTATTTGTATAATACTTCTAATTTAATTAGATTTGTAAATTTTGGGTTTGTTATGGTTGAAAAACTAATAACTTTATTCAAATAGTGTTAGATGAGCCTTTCCTCTCAGATTGATGAACCATCATGTTGGGTTAGCAACAATGAGAGTTTTCGGAGACAATTCTGACTATGAGCCTTCATGGCAACCTGACGATAATGATAGTGGAAATAGTTCTGATGAAAATGAAGACGAAAGTGTAAATTTAGGTAATGGTGAAATTGTTGACGATAGTTCCACCTCTGACAGTTCAGATCCAAGCAATACTTGGGGCCCAGTTAATGATGACGAAATGAACAGATTTGATTATAATCCAAATGATGAACCCCTTGGCATTAACCTGGGGATCTTATTGAAATTTTGGGTGTCTGTATTCCACATGAGTTTTGGAAATTACTTTTAACTGATGAAATATTACGTCAGATCATTGTAGAAAAATCTGTATGTGCAACAACAGATGTTATCTAGAGCTGTAATACTACCAAATGCAAGAATCTATAAATGAGTGCATATTAATAGGGATAAGATAACTGTTTCTAGGAGTAGTTGTATTCATGGGACTGAACCCCCTATCCACAATGGGACATTAGTGGAGAAATGATAAGACTGTTTTGTACACCATTTCCCCATATAATGAGTCAAAATTGTTTTGAATTAATTATGTGTATGTTGCTCTGTGCCAATAGTATAGATTCACGTCCCGTTGATAACTCTACAATATTAGGTCTATAGTTGATACAGTAGTTTTTAATGTTGGAATGGCCTTAAAGCTTGAGGAATGTATGTGCATAGATGAGAATGTTATCCCTCTTTTGGAGTACATTTATTTCAGGTAATATTTTAAAAATGAACACCGCAGACATGACATAAAAGTATTTAAGCTCTGTGCTAAAGATTGCTTCACTTTAGTATACAAAATATATTAAGGTTAAGAGAAAAGAAATAATAACACTAATGGACTAGTTTCTGGAAACAAGTGTTAGAACTTGTTGAGCTTTACACTAATTATGGGAAAAGACTGTACATGTACATCTAGTATACCAGTATTTATTTAGCTGAAAGCCTACTAAATAGGGAAACACATTTAGTTGGTACACTTAACAAAAAAAGAAAATTGAATCTATCCAATGTTGTTAGTAACAAATGTGGGGAAGTGGTTGCTCATAAAAATAAAAATTGTGTCATTACTTTAAAGTGGAAAGATAAAAGAGAAGTTTTAGTGCTTTCAACAAAGCATAACTATTATCATTAATGCATTAACCTTTTATAAAACGATAACTGGAAAGAAAATAATTATTACATAGTTCAAGGAACAGCTAGTTGAAAAAATATTTTATAAAAATGAAATGCAAATGTAAACTATTGTTCTCAAAAGACCATACAGTAATTAAAACTCCAAAACTGGCTTGGCGTAAATTTATGCTACAAAAAAATTAACTGCTCACAATAGGCAATATGCACAACGAACAAAGTACAGTGGCTGTGAAGTTAACATTTGTGTTCAGTGCTTTTTGGAAAAACATATTTCCTAAGTAAAAAAGTCAACAATATCCTTTACAATTTAAAGTTTTTTTAGTGTTAATTGATTTTTTTTTTAGTGTAATAGTTTGGCTTAAATATTGATTAAATAAGTGACAATTATTTAATAGTGAAGTTGCTAACAGTTAATTATGTACATAATGAATAATAATCAAATTCCTGTGTACATAAAAAATGCAGTAAGTTATTTTAAGTATGAATACTTTCCTATAATGTACTTTTAAAAACTTGTTTATCACTTCTTTTAGTACACTCTTTTCATAATAAAATATTTTGTAATACATACATGTCACAACCTATGATGTAATCTCCATCACTATGAGAAATGAATTTATCTCTCATTTTTTTCTGGATAAAATTCATTTGATAAGTACAAATTTCATACTGTAGATTATATGTAACATAGAAATATATTAATTGGGGAATTTAAACAAAAAAATATATAGGTAGAAAAAATGACGGTCAGGCTAAAATTCACCTTAGCAGTTTAGTTTAGCATAGTGAGAAAGAAATATATCTCTCATGGCAGTGAACCTGTTAAACTTAAGGTTTCCAGGCAGATGGGTTGGTCGAGGTGGACCAATTAATTGGCCTCCTAGGTCCCCCGATTTAATACCCTTGGACTTTTACTTTTGGGGTTATTTAAAGGAACTTGTTTATGCAGAAAAGTTAATTCCAAAGAAGAATTATTATTGAACCGAATTTTAATTGCTTTTGAACATCTTAAGAATGACAATTATACTATTAAAAAATATTCCTTTGATGTTATTCATCACACTAGATTTTCTATAAACTATCAAGGAGATCATTTTGAACAGTATGAAAATTAAATTTTAAAAAATAAAACAAAATTAAATACAACAATTTTTTTTGCAAGTCTGATTTATTTTTTGTTCTGTTTCTTCTTCAGTGAAATATGATTTTTTAATATTTATTGGATTTTTATCGGACTTATTTACATCACTGTTTTTAGAGTTAAATTCTCTACAAGTTTTGTTAATATATTTTATGTTTTTTATTAGCCATTTAACAAAGTTATTGTATTGCAAACCAAAAAAAAGTGGTTTTCAGACAACAAATTTTTCAGTTTTACTTTGAATATCATGAAAACTTCTGGAGGTACAGTTCTGGCACCTATTTTATTTAATTTTTCAGGTCAAAAATCATAGGAAACGATTAATTTTGCCCTTCAATTAACATCCTAAAAATTTCAGGATGACCAAAATTTTTCATTAGCCAACTCACCATATATATATATATATATATATATATATATCAACGAGGAAACCGTTATACTTCACATATGTATTCCTCTCATCAAAATAATGAAAAAAGTTCACATAAACATACATCCAAAAGTGTAATAAGTAATAATAATAAGTAATAAAATACATAAAATATATTAATAAAACTTGTAGAGAATTTAACTCTAAAAACAGTGATGTAAATAGGTTCGATAAAAATCCAATAAATATTAAAAAATCATATTTCACTGAAGAAGAAACAGAACAAAAAATAAATCAAACATGCAAAAAAAATTGTTGTATTTAATTTTGTTTTATTTTTTTAAATTTAATTTTCATACTGTTCAAAATGATCTCCTTGATAGTTTATAGAAAATCTAGTGTGATGAATAACATCAAAGGAATAATATACAAAAGAATATAACTTTATATTATAACAGATTATATATGTTGTAATATTGTAATATATTGGTACAGAGGAATATTGGTCTTATAATTATTGACATCAGAAAAATCAATATATATATATATATATATATATATATATATATATACACGCCTTATATGTAGCTGTGTGTGGCTACATATAAAGGAACCAAAAACCACAACAAAAAACCACCTACTGGGATTTTGACCTTGTTATTTTACACTCCAAAGAGTCCATTAGTATTTTTTTTTTAATGTTTGACGTACAGTAACTTTGTTAAATGTGTAATAACACATAAAACTTTAAAGCAAAACTTGTATCTAAATATGAGACAATTACTGTGTTACAATTTTGTGCAAATTTTCTGAGTGATTTAGGGAAATTTGTGAATTTTTAACATTTAACTTAGAAAAAACTTTACAAAAAAATGTAACAGTTAGTTAGTACATAAACTTTCAACAACAAAATTTGCCAAACATTTTCTTCCATCTCTAAAAATTGCTGATAAATTTTATTTCTTTTTTAAAATATCTCAGCCATAAGTAACAATATGTTTAAAATAATGACATGGGATACTCTTGTACTATTGCCTATCATGTATGTTTGTTTTCGATCTTCAAGTGAATAAAAATAATTTGCACATGTTTTAACATGATTTTTTTTCCTAAAGTGTATGTTGTAATCTGTTCAACTAGTGAACAATAATCATCTCCATGGCCCAGTGAGATGACGATGATATGTATGACATGCAAATGAGGTGACCATTCCTGAGATGAGTGGTTAATTGAACCCTAACCACCCCAAAGTATACCAGTATCCACCATCTAGTATTCAAATCTGTATTAAAATAATTAACGTTTACTGGAATTTGTGACAAATTTATGCACTATTTTTTAATTTGATTTTATAAACTCAAAATTTTGATTTAAAATAAATCAAAATTTGTTGAAAGAAATTTAATTTGTTTCCTTTAAATTCCAGTTTAAATGAAAACAGCTTAAGAGCAAATCTGGAAATTATTCAAGAAACCAGTTTTCAAAATACAGCTTCACTTTATTTTTATTTATTATAGAAGCTGTGTCTTCTATAATAATCCATTGCCAGGTTCATTAATTTAGTTTTTGTAGTAAATCATGAAGTAGTTATATAAAAGAAAATTTGATTAATGAAATAAAAGAAAAGTTTTTTCTATTTGGTAGTAAGAGTACTACTGGAATTTGTAAATCTGCCACAAAAAATAAATTACTTAAATGTATTTTTAAAAATCAAATACAGTGTCCTTCATTTTAAGATGTTCATAAAAAATTTGTCCACAATTTAATTAACATTGTTTATCGTACCTTAACTGTCGTGAGGACGTTAAAAAAACATTTTCTTTCATGAAGTAGTAAAATTACTTATGATATTTTTTTAATACTTGGAATAGTACGATTAATTTGAAACCATAAGCTTGTACTTATTGATTTGAAACAAAGTCGAAAATATTTTACTGTTTTATAAATTGTAAATCTCAGTATATGAATATATTTATGTTCAGCTTTTTCAAAATATGGATTTTCAAAACTAGAAGAATTAATTCAGTATACTTAATTTTAACATGTACACAAAGATGCTGTTTTGATTGAAGTGCTGAGATACAGTTTCATAAATATTAAATTAATACAATATTTGAATACTGTATAACACATTATTTTACAGTTTTCACTAGTATTTAATTTTTCTGATTTTACTAGGTGATAGATTAATTTTACACCTTTGGAATCTGAAAGTAAAATGAATAGAATTATTTTAACTTATCAATTAATTCTGTTTTTTAACTGTTAAAATTATTTGACATTTACTGAACAAATGTCAGAGAAATTTTGTTAAATCATTTCAGTTTTTTGGATTCAGTCGACATAATTGGGAAAAAATAAATTAGTAAAATAAAACATCAAATTTTATAAGATATTTTTTATTAACTTCTCACCTCTTTCAGGTTTCTTGTCATGGTATTAGAACACCATTTAGTACATATAAAAATGAGCCTTATGATGTTGAAGATCTCTTTAAGTCAAGTGTTATGGGTCAGCTAACAAATATAAGTAAATTATACAATAAATGACAACATGGATATCATCATCTAGTGTTCTACCTGGCAACAGACACATTATGCCTTCGCTATCTTGCATCCATCCCTGTCCTAAACTTTCTCCTTAATCTCCTTGTAAGTTCCAGTTTTCACTTCATCTATTAACTTTATCCTTCTTCTGACTCACTTTTCTACTTCTACTGGCCCTTCAAACGTAGTTGTCAAGATCCCATTCCTTTTAACTACATGTCCTAACAGTTTCCTTTTCTTTTGTGCAATTACTTGATAGATGTTCTTTCTTCTTTTACCTTGTTTACTACTTCCTCCATTCTTCTCCATGCCATATTTAAATGCAGTGGGAAGGGGGGGGAGGATCTGAATAGTAATTATCCTATATTAAAGAATCCCTCCGACTGCATTTAAAAATTTTCTTATGAATGTAAGACCTGGTGAGAACTTAATCATTAGACAACCTTAAAAGCCTGCTATTTCAACAACGTAAAAAATATATTTAAACAAATTAAAACTGTGAAAGTTTATCGGTCACCCATTATTTAATTTAATTGAATACTGCATAATGATGTTTAGTCCTTTATTTCCATACCTTGTTTTCTTTTTTTTTAGGTTCAATTTATTTATCTTTTTTATTACTTTTTGGCGGTGTGTTTTTTAATTTTTATAATTGTTTTTATTATTTTATACTTTTTAAGTGATCATCGAGCAAAATTCACGATTTGAAAACTTACGGTTATAAAGTATTTAATATCACCAGTTGTTAATTGGAGCAGAATGGACCAATGGAATTGGTGGTGCACCAGGTGGCTGCACGTGGCTCCCTGCAAAACTCTCTCCTAGAAGCAGTCCATTATTAATTAATTTACAGATTATTTAATTTAATTTCTAAGTGTAGATTTTTTTTATATTAGTATTTTTATTTATTAAATAATTTTATTTATTTAATTAATCTTATTAATAAAAGAAAGGGATTATTCGTTAATGTTTAGCAATAAAGAAAATGCTTACATGATCGAACATAATGGCTGTCAAAAAATCATATGATTTTATTTTCTTAAATGTTTATAAACAGTAAGTAAGAAGAAGCAATACCAACAAATAAGAGCAAAAAGAAAGAATATACTTACATGATTGAACATACTGCCCGTCAAAAATAAGATTTCTTAAAAAATGTTTAGAAAGTTTAAATAACAACACTAATAATAATAATTATAAAATGAATAAATCTTACTACCATAATTCATGCTTTCAATATCATAGCAGATCTTAAAACACAACTATTTTCGATATAAATAAATCTATACTGAAAATACTATCGATTATTGATTTAGAATCATATGAATGATTTTTTGTGGGCTTTTTTTTACAATTAAACATACATAATACATATTTGTATAGCTTATGACACTCCTTGTAATGTAAGGATTCCAATGTGGGGTCATTTATCTAAATCAGTTCAGCCATTGAGCTGCTACGGTGGAAAAAAGCATTCATACATACACCCTAAAAACATTATTACACTCTCTTTTGCAAAGTTGTGTAAAAATTGCTGATATTGTATAAATTTATTTTATTTATTATTTATTGTATTAGTTTTGTTTATTGATACTTAAGTTCTAATCTGAATAAAGTATTTATTCAGATTAGAAGAACTTAATTTCACAATATGTACAGTATATATGTATTTTTTTTTTGAAAATTCAAAAATTCATTTACATACTGTATTAATAAAATTTAATATTATGTATTTATATTTATATATCAAGTCAGGGACAGTAGGAGCTAGACCATGCATAATGAAAAAGAACTACTCTAGCACCTACTGGAAGCTAAGAAGAAATTGTGGTAAAATCTTATCAGAGAAGCATTTTAAATTTCAAAGTTAATAAACAAAAGAGGAGTGATGGTAGTTCATGTAAAAACATAAAAATAACAATTATATTAAATAATAGTGATCCATCTATATGAAGATAACAAAAAATCATTGCAGAATATATTAAAATGTTGAAGGTGTTAAAATTACCAAATACCTGAATATCAGTACATATTTAAGTACAAGCAAGTGAGTCTGAATGAGTTATCTTTTTCTTTGTTAACATATATATATATATGTTTATAATAAATACAAGCTATGTCCAAGATGAACAAAAAATAAATGAAGATTGCTACTATGCTGACCTCTATGGTGGAATGATAGTATATCCACATTTCATTCAGAAAGTTCCAGGTTCAAATTCTGGTCAAGCATGACATTTTTCACACACTTTAAAAATTTTACATCAATTACCCAAAAAAATCTCTTTAAGCTTATGTGGTGAATTAATGAAGTAGGTAATCTACAAAACCTTTCATGCTGTGGAATATGGATATAAATAATCTCACCTTTTCCCAAAAAGAAAAACTATTAAGTCATCAATTTTAATCTGCTTTTCTTTGCTTCATATAATTATTTATTGCCATAAAAATAGACAGAAGCTTGTATTATTGAAAGTTATGCAGTATCATATCCTGTACATGTTGGTTTTTGTAAACATAGGACTGAAAGAACTCTTTCAGTTCAGTGTTTTACTAATTTTGTATATGTTTAAGCCTAAAACATTCTTAATCATTAAGATCTATTGTATAATTTTATCCTACCTATTTTGAAAGATTTCAGTTTTATGTTACACTATCCAATGTTTAATATTCTAATTCATTCTTTATGTCGATAGATAGGAAAATGCAGTTATATAACATTGGACAATTATATAAAGAGGAGTACAAAACATTTATACCAGAATATTCTCCAAAGGCTGTTAGTGAAATTAGGCTGTGATTATGGCAGTACACTTACGAGCATTGTGCATATTTGTTAGCTGGAATGTTTCCACCAAAAGGTGATAAAATTTAAAACAATAAGGTGATCTGGCAGTCAATACCAATTCATACAGTACCAACAGATCAAGATAAGATAGTATTCATAGTTATTCATTATTACAAAGAAAACGTTTGGTACGTTGCATGTTGTTGAAAGTAATTTGTTTTTTCCTCAATGTTCACTGTTATATTTTCAAGGCAATCATGTTATAATATTGTAAAAATAAGTTAATGTAAACTAGAAATATTCATACATTTGAATCATTCAAACTTTAAGGACAGAATTAAGAAGTTTATCAGCAAAAATTGTTAGGTGTCATATGAAATGATAAACTATAAGTTAGATCTTTCATTGGTATTTCCAAATAAGCAGTTGAAAAACTTAATAAACATAGATCTTGATCTAGTTTCCATTTTATTGGGTAAACGCATTAAATAAATAAATGATGTTGCTACTGTTTGATTTGGTAATATGTAAAAGTATGTATCACTTTCAGTGATATCATAGTTATTTTTTGACTACTGTACAAGCCTCTCTTTTGATTTTTGAATGCTTCACTTCTCTATGTGATAGTGTCTGTGAAATAATGCAATGAGTTTCAGTTTTGTTTCAGTTGCATGGTGTGAGGCATCAGTATCAATGTAAATGCAGTGTAGAGTCGACTGTAGAGTCTAAGGGAAAACCCAGGCGGGTTAGAAATGAAGAGGTTGTTGGGAGGGGAGTGGAGGATGTTTCCATCTTCTCCTCTTTGGATCTTCCATCGTCTCTATGGGTGCACTAACAGTAGTCTGCAATCATGTTCACATTCTACCTTCCCTGATATCTGGGTTCCAGTTCCTTTATTATCTTAGTGAAATCTTTCACCCTGTTCTTCACTTACAGCACAAGATTTTTGGAGAAGTAATCAGTTTGAGAATGCTTTAAGCTCATTGAACAACCCAAGTCTTGGAAATTCTTTAGCACGTTTTCCACGATACACTTAAAATTTACAGTATATGTATTTAAAACACTCTCCTTCTTTAAATAGAGCCTTTACAAATTATTTCATCAATCCCAGTTTGATGTGAAGAGGAGGTTAGAGGACTTTCCGTGGATCAACCAAACTTTTCCGTATTACATTTTTGCTCCCAGATTCTAATAATACTCTACGTGACCATTCTTTTCTGGTGCAATGTTCTTTCTTGTCTAGGCTGTTCCATTCACACAAGAAGCATGGTTATTTGGTGTATCCTTCCTGCTATCCAAGAAGCATACTTTTAGGTCACCACATATTATCCATTCATAATGTGAATATCTCAGTTTAGACAGAACTAATTCTAAATTCTCATAGCATTCTTTCAAATACAGGGAGTGCCCTACTGGCACTTAAGCATATTCATTGCCATTATGAAGAATAGTAGCTTTGAGGCTTCTTTTGGACGAGTTGATAATCAGCCTCCATTCATTCACATCATACTTTATGTTCAACTGCTCCATTACACCAGGAACATTGTTACAATAAATTAATCTTCCATCTTCAGAAAAGTATGGAGTAAAGAAGTCTCTGTTTCTGCACCATAAGAAAGACGTGCCAGGGACCAGTTAGTTTTTTATTTAATTTAGATCCTAAAGGTTCTGCTGAATTTTTAGGAAGACTTAAACCTCTGACCAAGTCACTCAGTTCATGCTGTGAAAAAAGTTGTTCAGAACTACCAGAAATAAAATCAACATCATCATTATCACCGTCCATAATCCTGCAACTCATCATCCTGTTTTAGAGTTGTTCAGTATATCTTCTAGTTTTTCTGGAATTGAAGGTACAGGTACACCAAGGCTGTGAGGTACAGGATGTATTGTCTAATAATAATTTGTGTAGACAATTTCTTTCTTATTTTTTAGATTGAACCCTTGTACATTACAAGAACAAAGGTAGCAATCATCACTGTGATTTTGTGATTCTCTTCAGTTCACTGGTTCTCCAAACCAAAAATACTTTTTCTTACCTTTTGTCCATTTGTGTAGCTCTTTCACACAAGTAAAACAAACTGTATGAGGAGTTTTATCGTGGTCAAAAAAGTTTTACCCCAAAATAGGTGTAGTACACTTTTTTAACAGTCTGTAATACTTGTTTGCTGTTTCTTCACCACAAACTCCACACACATTTAACAGAAGGTACAGGTGAATTAACACAACCCCCTTAAAGCCATTTTGAAATATAAACACAAGGACAGCACAAATAAAATAACTTCAAAAAATGAAAGAAAATTAAAACACTATAGAATTTCTAGAAAATTATTTAACATTAGCAAAACCTTTCAACACAATGTTCTAATTGCAACAGATTTATTTTTACTTCAGTAGAGTGAAGGGGCATAAGAATGAGTGAGTCATCACCTTAGCTAATAGCTTGACAAAATTGACTCGTGAAGTCACTCTAATTAATCATTTTATTAGTCAATCATCTTACTGTATCAAACTGAAATTATGAACACTACTTGTATTCATTCCATATAGCCAAACTAATAGTAAAGTATCAAAAAAAAATTAATACAAGCCTAATTTTTTATTCAACTTTTTATAAATAAAATATATTGATTATTAATTTTGAGAATATTAAAAACATTGATTTAGTGAAAAAATGCTATGCAATGAAATTTTTTGACTATTTTTTCCTGAAACCAGCACAAAAATCTATAAGAATCAGCTATTAGTTCTCAAACAACTTTTCCATTGTTAACCTGTGTTATTAATGTAACACGACCTTAGCTGTATTAATCAACGCATCTTAAAAAAGTATGTATATCTTGTGAAATGCTTAATAATTAACCTTTTCTCATTTTATACTTTTAATATTGGTATGGACACCTAATATTAGCTGCTTTTCAACCAACGATATTTCAGTTTCCGGCCTGTTCAAAGTAATAGGTATTTCATTCATGAATGGTTGCTACTAAAAGTTAAGATAGAGAAAGAAAACCTGAATAACAAAATGTAAATAATAGATAATCAGTTTTATTAAGATTTTGCTAGAATGAACATAGACAAAAACAAATATCTTCAATTCAAAAAGGTATATTTAACTTTCTTCCAAAACTGAAATAAAATAAAATAAAAGACAACTTTAAAGTAGTCTGCACTTAAAGAATAAAAAAATAAATAAATTCTTTAAATTTTGAAGTTTAGAAGTAGATTCCTAACTAGAATCGATTAACTACAAACAAGTTACTGATATTTTGGTTCTAATTTCAAAAATTTAGTTTTATGGAAAATTGGAAAATTATTATTTTTTAATATTTAGAACAGATTTTTTTTGAAGTCAGTTTTATTTTAGAAAAGAAAATGCTTATAGTATTTAAAATTTGTATTATTTATTTAAAATTTAGTTAATATCTACTACCAGAACTTATTAAAATAAATTCAACATCATATTCGAAGGTAGGCAGCCGAGGGAAAGAACTGACTGCAAAAAAAATCTTGAAATCTGAACAAAATATCAAAATCATCAATTTTAAATAACATCAAAAAGCAGTCTTGACTCCGTGTTTCTATTAAATAGGAACGAAGATAAAATGTGTACTGTAATATGTTATAAGTTTAGTTTTATCTTTCGGCACGTAAGTTGGCACAAAAATCTACTGGGATTCAGCAAACATTTGGCACGATATTAGGCCGACTGAAAACATTGCCAGTTTAATACAGATGATATTTATAACTAAAAATACATATGATGCTATTTAATTAAAACTAGTTTAGTGATATTATTATTTTAAAATAATTTAAATGGTTATTTTTTCTACTCGCTTTATTGCTGTAGCTCGCAAATTCCGAAGTCGCTGTCGTCGGTTGATTCTAAAGAGCTCGTGTCAGATTCTGAATTCACATTTATCACAAAATTGTTGATGTGCACTTCATATAAATGTTCGTCTTCAATGTATTTTGTTTCAATGTTGACAACATGCTCGCAGACATTGCTCCACTCAGCTTCAGTCACTTATGAAATTCCTCTTCAGCTAACTTAAGAACGTCCGACATTTTAAAAGTTGTATTTCTTTTAGCTACTTGTCCTTTCACTTGACTCCAAATCATTTTAATGGCGTTTAAGTCAGGGTGATAAAGTGGCAACCGTGTAGAACTGTGTGAACCAACATTTTCGAAAATGTCATCTATTAGAAATTTTTTTTTATTCTCTTTGTGTAATTTTATAATATCATATAATTCAGCCTTCGTTACAGCAGGAGAACAGTTAATTCGTTGTTCGACTAACCATTTTATCATATCGCTTTTTAAAGAGTTAAAATTTGGCTGCTTTTGTAACAGAACGTTGTGATACGATGCGTTATCTAGTACAATGACCGACCGAGGTGGCAAGTTGGGAATACACTTCATGGTTACTCCAGTAACCATTTCTTGTTTTTTTCGGAATCCATCGATTTGTGATAATTTCCTTTCTTACTTGACTCTTACTAAAACAAAACATTGTTAATGAATCCTGTATTACAGCCGACATGAACAATTATTAATAATGAGCCCTTGGATATTGGTGTTTTCAGTCCCTCATGAAGGTTTGTTGTGTCTACCCACGATTTTGGTGTCGCATGACTATTGTGAATGTAGGTTTCGTCTGTGTATACAATCAGTCTTCCTTCTTCGCGAAACAGGAAGATTTGTCGTAGAAATTTCATTCTTTGCATTTTAATGTCATGTCGTATATCAGTATTTTGCGGTTGTCTTCTGTTTTCCATCCAAATCCCATTTTACCTAATATTCTCCCTAAAGATCTTTCCTTCCCTTTGAAATTAATTTCACTTTCGCGGGCTTTTTGCATAATTCTCTTCACAGTAGAAACGCATTTTTCGGTTACATAAAATTTATTTATTAAACGCCTCAAAGCATCCGTGTCAAACGAATCTAAATTGCACATAGTACTGGGTTGATTTACACGTCTTATCGGCGAAACGAAAACGGGTGGCTTCTCAGCTTCATTTGATTTCCCTTCTGCTATAATTCTTCGGACTGTTCGTTTTGATACTTTTGTCGCTTGAACAACCGTACTCAGCACTTCAGTTTTCCTCACTATTCCGGTTCCGGCATTGTTTTGTAAAAGGAAATTATAAACATTGAATACAATTTCCCTCTACTGACTAAGAACTGCTGTACCTTTTCCTCCTATCGTGGGCATTTTAAAAGAAAATAACAGAATTGAAATATTAAAAATTTACATTACTGAATTTGTGTCAAAGCCTTAATTGAGGCTTTGACCCAAACAATACAACAACACAACAAATAGTAAAAGTAAATCACTAACAGCTATTCATTTCATTAAGTAATATACACTGCAATAAATGTTTCTATAATAACCACTTTTAGAACATAATTACAAGCGATGTGACATATGATTCTTCACAACGTAATGATTAGAATAGATCAAAGATAAGTAAATGAAATTATTAGAACTGCGTGTTGTGTTTACAATTTATAAATAGCACATAGTCATGTACGATTTTACTGTAGTTGCTATGTAACAGGAACTAGCCTAGATCACAACATCAATATATAATTTAGAATAAAACTCAACAATTACATACGCTACAGCAAGTTTATGAAAATGTTTTTTTTTAGTTTTTTTATATATTACCATACCTCAAAAGACATATAGAAAATGACAGTGTTTTTAGTTTGCTTGTAATAGATGCTAGTACATAGGCTTTCAGTCCTTGCGCCAACATAAGTGCCGGCGAGTGTAAACGGTTGAAGATAGAGATCTGAGATTTAAGAAGTAACTTAATAAAAAGTGGTTGGTGGTGGTGATAATAATGACATTAAATGTATAATATACACAAAATAGTAGTAATTCAAATAAAAAGACAAAATTGATTTAATGGCAAATCATAAATACCAAAATACAGTCCAATTTGCTCAAAACGTAACAATGGCTGATAGAAACTTCGTACTATCCACTCTCTGCTAATATTATTACTTTTATTATTTACAAAAAACTACCCTACACTTTATGAATGAGTAGAAATACCGTCACTTTCACTCCTAATTGGAAATAACTTACTGACGGACTTAATGTTTTTCAACTACTGTGACGTACTCTTCATTCGTTCTTACCAAACACTTATTGTTATCGCTTATACCGCACCCTGCACCGAACTCAGATTTGCGAAACTATTGACTCGGTCCGCTGGTCCTCGGTAGTATTTTTGTTTTAAGAGTTGGAGGAACCCCATTTACGGGCGCCTTGGCAGTGTCTGACTCACTAACAGGTTAAGCTAACTCGTTAACTAAATCTCTACTCCTGGCTGAGCACCCCTCCTGGAAACCGCTGATGTGGCATTACTTCAGGAGGGGAATATAACGCCCACACACACAATCGGACACCGCTAACATACGTGAAAACCCATACAATAAACAACACATCCGAGGAAACAAGCGACAACCAAAAACATCACACAGACACACCTCTACCAGAAAAGAAAAAACATAGAACAAAAGCAAAGGAAACACCCGCAGCAACCACAAACAAAAATCACACTCACACTCTTCACACAAACTCATACTCACACACGCACACTCCTCCCACAAACACACACGCACCCCCAGCAATGTACACAAAATAACACTTATCATTTGTAGCCACTATCGTTGCTCCGTAGACGCAGCGAGCACACCATCGGGCTTTGGGAGAGTGCCCGCGACCTCATCACACCAAGGCGACCTCCAGATGCTTAGGAGACTCCTAGCACTCAGCTATGAGCCTGTCCTTCCCGGCACCCTCCGGCGCCTCGTTCCCCGTCAGGACTTCTCCCATGTGTGTAACTTTTCGTTTACCTTGTTTACATACAACTCCACTTTCTTCCACTAATTGGGTCCTCCTCCTCTCATCAATATACTGTGAAATGTGACCTCGACGTGAAGAAATGCTGGCCTCAAGGGCGGCCAGCATTTCTTCACGTTGTCTTACAAAGCGTGGGCAGCAAAAGTAAACATGAGAGGGTGTCCTCCTTAGCGCATTCAGGACAAGATCCGAAAAATCTCGACAGAATCTGAACAAATACGATCTATAGCCTGCATGGCCCGTCAGGAGTTGTGTTAAACTGCATCCCAACGAGCCATGGGTCCTCCCCATCAGCTCCTGATGTCTCTGATTAAGCAGTACGTCCATCGTCCCCTCGTTCCTCTGTCCCAACGCTCTTGTCAGATTTCCATCATCTCCTCTGTGATCTCAGCCGTTAATCGCCTTTTATCTGCAGGAAGCAAAGGTCCCTGTTCTCGTAGCCTTTTCCATTGCAAGATTATCAAATCTATAGGCATAAGCCCCGCCAGGGCTTCAGCCTCTTCCTTGGAGACTGTGCGATATGCGAATGGTATCCTTAACCAGCTTCTTCTATGCAATTCCTCTAATTTGCATATCCAAGTAATAAGTATTTGATATATCTAAGATAAGTATTTAGCATATCTAATCTCACTGGCCCATGTCTCGACCCCATATAGCATCGTAGAGTATGCCATCCCGGCTAGTCCTCTCCGCCTTACTTGCAACCTCTAAGGCCTGGGCTCCAAACCTCAACCTTGCATCCACTCAAAGACCAAGGTATTTTATCGCCGATCTTGAGATGATCCTTCTGTTTTCAAGTGTGAACTTCAACACCGGTCTCTTTTTCACAAAGGATATCGCCATCGCCTTTGTCTTCTGTGCGGCCAGCGTAAGCCCAGCCCCAGCCATCCAATCTTTAATAACTTTGTAGCAGTCTCGTATCTTGTCAGTGGCTTCCCGTCTAGTGACCGCTTCCACCACTAAAGTAATATCATCAGCATAGCCTATTATCATAACATCCAGCGGGAGGGTAACTCGAAAAAGCTCATTGTACGCCAAATTCCAAAGGATCAGTGCAAGGGCCGACCTTTGTGGGCAGTTGGCACACCAGCCTGCGTCTCGTTAGATACGATTGTATCATCTTGTACAGATACGAAGGAACCCGATGCTTTTCTAGAGACCTCATTATGGTGACTGAATGCATTCCGCACATCTAAGGTAACAAGGACACACATACCCGCTGGTTATGTGTGTCCTTGTTCCTCTTCTTGCGGCGTCACAAACAACAGCTACAGCATCCAGGGTGGACATCCCCTTTCGGAAGCCATACTGACCTGGAGAGAGCCCGCCCGCCTCGTCCACAGCCTCGGTTATCCTGTGCTGTGGACAGCCCCTTGGCAAGCGCATCTATCATATCCAACGGCCGTATGAGAAGGGAAGCGCCGGATCCCTCCCCGGTTTAAGTGCCAGTACCAGCCGCTGACGCTCTCGGGGAAGACCCCCTCCATAAGACAGGTATTGTAGACATCAAAGAAGACCTCTGGCTCCGCCCGGAATGCCACCTGTATCACCATATTCGGCAACAGAGCCGGGCCCGGCGTCTTCTTCGGAGGCATGCGCAATGCTGCATCCATTAATTCACCTTGTGTGAAGGGGGAGGTAGAGGCTCATCATCACCCTTTTCATCCGTGGCTAAACCTTGTCCGCAAGGGAAGAGTCAGTCTGTTATACCTCGGACTTCCCGGGCGTCCTGTGTAACGGTAATATTTAGGCTATACCTCTTGGCCTATAAAGACTGTCGGGTACTGAACCAGTACTCGACAGTCCTTTTGATAGTTCAAGGATAATAATTTTCATTGTTTGCGCCTTTACGTTTTTCTATAAGCTCTTTTTCCGATCCGATAATCCTTCTGGTCTAACAGGAGCTTTTGGGGGTCCCATTGTCTGTGTTACAAAAAATAAATTGCTAAACGGACTCGTCTTTCTAAATATAGAATCTCTTTTGGTTTCTTCTAGATTTTTCTTTCTGTATTTTTTCTTTCTTTCTTCTTTCTGGAAGAAACTCGTTGCACTGGTCCCGTTACAATATATATCTAATAATTTTATTATACTCGTATATCAAATTATTTAATCAGAAGATAAGTTTTTGCTCATTACATTTACTTCTTTTCTTAAAATAATGTATAATATGTGCTATATTACTTTTTTTAATATGAGGTGATGTAGCTTCAAATTAGAACAAGTTTTTTTATAAAATGTTATTCTAGTTTATTGTAAAAATAAAATCTTAAATAAAGAAATAAAATACATAATAAAGAAATTTAAAAAAACCCTTCAATTTTCTTTAAAAAAAAAAAAAATTCCCATTGAACACGTGTAATGCATAAGAAAAACCCAATCCGGGTTGGTTAAAAACGGCATTTGTGGTTGCAGTATTTTTGTACATAAATTTTACCAAAATAAAATGGAGTAGCTGAACGTGAAATGTACCTTTGTGGTTTTTAATTACAGTTTTATTTTCTATAAACTTATATTAATATAGCTTGATTAAAAAAGGACTTCGAAAGCAACAACTTTAAAAGCATTTAAACATTTTTCTGATAACTTACAGATTCGTTTGAGA